>NC_134694.1:87480048-87834215 GCF_050947455.1 Rhinoderma darwinii
ATTAATTTCAATGGGAGACGGAGGCGTTATTTTCCCGCGAGTTGAAAAACCGTCTCGTGGGAAAAAGAAGCGACATGCCCTATCTTCGGGCGTTTACGTCTCTGATCTCCCATTGACATCAATGGGAGGCAGAGAAAGCATATTTTGTGGTATTTGCCATGGCAAATGGCATGGAGGCAGATGAAAATGCCTGCAAAAAACCCAGTGTGAACATAGCCTAAGAAATTAAGGTATGGAACTTGGGTCGGAAGAAGATTAGTTTTTAGGAAATTTCTTTCCATTTTTTTGGTTGGATTTGTAACCATTTTATCGAATAGTTATTTTTTTTCTTATATACTTCTATACTTATCTTGTGCAATTTTCTGTTTTTATGATTATATTGTTAACTAGAACTGGTCCTCTGCATAAAGTACATATGTGTATAATAGCTTTCCGTTTCCAATGTCAAAGGAATAAATTACCTTAATTACAGGCTTTATAATGCAACACGGCCCAATAAATGAATAAACTACAACTGCCATAACATACGATGATCTATAAAGAGTTATTTTTCCCCTTCTGAAGACATTACTATACTCGATTTACTGACGCATAAAGAAGAAATGAAAAAAATCTCTTAATGCTGTTACTAGCCTCCCTGCTGAATCAATCCATAACTTGTCTATAGAGCTAACAGAAGACACATTACATTGTCGGCATACCACGGTCTAAATTCTGACATACTTGTATTTCATCAAGATATGTTTAACATTACAAGTCACATGCATATGAGATACATTAATATATTAATTATACATACAAAAACATTTACCTGGCAAACAGGTCACATACTGGCTACATGACTGTACATTTGCTATGTCAATAGATTGACAATGTTTGGCCCAACCTACCTAATGCTACCTACACAGACTATGATTAAAAAAAACTTCTACTTGGACATAATCATTTATTTTGGGTTGTTGATTCCATTATAATTTTAACTAAATGTGATCCAAGGAGGCCAATATTCCAGTTTCTCGGTCTTTTCTGTCTTCTCTGTCAGTATGGTATACATGAGTCAGAACAGGTAATGGAGTTATAACTTCTTGCTCCTCAGCAGCTCTCAGTGATCTTGGTAGTATTAATTTACCTTCTACTTGTGACCTGGCATTTCCAATGAGCTACTAAATGATTCAGAGTATCAATTAGATAGTCACAGCTAGACATTTTTGCATATCTGAGGTGACCATACTCTCATTCCTATAGATATGTGAAGGTCTTTGAGCTATTTGAGTGTGTAGTATATTCCACCACATTGAAAAGATGTATAAAACGTAAAACTTTATATTCAGTGTTAATAACAGTATCTACTAAGAATGCAGGTACTGCTATTATAATATATCCATGGTTCATGCTAACTTGGAATTGATGACTTAAAGAGGATCTGTCATAAGATTTCACAATACAAACTGCATATATTATTAAATAGATCTCTTAGACCTGATGAAGCTGATGTACTTACTTTGAAAATCCACGTAAAAATGACTGTAGAATTTTTTGTTATCCTCTCTCTTTTTCTTCGTAACCTGTCTGATATTAAAATGAGCATTTTAGGAGACAAAAAAATATGCATGATGTAATTTCAATCTCCTCCCACCTATAGATGACCAGCTCCTATTCTCCCCCACACCATTCTGAAATCTCAGACATGCTCAGTACAAGCTGCAGTGTTCCTGGCTCTGCAGTAAAAGAAAGCAGCAGATGGAGTTAAAAGATCCAATTCTACACTAAAACTGCTGCTGGAAGACAGGCTCTCTCACTGCAGAGCCAGGGAATTTGCAGCTCGTACTGAGCATGTGCGAGATTTTGGCTTAGTGAAGGGAAGGAATGATATTGATGGAAGCTAGTCAGCTCTGGTTGGGAGGAGATTAATATTACATCATGCATATACTTAGACTCATAAAATGCTAATTTTAATATCAGGCAGCAAAAACTTGGAAAAAAAAACAAATCAATAGCCATTCTGGCATGGATTTTCGAAGTAAGTACATCAGTCTCATCAGGTCTTAGAGTACTATTTATTAATGAAGGCAGTTTGCATTGTGAAATCCGATGACAGATCCTCTCTAAGACCAATGGCCTGTAATATGCTGCAATGCCTATCCTCTTGAATTGTATGGTATGGAGTCTTCCAAAATAGACATATACAAAAAAGGTTGTGACAATGATACACACAACAGGTAAAACAGTCTTTAGTTTAATTAGAAGCAATTTAAAAGGGACTTCAATCCTTAAATTAATTTATCATATTGTTGCCCAGTTTAAGGTAGTATTGAAATACTCTAGTAATTTCAAATAGCAGCGCTTGCCGATTCCCAAAAAATGGACTACATGTGAAAAGTTTGGTGAGGTAGTCCAAGTAGACTGCATTTATAGGTTGTGGATTTTTTTTAAGGATGATTAACACATCAAATGGTCTTGAAAATCATTCCTTTACATTCAGTATGTATTCTTAAACTGTAAAGCAATAACTAAAAAGAATCCTTCAGGAAGTCCAAATATCCATGAAGAATATTACAAATACCCAACACATTTCTCATTCTGATGTATTAGTTTAGGAGATTTTCGTTATACAATGAGACAGATTTTTCCATTAATATGCTGTTAATATACATTTTTAAGATTATTGAAGATGAATTCTGTTTAATATATGGAGTATAAATGACAAATAAACACATCCTCAAACACTGTAGGTTCTAGAACAGCATTTTGAAAACACACACACACACACACACACACACAGTTTTTCAATAGACTTTTTCTCCTACGGGCATGAAGTCTACATTGCATTATATTTATAAGAACATTCTCTTTCCCCACATCAGATCAATCAGCCTGGGAAACATACCGGGCTGCAGAGCTTATCAGCCCAGATCTCTATTACAGGGAAGGATAGACTGCAGAAAATGATTGACACCATTCAATCATTTCTGTCCATTGTGTCATAGCTGACATTCAGTGGGGCAGCTTATAACACTCTTACAATCAGACATGTACAGCGCTCTTCCAAATGAGTTTAACCACTATGATACCAGAAGAGTCATCTTCTGTAACAATGCTGTTCCTTCACAATAAGAATGTACTAGGATTTGTGTGCGCTTGCAACAAAACACTAACTCTGCCACTCGACATCAACATTTTAGGAATTATTACCAGATATTAAAATAATGAGTAAAAACGATTATTCTCTCAATACTAATTATTATTATTATTTTCTAATTAAAGAGCTTTTCCCCTATGTGGAATTATACATTTGCTGCCCATACTCATTTATTTTTTTGTTGGCAGAGCCCGTTGTTTTCACTGGGATCCGTTCACATTCTCAGGTTAATGGACTGTACAGAGCCAGCTTGCTGCCCATTGGCCAGTTGTAAGTGAAAAGGGGTAGAGATTTTTTCATCTGATCTTCTTTTTCACCTCTCCAGAAATAAGTGGCATTTCAGATGTCCACCGCTCTCACCCCTCCTTTCTCTATAGATGTGATATGGATATAGAGAATGGAATACGGGTATTAAAGGTACATTCACCCGTGGCAGTTTTCTGTGACCAAAAATCAGTTCCATACATCTGTATTGGGTTGTTTCTGCAGCATGTGCATTGATTTCTGCAAGTCTCATTTAGATAAATGGGATTGTCGCAGAAGTTTTTGCAACAAATCTGCCATGTGTGAATTCCCCCTAATGGAGGAGTTGAGTGGGATAACCACCAGTGAAACAACTTTTAGCTAAGGGCTCATTCACACCAGCGTGTATCTCGTCCGTGTGCTGTGCGTTGATACAACACACGGCCCCATTGCTTTCAATTTGGCTTTTCACACACGCGTGAGTTTTCAAGCAGCGAGGTTAGATGAAGAATTATATATTTTTATATAAAATCATCACATTAACTACAGTTGGCAAAAACTAAATTTTTATGAATGTAAATTTTTTTATTGTAGTTTTATGTTTTATTTCTTTGCACTTTCAGCTCTGACCATTTCCTCCTTTCATCTGGAGAGAGTGTGGTCTTCCATTAACCATCCTAATTTGAAAAGCAGGCGCTGGCATGCAATAATGCTGCATGTGCCAACCATTGTGGAATAATAAATGTACTTATTTGAAAAATAAATCTGAAATAATTTCCATATTGATATAATACATTACAACCTGTTTTTCCATCCTTCTATGTTCTGCTTATATCTTCCCAGCTGCATATATACTTGAAGATTTCTATATTACAGATAAAAGGAACATTTGAAAACTTACAGATGACTAGCGCTACCTAGGTTACCCTTCAATGGCATTAAATCTGGTACATTATTAAGAGAGGTGTATGATGGGAATTGGTTTATTGTGCTGATCCATAGTAACCAACTTCTGTTCGTCCATCATTTATCTCCTGAGCCGGTGACATATGGGTCTGTCTATTCACACTCTCAGCATTCTGTCTGCTCCAACAAACACTCTGCCTTTTTCTGCTTGGATAAGGAGATTTTTTTTGTTACATCCATTATGTGTGTATCAACATTTATGGCAGCAAGATAATTGCCCAAGAGCTCAGGGGAATAAAAGCTCCCTCTTTATAACATAAACCCTCAGAAAAAAAAAATCAATATTAATATGAATTACTCTAAAAACCCCAACGCCACTTTAGCTACAGCTACAAAACACAGCAGAACAAAGGTAACGGAGGAAAACGGGTTTGTAGAATATCTTGAAATAAAGCAACTGTAATCATTTATAAGGGGGTGGGTTTAGTTAAAGGGCTCCAAGGAATTCCCTTGTTATGATGTTGGTTTTGCATGAATGCAACTCACAGGGAGGGGGTTTACAAGAGTAGCCTTATTGTAGGTTATTTAGCGGTGTCACGGACACCCAGGGGACAGACTTTCTGCCATCACCTCCAAGTGAGACATTGAGAACAGACGTTGTAACCTTGTTCTCACTTATAGAAGAGAATCCCCACACCCATCTTACATCAGCTCTCCTCTGATATCCTCAATGATATCCTTAATGATATCCTCAACCATCAAGTGTTTAGTAATGCAGTAAACCATTGTGAGCATTAACACACACACATATATATATATATATATATATATATATATATACATATATCACGTACATACACATATTATATATAGATTTAGTGTAAATTTCAGTGTAAAATAACATCAAGAGACTGTGTCCGGTTGGGAATTTGGCACCCAAGAGAATGTAACCACCTTATGATAAATATTGGGGGAAAAAATTGGGCTGACATTTATTCCATGTACATGACCAACTTTACACTGTACAGTATTTAACTAACACTTTTTTTTTTTTATAAAACCCAACCTTTATCTTACTTTAGTGGCTATTTAAAGTAGTTGTATGTGAGTAAGAAAAATCATGGATGCTTGCTTTCAGAAACAGTGCTACTTTAGTCCAGAGGCTGTGTCTGGTATTGCAGCTCAGTGCAATTCCCTCTAATGGGGCTGAGCTGCAATACCACACATTGGATAAAAGTGGTGCTGTTTTTGGAAGAAGCAACATGTTCTAATCTCAAAGTCCTTTAATGATTAAATAACCTATTATAAATGCTGGGTTTTATGGAGCTGAAGAAATACACAGCATATTGGAAAAGTGTCCATGTATACAATAAGGCAGTTAGTGGTAATTTCCTCTCTGCCGTTAGTTTCATGTAGATGTTACAATTCCTGGAGATCATTATTATGGATTGCAGATATTTAGAAATTTAGCAGACACAACCAACCAGTCCAATAAAGCACCCAGCCAGCAATACAGTCCCTATGTGAGCCGACTCACTGCTAACATAAGAATATTAGCCCTATCCTACCTGACATGTAGATATTTACCTGCACACATCTCTAGGGAAATTAAAGGAGCTCTCTGGGATGACAAAAATAGCTCAATTAACAGACGAGACTTGCTCCAATCTTAGTATACGCTATATTACCATTTATATTATCATTTAGTCAGAGAAGAAAGGACACATAAATAGGGATCCATGTACATATCCCACATCTATGGACTAGATGACAGTAAACTAACCACTTCCCCCATGCGCCACCCTCTGTCAGCACCCATGGACCCTAACTGCCAAATTGTCACTTAGAAAACCATGGCGGTTTTTATGGTCTATTAACAGCTGCATTGACGTACAGTGGAGAATCCCTTTAAGGGTAAAACCTCCATTTTCAATGAGAATAGAGTAATATTATCAAAGGCCTATCTTGATACTGCAAAAAAAATAACATTGCCCAGAACTACCGTGAGCCATTTATAATACTGGTGTCTTCTTATGTGGCAGAGGGACCCAGTGGTGTAGCTTAACGCTCCTGGGCCACAATGCAAAATCTGTTACAAGGCCTCCAACCTATCATGTATCATTTATAGTAGAGGTGTCTTCTTATGTGGTCTTTTGGCCCCATCATACTCCAGGGTCCCGGGGCGACTGCTACCGCAGCACTCCCAATAGCTACGCTTCTGAATAGGACATCTCATAGTTACATAATACATTTTCTTTACTTTTTTCAAAAACAGTTTTTGTTTTTTTTAACTTTTAGACTTTAGGAGGACTTAAAGTTTTGTCTTTGGAATATAACCAGGGCTATAATGATATGTGCTGCGGATAAGCTCCAAGCTGCGAGACGTGTATTTTATGATGCCTTGTTTGTTTTCCACCTCTCAACAGGCCATTTCCTGGTTGAGCTAAAACTCGGTGACGTTCTGATCTCAACCCACACAGCACATCTTTGTCATGCTTGACGTCAGCAGCAGGAAAACAGGACTCTACATCGGCTGTGTCTGGAATATCCTAGTCCTTTTCAGTACGGATTTTACTGTACTTATTAACACTTACCCTGACACAGAGAATTGAGATGCAAACTATACAGTCTGATCTAGCCAAATAATTGAATTTGGCTTTGAACCTTCCAGTTTGAATGGTAATTTGCCTAATTATTGTATAATGAAAACTTTTGGAACTTTTTACTGAACTTTGTATAGGAATTCCTCACTGTTTTTGTATAGCAATTCTCCATGTTGTCAGTAAATGGAAATATTCCACTGTTTAATGACACGGGTACACAAATCATTACAAGAGCTTTGATATACTTGCAGGACTACCAACCTATTAGGGCATACGGACATCTCAATGGTTCGGGACCCCCTTTCTTTTAGCCAGAGGAGGGTTTTCCGATTATCAAAATCACTCTTGATTATAAAGTCATATTCACACATTGCAGACTTTGTCAGTATTTTGCATCAGTATTTTGAAGCCAGTACTGGATGCAAAGAGGAGACGAAGCATAAATCTTACCATTAAATTTCCCTTATCTTTAGGATCTACTACTGGTTTTGGCTTAAAAATACTAAAGAAAAATATTGACCAAATCTGTAACGTGTGAATAAGGCCTTAAAGATAAGATTCCAAGAACCTCCAGTATTAAAAAAATAAAAATAAATTGCACAGAGAGACAGACAGACAGACAGACAGACAGACAGACAGACAGATGATAGATAGATAGATACAATGATGTAGAGGAAGAGTGATCCAGCGCTGATATTAGTTTAAAAGGGAAATGAGAGTCCCATGTTTATTGGAAAAAATTTTAGTAAAAATAGAACGGGAGACGCAGTCCCAAAGTGCAAGTAGTTAGGGTATATGCCCCAAGCCTACGCGTTTCAAACGCGGTCTGCGTTCTTAATCATGGCAAGAAAGATAATGACCGTGTGTCTGGGGCTCTCTTGTATGCTGAGTGATCAGCTGTAAGAGCCAATATGCAAATGACGATGATTAGCGGAAATAGTCAGTCAAGGGGTAGCTGACACCCAGCGGGCAAGAAAGTAAATATATCGTAAAATCTAATCGATATAATGATAATATGTGTACATCAAGTGTACAGTGTTCTTCAAAAGCGATTCTAGGATATAATATATAGATATAACAACTTATGTATAGAAGGTGATAAATGAGCCCGTTAATTAATGGTAAGCTCATACAAAAGAGACTGAGACACCAGGTCGTACATATACTTGTACATACATGAAAAGCAAACATGGCATGTTGACATATCAAAGAATTAAAAATATTTGTATATGAATAAGGTTAAAAAAGAATTGAAGAAAACAGAACAAATTAAATATTTGTATAGTACAGTATTCATAATTCATCTATAATCGTAAGATTTATAAGTATCATAACAAATCACTAAATCTGGAATTGAGTTTTATAAGTATTTTGTCGTAACAAATGTCTAAATCTAATGTCCTCAACGAATGATAAATATTGTTTCCCCCCCCCCCTCTCCTTTACCCCGGGATAGCCTATGTTAATCCATTAATATAGTTTCTTCTATGAATATGTTGGATATAGTTGTATATGGTATTAATATTATTACATATAGAGCAAGTACTTGATAAGTATCCAAAAGGATAATAGATCTCATGTAAAATAAAGAGACTTCACAACCCCTAAGAAACCTTCGCTGGATCCGGAACTAAACGACAACCGCAAGGCAAAAGCATTGGTCTATATATATACTAGAGACATATCAACACCACAGGAGACTTCTGTATGTGAACAACCGATATAAGCATTGATATGAACTACATATGCTGGTGAGGATGTTGAAATATTTGAAAAACGTAACTAGTTTGAATTACTTGTGAAAACAGACATTAACGCATCACGGTAGATGTGAATTGAATCCTATAAAATGACGGAAAAGAATGTGTTTTCTCATGACAATAACAAAATGCACACTGACAATCGGCTAATAATAGACTGGTATAAGAAAACGTGACACGATATTAGAATAGTTAGATATAAATTCCGTATTCCATGAAGTGTGTAAAATGTTCATTAGCCTAATTCTGTATTATAGTTGACCCTGTATGGCCAAACAAATACATATAAACGGCAGAAGAAAACATTAGATAACTGACTATAATATTAACAACAGTTGTACATGTATGGTCCAACAGTATTGATTTGAGATTATGGTTTGCCTCTTTTCATATACTACCGAAATATCTAAAAATAAGGCCATTTCTTACACTCATATGCTACATATTTTCAATACAATCAAAACTAAGAGATCTTTACGCATTGGAATAAACCCAAGGTAAGAGCGAAGTCTATTGAGATCAACATGATCATAACTGTGTCATATGAGTACATAAAGTGAGTACCATACTTGAATGAATATAATTAATTGTAAGTGTGTTTCAGCAGTCCAACGAAAAAGGAAAATACGGCATGGTGGGAAACGTCCACCCCGAGAAGAAGTCGGAAAGGAGGATGACCCACAGCCGCGGCCCGGCCATCCAGCAGCAACTGGTAAGTAGCACAGATGTTTGTGGTAAATGGTGCAATATATTGTCAGATTATTTTTGATGGTTAACATTATTATGGTATATATATATACAAATGTTGCCTTTGAATTATTGACAAAAGTATTGGGTTGGCAAGGGTAGGACTAATAGTAACATTAATATATTTAATGAAAAAATAATGAAGCCCAATTGTCAGGGATTTAATTTATGAAAAATAAAAAAAAAAATAATGTATTACTAGATGAAGTTATTGTAGTACTGCGCAATGGGTATTCATTTATAATGATCATTATTATCATAAGTAAATTATTAATTCTGGAGTTTAGATTGAATGTAGATATCTAGTAATTCATAATGTTGATATATTTAACCATACCCGCTTATAGGGGATTTATTATATAAGAGCCAGAATAAAATATTACTCGTCAAAACATTGTACTTGATGTCCAAATGATATTTATTATATTTATTTCTTTGAAATGCTCGTTGTTGACACTAATGGAATTTGTGTTCCGAGGTGTAAATTGGATATAGATATCTCAGAGTTCAATAGTGGAACATAAGTTCCTTCCTGAGATTAAGTCCCTGGGGAAAGCGGGTTTCTAGATTATAAATCCAGAATGCCTCCCTCGTGAGCAAACGGTGTTTCAGGTCTCCTCCTCTCATCGTCCCCCTTACTTTCTCTATAGCATATGTACAAAATGAGCTGACATTTCTGTTATGGCAAGTGACAAAATGTCTGGCTGCATTGGAAATATTGATGATAGATGGATTACGTATATAACCAAGATGTTCCAAAATACGGGTTTTAAATTTCCTTGTAGTGCAGCCTACATATTTGAGTTTGCATATCGTACATTCAATAATGTAGACTACATAGTCACTGTTGCAATTCATGTAAGATTTGACAGCAAAGATGGTAGTTTCTGTGGAATTTGAGTATTGTTTGTTTATTTTTACAAAATTACAGACTTTACATGGACTAACCCCACACTTGTAAAACCCTTTATGTGTAAGCCAAGTAGGCTTGGGGTTGTTTGTTGGTAAAAGTGATGGGGATAATAAATTACCCAGGGTTTGCGCCCTGCGGGAAACTACTCTACATCCCTCTTTCAAAAGTCTCTCTAATTTGGGATCTTCATATAGTAAAGGAATGTATTTTAATACCATATTTTTGATAGTATCAAACTGGTTGCTATATTGTAGCACAAGAGTTGGAGTGCTGTAATTTTTTGTTGGGATATTTTGAGTTCTGTTCGATGTTATAAGAGAATCTCTATTTTTAGTTCCAACAATATTTTTAGCCCTTGCCAGGGTCCAATCTTTATAACCTCTAGCTTTAAGTCTTTGACAGATGATAGACTCCTCTTTGGTATATCCTACATGGGAACTACAGTTGCGTTTAGCCCGTGTCAGCTCACCTATGGGGATAGCAGAGATGGTATGAATAGGATGACAGCTAGTAGCATGCAATATGGTGTTACCTGATATTGGTTTGCAGTAGATATCAGATTGAATAATATCTCCAATTTTACAAGTCAGACTCAAATCCAGAAAATTGATGCACGTTGGATTGAATTTATGAGTAAATCTGAGGTTGGAATCATTATTGTTCATAAATGATATGAACAGTGGTATGGCAGATACATCTCCTTCCCAAATGAATAGGAGATCATCAATGTATCTGCCATACCAATGGATAGAATTAGAAAATGGGTTGGCTGGAGAATATATATAGTGTTCCTCCCACCATGCCATGGTGAGATTGGCTATGGAGGGAGAGAACTTGGCCCCCATGGATACTCCACGTTTTTGTAAGTAAAATTTGTCTGCAAAACTAAAGTAATTGTGTGTCATGAGGTAATGGGTTATTTCTATCAAAAATATTTGCATGTCCTTGTCATAACCACTATATTTATTGAGATGATATCTCAGTGCCTCTAGGGCGATGTCTTGTGGAATACTTGTGTAAAGGGCAACAACATCACAGGTGAGCCACGTGAAATCATGATACCAAATTTTTTTGTGGAATGCCTCAAGGACATCTTTGGTGTCCTTGAGGTGCCCCGGTGTTCTGATAACCAAAGGCTGGAGGAAAATATCCAGCCACTCAGATGTCCTTTCAGTAAGGGAACCTATGCCAGAGACAATTGGTCGCATGGAGGGAGGATTCAATCCTTTATGTGTCTTGGGAAGTGCATGAAGGATAGGAACTATTGGATGTTCTACCAGCAAATATTTGAGTTCTTTATTTGAGAGTATGCCCAGATTTGATCCTTTGTCTAATATTTTATTGAGAATGGTGTAAAATTTCTCAGTCGGATTGCGGTCTAATCTGGTGTACGTTTCTGTATCGTTTAACAGTGTCATGATCTGGCTGATATATACATCTTTATCCAACACAGTGATGCTACCTCCCTTATCTGCCATGCGGATAACTATGTCTGGGTTATCTTGTAGCGATCTTATTGCCTGTTTCTCTGATAATGTAAGATTATGTGAGAAATTATCACTATTGACAGATTCTTGAATTTTATGCAGTTCGCGTTCCATGATCTGCTGAAAGGTGTCCATAGAGTCGGTGCGAGACTGAATCGGATAAAATCCTGGATTCTTGACTTCAAAAGTGGATGTCGGAAGGGGAGATGGATTAGTATGTTGTCCAGCCAGGTCTTCCAAATGTAGCAATGTAGTTTGTTCCTGGAACGACAATGTCCTGTATGCATTGACTACTTGAGATGTTGATGATATTTCTAATGAGGGAATGACTTGAGTTTCTTCAGAGGATAAAAAGTGTCTCTTAATAGTGAGATTTCGTACAAACTTATTTATATCGAGCAATGTACTGAATAGATCGAAATTTTGATTCGGTACGAAATTTAGTCCCAATGAAAGAACTTTAATCTGAGATGTCGTAAGAGACATGGATGAAAGATTGACTACGTCTAAGGTTCTTAGTGCCTCTGGTTCCTCAGTCTGCGGGGCAATGTGATGCCGGCTTGATTTATGCTTGCGACCCCCCCTCCTCCCCCGTTTTTTGAAACATCATGTGTGCTATTATAGTTGGGACTAAATTTCGTACCGAATCAAAATTTCGATCTATTCAGTACATTGCTCGATATAAATAAGTTTGTACGAAATCTCACTATTAAGAGACACTTTTTATCCTCTGAAGAAACTCAAGTCATTCCCTCATTAGAAATATCATCAACATCTCAAGTAGTCAATGCATACAGGACATTGTCGTTCCAGGAACAAACTACATTGCTACATTTGGAAGACCTGGCTGGACAACATACTAATCCATCTCCCCTTCCGACATCCACTTTTGAAGTCAAGAATCCAGGATTTTATCCGATTCAGTCTCGCACCGACTCTATGGACACCTTTCAGCAGATCATGGAACGCGAACTGCATAAAATTCAAGAATCTGTCAATAGTGATAATTTCTCACATAATCTTACATTATCAGAGAAACAGGCAATAAGATCGCTACAAGATAACCCAGACATAGTTATCCGCATGGCAGATAAGGGAGGTAGCATCACTGTGTTGGATAAAGATGTATATATCAGCCAGATCATGACACTGTTAAACGATACAGATACGTACACCAGATTAGACCGCAATCCGACTGAGAAATTTTACACCATTCTCAATAAAATATTAGACAAAGGATCAAATCTGGGCATACTCTCAAATAAAGAACTCAAATATTTGCTGGTAGAACATCCAATAGTTCCTATCCTTCATGCACTTCCCAAGACACATAAAGGATTGAATCCTCCCTCCATGCGACCAATTGTCTCTGGCATAGGTTCCCTTACTGAAAGGACATCTGAGTGGCTGGATATTTTCCTCCAGCCTTTGGTTATCAGAACACCGGGGCACCTCAAGGACACCAAAGATGTCCTTGAGGCATTCCACAAAAAAATTTGGTATCATGATTTCACGTGGCTCACCTGTGATGTTGTTGCCCTTTACACAAGTATTCCACAAGACATCGCCCTAGAGGCACTGAGATATCATCTCAATAAATATAGTGGTTATGACAAGGACATGCAAATATTTTTGATAGAAATAACCCATTACCTCATGACACACAATTACTTTAGTTTTGCAGACAAATTTTACTTACAAAAACGTGGAGTATCCATGGGGGCCAAGTTCTCTCCCTCCATAGCCAATCTCACCATGGCATGGTGGGAGGAACACTATATATATTCTCCAGCCAACCCATTTTCTAATTCTATCCATTGGTATGGCAGATACATTGATGATCTCCTATTCATTTGGGAAGGAGATGTATCTGCCATACCACTGTTCATATCATTTATGAACAATAATGATTCCAACCTCAGATTTACTCATAAATTCAATCCAACGTGCATCAATTTTCTGGATTTGAGTCTGACTTGTAAAATTGGAGATATTATTCAATCTGATATCTACTGCAAACCAATATCAGGTAACACCATATTGCATGCTACTAGCTGTCATCCTATTCATACCATCTCTGCTATCCCCATAGGTGAGCTGACACGGGCTAAACGCAACTGTAGTTCCCATGTAGGATATACCAAAGAGGAGTCTATCATCTGTCAAAGACTTAAAGCTAGAGGTTATAAAGATTGGACCCTGGCAAGGGCTAAAAATATTGTTGGAACTAAAAATAGAGATTCTCTTATAACATCGAACAGAACTCAAAATATCCCAACAAAAAATTACAGCACTCCAACTCTTGTGCTACAATATAGCAACCAGTTTGATACTATCAAAAATATGGTATTAAAATACATTCCTTTACTATATGAAGATCCCAAATTAGAGAGACTTTTGAAAGAGGGATGTAGAGTAGTTTCCCGCAGGGCGCAAACCCTGGGTAATTTATTATCCCCATCACTTTTACCAACAAACAACCCCAAGCCTACTTGGCTTACACATAAAGGGTTTTACAAGTGTGGGGTTAGTCCATGTAAAGTCTGTAATTTTGTAAAAATAAACAAACAATACTCAAATTCCACAGAAACTACCATCTTTGCTGTCAAATCTTACATGAATTGCAACAGTGACTATGTAGTCTACATTATTGAATGTACGATATGCAAACTCAAATATGTAGGCTGCACTACAAGGAAATTTAAAACCCGTATTTTGGAACATCTTGGTTATATACGTAATCCATCTATCATCAATATTTCCAATGCAGCCAGACATTTTGTCACTTGCCATAACAGAAATGTCAGCTCATTTTGTACATATGCTATAGAGAAAGTAAGGGGGACGATGAGAGGAGGAGACCTGAAACACCGTTTGCTCACGAGGGAGGCATTCTGGATTTATAATCTAGAAACCCGCTTTCCCCAGGGACTTAATCTCAGGAAGGAACTTATGTTCCACTATTGAACTCTGAGATATCTATATCCAATTTACACCTCGGAACACAAATTCCATTAGTGTCAACAACGAGCATTTCAAAGAAATAAATATAATAAATATCATTTGGACATCAAGTACAATGTTTTGACGAGTAATATTTTATTCTGGCTCTTATATAATAAATCCCCTATAAGCGGGTATGGTTAAATATATCAACATTATGAATTACTAGATATCTACATTCAATCTAAACTCCAGAATTAATAATTTACTTATGATAATAATGATCATTATAAATGAATACCCATTGCGCAGTACTACAATAACTTCATCTAGTAATACATTATTTTTTTTTTTATTTTTCATAAATTAAATCCCTGACAATTGGGCTTCATTATTTTTTCATTAAATATATTAATGTTACTATTAGTCCTACCCTTGCCAACCCAATACTTTTGTCAATAATTCAAAGGCAACATTTGTATATATATATACCATAATAATGTTAACCATCAAAAATAATCTGACAATATATTGCACCATTTACCACAAACATCTGTGCTACTCACCAGTTGCTGCTGGATGGCCGGGCCGCGGCTGTGGGTCATCCTCCTTTCCGACTTCTTCTCGGGGTGGACGTTTCCCACCATGCCGTATTTTCCTTTTTCGTTGGACTGCTGAAACACACTTACAATTAATTATATTCATTCAAGTATGGTACTCACTTTATGTACTCATATGACACAGTTATGATCATGTTGATCTCAATAGACTTCGCTCTTACCTTGGGTTTATTCCAATGCGTAAAGATCTCTTAGTTTTGATTGTATTGAAAATATGTAGCATATGAGTGTAAGAAATGGCCTTATTTTTAGATATTTCGGTAGTATATGAAAAGAGGCAAACCATAATCTCAAATCAATACTGTTGGACCATACATGTACAACTGTTGTTAATATTATAGTCAGTTATCTAATGTTTTCTTCTGCCGTTTATATGTATTTGTTTGGCCATACAGGGTCAACTATAATACAGAATTAGGCTAATGAACATTTTACACACTTCATGGAATACGGAATTTATATCTAACTATTCTAATATCGTGTCACGTTTTCTTATACCAGTCTATTATTAGCCGATTGTCAGTGTGCATTTTGTTATTGTCATGAGAAAACACATTCTTTTCCGTCATTTTATAGGATTCAATTCACATCTACCGTGATGCGTTAATGTCTGTTTTCACAAGTAATTCAAACTAGTTACGTTTTTCAAATATTTCAACATCCTCACCAGCATATGTAGTTCATATCAATGCTTATATCGGTTGTTCACATACAGAAGTCTCCTGTGGTGTTGATATGTCTCTAGTATATATATAGACCAATGCTTTTGCCTTGCGGTTGTCGTTTAGTTCCGGATCCAGCGAAGGTTTCTTAGGGGTTGTGAAGTCTCTTTATTTTACATGAGATCTATTATCCTTTTGGATACTTATCAAGTACTTGCTCTATATGTAATAATATTAATACCATATACAACTATATCCAACATATTCATAGAAGAAACTATATTAATGGATTAACATAGGCTATCCCGGGGTAAAGGAGAGGGGGGGGGGGAAACAATATTTATCATTCGTTGAGGACATTAGATTTAGACATTTGTTACGACAAAATACTTATAAAACTCAATTCCAGATTTAGTGATTTGTTATGATACTTATAAATCTTACGATTATAGATGAATTATGAATACTGTACTATACAAATATTTAATTTGTTCTGTTTTCTTCAATTCTTTTTTAACCTTATTCATATACAAATATTTTTAATTCTTTGATATGTCAACATGCCATGTTTGCTTTTCATGTATGTACAAGTATATGTACGACCTGGTGTCTCAGTCTCTTTTGTATGAGCTTACCATTAATTAACGGGCTCATTTATCACCTTCTATACATAAGTTGTTATATCTATATATTATATCCTAGAATCGCTTTTGAAGAACACTGTACACTTGATGTACACATATTATCATTATATCGATTAGATTTTACGATATATTTACTTTCTTGCCCGCTGGGTGTCAGCTACCCCTTGACTGACTATTTCCGCTAATCATCGTCATTTGCATATTGGCTCTTACAGCTGATCACTCAGCATACAAGAGAGCCCCAGACACACGGTCATTATCTTTCTTGCCATGATTAAGAACGCAGACCGCGTTTGAAACGCGTAGGCTTGGGGCATATACCCTAACTACTTGCACTTTGGGACTGCGTCTCCCGTTCTATTTTTACTAAAATTTTTTCCAATAAACATGGGACTCTCATTTCCCTTTTAAACTAATATCAGCGCTGGATCACTCTTCCTCTACATCATTGTATCATACCGCGGGCCGTCGCGGGGATCCGATGGACGCTGTTGGAGACGCAGACCGGTGAGCTGGAGGTTCTCTCCCTGTTTAGATAGATAGATACTTTACAGGAGATCAGTGTTCTCTAATAAGCTAGTATTGTACCCTACCCTAGAGCTTCATCTAACCACATGCGGTGAAGTTTCACCACGATCAGACTTTTCTGACCATGTGCATAGAGGACTAAAAATAAAATAGCCATTATACGGATAGCAATACATCTCTATCTGCAGAAATGTGTTAGTGGATGAAGGGTTGAAACACGGTCCGTTGACTGTAAGATGGGGTGTACTGTTTAAATATGTTTGCCTGTGGCTGTTGAGTTATTACATTCAGGCCACTTTCACACGGCAGTATCTTGGTCAGTATTTTGCAACCGCATTTGTAAGCCCAAACCTGGACTGGATCTACACAGAGAAAAAGTATAATGGAAACATTTGCACCTCTCATGTTATAGACGCACTCTTGGTTTGATGCAAAATACTGACCAAAATACCCATGTTAAAATGGCCATAGTGCATCTGAGACAAAATCTTGTCCCCGTATACCAAGGTGTGGCCACTGTAGCTTCTACACACAAGATATCTGCTGGCCATACAAGCATTGAGTCAACAGGTGTTTCCATTTCTCATCCCTATAAACATGCACATTTGGCTTAGTCGTTTTTGCATGTTATTTGGGTAGGGGATAAGTGGCTGCCAGGCAACTGTATACTACTTATCTCAAACCCATATTTCCACTGACAGGAGACATTAGGCGTTACTCAGGCGTCCTCTTACATATTGGATGTGTATAATATCGAATGGCCTCTAGAGCTGCTGCTAAACTTTCTAAAAGTAAAAGATACATTTAATTGTCTGAATCCAATGAAACATTACCCCTAGTGGTCAAATAATGTATATCATCAATATAACAAAGTATTCTTATTTATAAGAAAACAAACAAACGCCGCCGCACTAGAGATTGAGGATAACAATCCTTTAACGGGATTAAAATTCAGCTGGTTTATGGATCTCTGAATGATTTTTCACAAGAATTACTTTGTAAAATTGTAACGCGTCATCAACCTGAAAAGTCAAAATGCGCAGAAACACTGAGTAACTTCTAGCTCAGTACAGTCGTACCTCATATAGTAGATGAGGGGAAAGCTAAAGAACTCAAGTCTTGAACTGGACGATGTGTTTTGCATTTCTAAAATAATTAAATTCAATAATGACATTGATGATAAACGTATAACAAGCTGTGATTGACACTTCTGGATATAAAGCATCAATGCCATTTTCCAGGATTCTGATTATGCTACTACATCTTTATTAAAAAAAGTAAGCAATGTCTGTAGGTCGCCAACCAATGGCACCATTAAAAAGGTTTCATTCATATCTGCGTCGGGACTTGGGTTCTGTCTGAGCTTTCCATTAGGGGAACCCATGAACGGAATCCAAACTGAAACAAACGGACCATCACCATTGATTTCAATGGTGATGAATCCGGTGCCAATGGTTTCTGTGTGTCCCAGTTGGGCAAGGGTTCCATCGTTTTGACGGAATCAATACCGTAGAAGACTATGTTATTCATTTCGTCAAAACAATGGAACCCTTGCACAACTGAGACACACAGAAACCATTGGCACCGGATCTGTCACCATTGAAATCAATGGTGATGGAAATGGAAACCTATGGTTTCCGTTTGGTTCAGTCAGGGCTCCCTTCTGACGGATTAGCTCAGACGGAACGCCAGAATAGAGCCCTGACGGATATGTGAACGAAGCCTAACCTGGCCTTACACGTTAGATCAAGATCGGTCAAACCCTGACAGCAGATGTCAGGGAAAAAGGAAATCGGACATGTTGGATTTCAGAGGTTTCTGACAGAGGTGAGGAGGCATGTTTATTGGGAGGCTGGGGGAGGTAGCAGTTAGCCAAGCGAATAACTATTTTATGTCTATGGTCAAATTTAATCATGAATTAGGTGCATTTAGCAGATAACTATTACTGGCTTGTACACATGGTCACCTTCTAACCCTATACTGATCCTCCACAATACATTACAAAGCTGATAGAGCTATGCGTAAAATCTCTACTTATATACATTGAATACGGGAAGTTGCTTTGTGCCATTTTTGTATTTCCAGCTCCATAAAATATAATTGATACTTGCAACATAGTGAAACATTTATGTCACATGACTCATTTCCATTGAGTTCTGGACTTCAAGGCATAAATGTCAGTAAAGGTAAAAGATTGTATTTTTTTTTTAGTTTTATATAGTTTCTTGATGGATCTATAGGACAAGCAATTAATGATTGAGAATATGCAATCCATTTCTCATAAAAGAGGTTTTGCAGCAGCAGCGGCGTGTAGGATAACCCCCTACTGTAAGAAATCTACCAGGAGTCTTGAGCCCTGACACATAAGCTCAGAGCCTGGGGCTTTTATATGGTCACAGAACTCCTGGTCACTACAGGTATTCTTGTAATTTACAGCATAAGGCCTCACTTCAGTTTTTTCTATCTGTTTTTTTTTAACTGATCGCACCCTGACACATTCATTTCAATGGGGCCATGCACACTTCGGTAGTTTTAACGGAACCATTTGGCCGTTCCGTCAAAAATAGGACTGGTCCTATTCCTGTCTGTTTTTGACTGAACAGTCTTGGCCTTTTCATTGATTTGGTCAGTGAAACAACAGACTGCACACGGAAGCCATCCGTGTGCGGTCTGTGTTTCACGGATCAGTCATTAACGGCCGTACGACTGCCAACGGAAGTGGCCTTAGATACATTAATCCATACATAATCTACAAAATAAATATTTATGCACTCATATGTAAAGTGACTTGCTATATTAAGTAAATTCAAAAGAGTTTTCCAATTTTATATGCATACAACTAATTTTCAAGATCTCCGTTTGCAATCAGTGAATGTAAGTTTATTTTTTTTTTATGTCCACGGTCTGAAAGCCCTTAGAACTCTAAGGCCTTGTTCACACATTCCGATTTCATGCAGATTTCCACACTGAAATGCAATTCACGTGAAATACGCCTCTTATTGATTTCAACAGGAAATATGCGACTGTAAGCAGATGTGGCAGAAAGTTTCCATGCGGATCCCACATAGAAAAGCAGAGGATTTCCACATGCATATTTTTCCCATTGAATGCGGATCCGCTGCATATCAAACTACGGCAGAAATTTGAGATAAGCTTCGGAATTCTTCGATAGTAAATATCGGATTTTCCTATGGCAAAAGGTATCAGATGTAAATACCTTCAGTGAAAGATAGAAATGTCATCTCGATGTGCCCAACAATACCCAATTATGGATGTAGAAATAGTCAGGCTTCATACGGCTCAAATAGTCACCAGTTCACAAGTTCATGCCTTCCTTACCAGAACTACAGAAAATTCCAGATTTTGCCTTGAAAATGATTGAATCTGCCGAGGAGACTTTTTTTTTTTTTTTTTTTTAAGCAAAAAGCTGATTAGCTGTTCTTGCTGGCAAAAAGCAGCTGGGCAGTCCGACAGGTTCAAGGCCAATATGAGTCCCCTTTCATGGAGGCACCATATGTTAAAACTCTCACATCAGCAGCTTTGCTCTTTGATAATCTCACTCCAGAGAAGTACAGAACGGAAGGATGTGAATTGTACTGAGAGCAGGGAGGGAGGGGGTGTAGCTTTGGTTCTGCATAAAATACAGTGTGGGCACCCTTGTTAATCCCTGCATTTAAATTGGGTGGTTAAGCAAGAAACCAAACAATTGCTATTCTCAGTTGGACTGTACGGCTACTCCTAATGTATGTGTTTTATTATTTTATAGCTAGTGGCTTTCTATGAATTGTTAGTGATGGCAAAAATACTCGTATTCATGTCGATTTTTATTTTTTATTTTTTTTATAGCCACATTATTTTGGCCTCTTAGAAACCAATGTATTAATGGTTGTGACACTAATTCTAGTGCTCCATAGTCACCGTTGTCGCATTAAAGTCATACAACAATGCAACATCACATGTGTCACATCTATGGATTTAGATGCATCGTCGTGATGTTGATCTCATGTTTTTTTCATTTTTCTCTGTGGAGCCCAAGCCTTAGGACTCATGCACTTGGCCGTATTACGACTTCATCAACCTCCCAGGCTCTATTGTAACTCTGTATGACTCCGTGGCATGCTTCATTGCATGGTGTATTAGGGAAACTAAGGGTATATTCACATTGCCTATTTTCAGCTGTTTTTTGGGTCGTAAACGCGCCGAAAAATGGCTAAAAATACGTAGGCTGAACGCCTCCAAACATCTTCCCATTGATTTAAAAATGGGAAAAACAGCGTTTCTTTCCCACAGGGCATTTTTTTACGAGACCGTTTGTAAAAAAGAAGTGCATGTCACTTCTTGAGCTGTTTTTGGAGTAGTTTTTCATTGTCTCAATAGAAAAACAGCTCCAAAAACGGCCTTAAAAACGCATCAAAAAACGATTGATGCATAAAAAACGGCTGAAAATCAGGGGCTACAGAAAACCACAATATGGAAAGCAAAAAAGGAAAAGGTAACAACTCAAAAAAGTATAAGCTATAATTTTCTGCTTTGAGGCAATTTTTTTTTTTTTTTATTGAAAGCCCGAGCCATGCTTTCTATCACCCAGGTGCAAAAAAAAGTGCAGGGGTGCCACACAAAAAGTGCACAAGGATGCGGTCTATCACAGCCCTTCTCTTAAAAGAGAGAGGCCCCGCATAAACATTCCCCGACCCTCCAAGCCATAGGCCAAGAGGATCGATGATCCCCCCTTGCCGAAGCTTAGGGAGTCCCAACAACACTCCAAGACTTCTACCTGGGCTGCCACCCCAGTGTCCACCTTGGAGCCTGCTTTGAGGCAATATTAAGCCATCACTCATATCAAGTAAGAAATGGTCAAACACTTTTTCTAAGCTTGGTCAGAACCGGAGGTTTGTAGGACAGTCAGTTAGCTTGGACTGAAGAATTCCTAAGAGTCTTGTCTTGGTTATTTTGTAACTTAAACCGTAGAAAGCAATAAAAGTGCTAAACATTAACAAGGCATCTTTACTACATAACAATTCAAAAAAAGACCACGGTCAATATTTTTAAGGAGTTTGTATTCTCTCCCAATGTTTGCCTGGGTTTCCTTTGGGTTCTTCGGTTTCCTCTCACATTTCAAAAACTTACCTATAGACTTATAGGCTTCCTATGAAACTTGTCCTAGTGTATGTGTGTGGTTGAGATAGGAGGAATTAGATTGTGGGCCCCATTGGGGACAGGAACTGAGGTGACAGGTATCAATCTCTGTACAGCGCTGTAGCATATGTTTGCGCTATTTCATTTTGATTCTTTCTTATGAAACCATGACCATAAACATGGTGGTCAAGTAATCCATTTCACCCAAATTTGATAGTTTTTTTTGATCCTTGTTTTGGACCAGTGCAAACGGGTTCCAGTGCTTACAAACAATTTTCAATCATTATTTATTATTTTATCGGAGAATGTCCTGTGTTTGGGGCTATACAAAATGATAATGGAAAATAGTAAATATTCTTATGGGGGTGTTATCCGACCATTCTAATTCTGAATAAATATTAAATCATTGGTCCAATTGAAGAAATCTTTAAGTATAGTCACCTTAAAAAGTTTATCTTAAGAGGTTAATGGACATCTCCGCAGTTCTGTAGACCCATGCCATCTACAAATGGGTTTGTACATGGGAACGTTTCCTTATTCACCATTATATACATAATAACTGTAATTATTCAACACAGACGTAAATGTCCAAGAATACAATTTCTATAGCATGCTCAACATTGTTTTTACTCGTAGGTGCTGGAAAACTAATGTGAACGCTGAAAGGCTGAAAAGGTCAGCAGCATGGGGAAAAAAAATGTATAACAACTAATATACACAAAAATAATATATAGACAGCGAGGCTGCAGCGGCAACTCCCCGCATTCTCAATAGAAGTCTTATATAACGGATATGGAGATTTGCCATGAAAAGGACACATGGAGGCAACATGACCACAGCAACAGGAAACTGGTAGGGAAATAAGCCTATTTATGGCAAGAGACTATCCTATGCGGTTGCTCATGTCTCAACAGCTTAGTGTTTAACTCTTTTCCATCTGTAGTGCAATAACCCAACAAGACCTTTCTGGGCTGTTAAATAGTTAGTGCATATATATATATATATATATATATATATATATATATATACACACATATACAACCCGAATCCATGAAGTGCCGATTACTATTTCTTCGCTTTCTTAGTTATGTTTGCTTGTAAAAGCCTTTAACTCTGTTTTCCCAGAAAGTCTGCCTGGTTATGTTGCCAAACAATACACCGCTTCCCCCATATCACTAAAAACTTGGCAGATTTAAGACTTGTCCTGTGGAAACTGGTTAACGCAGTCATTTTGGTGGTCACCCAGCTTTTCCAGAAGCAGATTTAACTCATAAAAATACTTGGCAGAAGAGGACAACTGTAGTTTTTGATTTAGGTGAAAATGCTTTGCATTGTAGTAAATCGCCTATGAACTGCGGATTCTTTTTTCTGCCTCACAACTTCTCAGAATTAAAAAAGTTCCAGTACTCTTCTTTCTGAGAAACATGTTTTTCCCGAGCACTTCTGTTTCACTTCTTATGCTGTTTTATAAGTAAATAACACGCTCACAGTCGGATGTCATTCCCCAGAACTACCCCCTCCTCGCCTGCACAATTTCTCATGCAAATCCAGATTCTTAGCTGGTGCCTTGACTGATGCAGACACAGGGAGGAGGGCAGAATTATGGAAAGGAATCTCATAAGACTTCTCCAGTGTCATGGAAACAAAGATGATCGCAGCTTACATTTAAATAGGAATATATACAAACATTAGAGATCATTCGGGAGGGGGCAAAGCGATATTATTTAGCCTTTATCCAAGTTAAAACCTGCGAGTAAACGTACGGGTGGGGGCGTAATAAAGTAGAGTAATTCTGCTAACTGCTGACTAAAACAGTTCTTAAATTTGTAATATCAAGCCAAACGCAGAATCATCGTGTCTAGTCTACGCAGGGTTAGATATTCAGATTTGTAGTTTACTCTAATCCTACAACTTTGTAAACAGGAGCGTCATTTCAGCATTTGTCTTCGGCAGCTCCTCCCTTCTGTCTTGTAGGACATCTTGAGGAGGATCCAAAAGCCTTTCTGTTTATTCAATGACTTGCAGAAAATGAACTGACAAGTTTTACTTTTGGCCACTCATACAGCTTGGGCATTTATATAATGGTTAGCTCTAAAGGTTGGAGCTCAGGCGGGTGAGGCTAATACTATGGAAAGACACTTTTGTACAGGATCGCCTTTACTTCTCAGAAATGTCAAATTGCATTTCTTTTTGTGTTGCCCTATATGTCTATTTGCTTCAGTATATGGACTTTTTCACCAAATAGTTAGGGTATGTGCACACGACCTATTTTCATACGTAATACAGGCGTTTTACACCTCGAATTACGCCTGAAAAGACGGCTCCATTACGTCTGCAAACATCTGCCCATTGCTTGCAATAGGTTTTACGGTGTTCTGTTCAGACGAGGTGTCATTTTACGCGTCACTGTCAAAAGACGGCGCGTAGAAATACGCCCGCGTCAAAGAAGTGCAGGACACTCCTTGGGATGTTTTTGGAGCCGTTTTTCATTGACTCCATTGAAAAACAGCTCCAATAACGTCTGTAAAAGATGCCACGAAAAACGCGAGTACTTGCAAAAACGCTTGAAAACAGCTCCGTAATTTCAGACGTAACTTGTTAAGACGTGTGAACATACCCTTATAGAGCCATCACCATGAAAAAAAAGACAAGGCAAAGTAAAGCGAGGATTGTAGTGTCAGTCGTGGAAACGTGCACTTACTTTAGGAAATGATAGGAAGGTTCACCCTACAGAAAATATGTACACCCCTTCAATTGTTCCATAATCTTTAGACTTAAAGAGGCTCTGTCACCAGATTTTGCAACCCCTATCTCCTATTGCAGCAGATCGGCGCTGCAATGTAGATTACAGTAACGTTTTTATTTTTAAAAAACGAGCATTTTTGGCCAAGTTATGACCATTTTTGTAGTTATGCAAATGAGGCTTGCAAAAGTACAACTGGGCGTGTATACAGTAAAAGTCCAACTGGGCGTGTATTATGTGTGTTATATCTGGGCGTGTATTATGTGTGTTACATCTGGGCGTGTATTATGTGTGTTACATCTGGGCGTTTTGACTTCTTTTACTAGCTGGGCGTTCTGACGAGAAGTATCATCCACTTCTCTTCAGAACGCCCAGCTTCTGGCAGTGCAGACACACAGCGTGTTCTCGAGAGATCACGCTGTGACGTCACTCACTTCCTGCTCCAGGTCCTGCATCGTGTCGGCCACATCGGCACCAGAGGCTACAGTTGATTCTGCAGCAGCATCAGCGTTTGCAGGTAAGTAGCTACATCGACTTACCTGCAAACGCCGATGCTGCTGCAGAATCAACTGTAGCCTCTGGTGCCGATGTGTCCTCGCTCGTCCGATACGATGCAGGACCTGGGGCAGGAAGTGAGTGACGTCACAGCGTGATCTTTCGAGAACACGCTGTGTGTCTGCACTGCCAGAAGCTGGGCGTTGTGAAGAGAAGTGGATGATACTTCTCGTCAGAACGCCCAGCTAGTAAAAGAAGTAAACACGCCCCGATGTACGCACATAATACACGCCCAGTTGGACTTTTACTTTAAACACGCCCACTTGGACTTTTGCAAGCCTCATTTGCATAAATACAAAAATGGTCATAACTTGGCCAAAAATGCTCGTTTTTAAAAAATAAAAACGTTACTCTTATCTACATTGCAGCGCCTATCTGCTGCAATAGCAGATAGGGGTTGCAAAATCTGGTGACAGAGCCTCTTTAAGGTTGTAATACTTAGGGTCTATTCACACTTCGTTTGGTGTGTCCGACACATATGTTGAATATGTACATAGACCTCTTGGTATCTGCTGGGCAGATATATATCGCTATAGCTTTCCTTTAACTGTATAGGAAATCGCAGCTTGCATCACTTGCGCTACCAGAAAAAATCATACTGTACAGTATACCGTTTTTCCTATGAAGGCCTAAGGATGACATATGCCACTGTATGTTATACCAGGAGGTGCTTTCTTATCAGCCCCCTGTTTGGCACTTTGGGGGCCATTTAGCGCACTAGTAGAATTCCATTAATGTAGCCTACAGTACTCGTATTTTAATAGGTCTGTCATAGTGACTGGTCTCTTTAAGATCATTTTCACAAACTGTATTTTAAACATGTATGGCCAGTGGTTACATTTTGATCGGCAACACTATTTCTGGTCAATTTATAGTAAATGTACCCAAATGTAACCTCAGGCACCTGCATCATTCCTCCCAGGGGAATAGCTAGGGGAAGGGGGAGCAGGGCATTTGTCCCGATTGCTGGGTGGTAGAGGGTGCATCAATGAGAAGCCAGCAAACACAAATACTCCACCTATTATTCTTGTTATCCATGCTGATATTCTACTGGTCCCCATGGCAAAAGTACATAAAAAGTCTTCTTTTATAGTTGTTTTAGATCTATAGTTGTGTAGAGATATATATTTAATAAAATTACCCTTTATCAAGCTTCAGTCAGGCAAGGCCAGAGTTTCTCTCTACAAGTCTGGCGTGTTCTGCCTACAGGCACAAGCCCATTGTGCCCGATAATATATTCAGTCACTGGCTTGGACTGTAACATTGCTAAGTAATAAGCACACACAAGTGAATACACACGTGGTGCATAGAAATATTTACATAAGGGTCATGAACAGAGAATAGAATAAATGACTGTATTTAATGGGTTGTAGATATTCTATTACATTTATGTTACATTGATCATATACACTGGTACACTTTTAAAGAATAAGCTTCTGTATGCAAATGTGTTTATATTGTTTCCCTCTGAAGGTTATCTAGGTGTAATCCCGGAGCTATGGCCATAAAGATCAATTTCCTCCTATTAAAGGGTATATCAGATAAGAGGAATAATTGTTTTTTCTAATTTCCTTTTATACTCTCTTATTAAAGTTGGTCCCCAGACACTGATCGCAGGAATAAGACAGTAGGCGGAGAGACATTATGGACACATAACACATCCATAGGGATCTGGATATGTATCCCTACCGTATAGACATATACAATGACTTGTCTGACTAGGAAATCCAAATGTCAAATAGCCTGTTGACACATTCATAGTTTAGGTTGCAATTTATGGATTACGTTATATTAGCAAATTGCTATTTATTATAGACAACAACTTTAACATGGTAGCAATCATGACCTCCCCCCTCTGTGTTGTCCATATGCCCTAACACAGCATATTATTTATTTCCGTTCATTACATAGCACCAACATATTCTGCAGCGCAGTACAGAAGTTGTTATTACTGACTTTTCCAATTGTGGCTCAAAATCTGAATTCCCAATCTGTATGTTTTTGAAGTGCGGTAGAAACCCGGAGTAGCCAAACGTAACCCATGCAAACACAGGGAGAACAAACAACTCCATGCAGATGTTGTCCCTCGTTGGATTTTAATCCAGGACCACAGTACTGCACTAACCAGTAACCGGTGCTAACCACTGAGCCGCCATGATGCCATGGGTATATCAATAGTCCTGATGGGACTACTCCTTTAAGCACTTTGCTAATATTTTCAACAAAGTAGCTTTAAAGATGGAGTTACCATTTAAGACCAAGAGAGTGCCAAAGTCTGTCGTAGATGTGCCCATTACCCATACATGCTAAAGACATATGTTTTGTGGGCAGAACCAGAATTTGAGATACGATTGCCTAAAGGATAAGCATAAAGCATTGACATTGCACTGAAATACAAGGTTACCATGACGTGTTCACAGTCCTGCAGATTGTTGGAATATATTAGGAAGATATTAGGCATGTAGGCAATGACAATAAAAACAATCATGGATTAAACTAGCTAACCCATATTAGCATCCCTCATTGTGTGTTTTTCAATAATAGCCTAATAAAACAAGTAATGTCTTTGTGATTCCGTGTCAGGAGGTTATCAGCAATAAAGAGAAAGGAAAAAAATGATCTTTTTTTATTTCCATGACTGCCAGCCTATTTTCCATAGGAGTGTAAATAAGAATTGGCTCCGCTTTCCAGATATAGACAAGAGGGATTAGCTGCAGGATGCCACACTAACAAAAGCCAAGACTGTGATCCAAGGGCCTGGCACCACTGGGACTTGGGGGTGGGAGGAGAAAGCGGGTATACGGTTACACACACAAAACTAACTTGACCCTTCTTGACAAACCATCGAGGTCATTTCTACAAGAACTTTAATTGCACTGCTGGCACCAGACAAGTAAAAATGAGTTATCAACACCTTAAACTCTAATCTAACAAAACTTTCTTTGAAATGTCTGGAAATCTTTAAAAACATAATTCAAGACTCTCGATTTGCCACCCAGTAATCTTCTATGCAAGGCTGGGTGCTGTAGTTCAGCGCGTAACTTATTACAGATGTAGCAGAGCTGAACTGGTCATTTACCGCTATAGGGGTGCATTATTGTTCATTGTGCATCGTAATAAGCGGTAGCTTTACCTGCAGTCCCATGTAAAACTCCAGATAATGCAGTGTTAACATCACAATCAAATGATGCTCTGGTACATTTGTTGGTGGATTTCTTATGGTATTTTGTAAAGCTGTAGTAGTGGAGTAGTAAGAATCTATTATATGTTTTGACAATTCTTTTACAAATTTGTGAAAATAACATAAACCAAAAGGAAACATGTAGAACGGTCATGCTGTGTTTTAACTATATCTTTGTTGCGTTTACCAAGATTGTATAATATGTAATACTGCATTAAATGTTGCGCCCCCTCTAAAGTCAACAGGTAGGCTGATATTGAAAAGAGATTGTAAGCTCCTAGGAACAGCAGCGTCTTATTACACTTCAATGGACAATGCAGGCGTGCTGCAGAACGGAATTAAGAGGCGCCTTAAACAGAACATACAGAGAAAGGAAAACGCTTATTAATACTGCATCACAACCTGCTGCCATGTGCGGGTACAATGTACACAATAGATTGACATGAACTGCCACTGACTTCTAGAGGACAGTTGACAAGGGAATCACATCTTTAACCCTCTCTATGCTATTTCCTTTGCAGCTCCTTGCCGTGCAGCCCCACGCCTCACAGTACAGAGCAGCAATGCATGGGTTAATCAATGAGTGGGTGGGGGAAAATCGACCAGTTTTAAAAAACATGAGCCAGCTCCAAGCTCCCACACTGTGTCTGGGGGGCTCTGAGGGTGTTTTCCTTGCAACAAAATCTATTTCTCCTGGCTGTGCAATATGCTGCAGAAACACCACCGATTAACATGTTCAATGCCAGATCCATGCCAAGGAACTAGCCAATTAAAAGGGGTACTAAATGTAAAGTCTATCTTCTCAATATTTTCCTGTGCCGTTGGCTGCAATCTATTGTTCCCTGTAAGCAGCCATTTCATTCTGGGGCGAGATTGGACTGTAGAGATATTTAAAGGAGTTACGGACAGCAAGTCCAGAAAATGTCTGCCACCTCTATCACTACCACATCTCACCGATGTCTAGTTCTGTTTATAAACTGTGTTTTTAGGTGTAGTTTCGAATGAATGAGGCCGTACGGAAATAACAGTGCTGGATGTGTCATTTATCTCTTTGGGCTGAATTATTTGGCCACTGCGATAACTCACTGCAATAGGTTGATTCTTTATTAAACGTTGAAATATATTACAATGAGTTTTTCCAAATGACAAACTCAGCGCTACTACACCAGACAGGCTCAGCTCTGCCACATCCGTTTGTACAAGGCACACAATGATCACCAAGTAATCCCAGATAGCTCAGAACACAAACACACATTCACCCCCTGCTGGACAGGGTTTAAGCACATCAGCTCAAGCCTTGCCACTGGTTGACAATACAAGTCTGCGAGGCAGGTGTCACTTTACCAAAGGAGAGGAGGCGGCGCATTTATCAAAGTCTTTAGCTTACAAAAGATAACAATAACTGGCTATGGAGGGGTTTACCTGATGTATTAACGCATGCTTCATTGATCCTACTCATCGAAAGAAATAGAGGAAGATCTTATTATAATGCAGATTATCGCAATCGTAATTAATAAAAAAAAATGTGAAGCGCACAGATCTGCACTGCAGTTAAAAGCCTTGTGGTCTATTAATTCCCGGTGACACTGCGATGACCTGTGACCTGCATATAATAGCATCAAATGAAGTCATTCTGGTTATTACAGTGTAATGGAGGCGGCCAGATTAATAGGCTGCATGTAACACTCCCAGCCCATTCAAGACACTTTGAATGAGAGACTCGGTACCACTGTACAGTGCAGCGCAACCCCATATGTAGTCTGGGCGCGTTAACCCCTTCTTGAACAGGGTTCTAAATACTGCCCATTGTAGCGCATGGATGACTGCGATCTTACAGCACCAAAATCATTAGGACATAAGGCAGACCCTTCTGTTTACACAGGGATATTCCAGTTTTTATGCCGGAGTTTATTGGCAGATTTTAATCCTATTAGACCCTTGTGCAGTCGGCGGCATTAATCTAGGATAATTCAGACATTATTTCCGTAACCCTGGAACTGTAAAATAAAACACCACCGCTTGCTAATGGTAAAACACTATGAATAATCCGGGCACTGGGCAGCTGTCCTTGTTCTCTGCTCCCCATTATATAAGAGAATCTGTATCGCTTGGCCATATTAGCCGCTCTTACAATCTGATCAGTCACGCTTTGACAATTGTTTAGTCTGGTAATGCTCATTATATAATGACAAGCCCCGTAATCATGTCATACCCTCTACCCATCACACTTCGCTGATGGATTCACCACTCTAACCTATTAGATATATACTGCACTCTGGATTGACTGACACTTTACGGTCCAATTCAGACGCCCGGGATTGTCGTATGGGATGATCGGATACAATGACACTTGGATCAGATACAATGATACTTTAGGGAGAGGTCCAGCTATCGGCACTACATGTTACTTACTGGTATATAGGGCTCCATGCGTGGTGCTTCTGTGCGCTGGGAAACCAGCAGCATTTTGGACTGGAGATCCACCAGATATTACATCCACTTTGGTTTATTGGTAAAACCCCAAAATAAAAAGATACAGTCAGGAAGAAAGTAGATATTGCAGTGTCTATGTAAATGTATATATTTTCCTTTTAGACTCCAGACAAAAGCATCCCAGTGAGGCAGTTGGCTAATGATTCACCCAGTGCCTGTCTCAGACTGCTCACTACATTTCCATCAGCCCACAGTTCTCACTTCAAGGAGGAGTCTCTGGGCTTTAAATTACTGATAGGACATTTACAACTGCTGTGTCACCGAGGGAGGAGGAGGCAGCCTGGAGTCACTCAATCTTAAAGGGGAAACAAGCATTCACTTTACACTGCTCATTCCTGACAATTACATCCCAGTGTGGGAAAGTAATGGACAGGGAGCATTTGCAAGAGCGAGCCCCCCTCCCCCTCCCCTGTTGTTGGAGCATGATGTTCACATTCGAGTATGTACAATCATAATTACATTGTAGCAGCGACACTAGTACTCATGATAGCAATGATAACAATAGCCAAGTGAAGACATACAGTAACATAACTAGAGAACATTGTGAGCCCTGTATCAATACTCCTACTTGTAGCATTATACCATATTGTCATTGTCTATATATATATATATATATATATATATATATATATATATATATGTGTGTGTGTGTGTGTGTGTGTATGTATATATGTGTGTGTATATATGTATATGTATGAACATATATATGTATATTTACCTAACTACTGAACGTCATACAGAATACAGCTCAGGCTATGAGACAGTTTCTATGAATCAGCTATGACAGCTTGAGCTTGTTGCTCATGTGCACAGTGTTTTGGGGTAATGTTATGGAGAATCATCATGATATATATCTTACATGACTTAGAATATAGTGTAATTCATACATAACTATGGGGCATAAGTATATTTGAGGTTTATGTACTTACATTGTATGAAGCTGGAATACGGCGTCAATACCAGTCTATGGGGCCATATTGTGCCTCCATAGGCTTCGGATTTGATGCAGAGGCATTAAGAGTTTTTTTCTGTTCGATTTTACATAAATTGGAAAAAAAAATCATGGCAATCATCATCAGGGGCCTGATATAAGGAATGTTTCTAGGTGAGAATATCTCCGAGACACGGCACTGTAGAGAGGCACATTTGCATCCTAAGTAACAACAATAGGGTAAAAGATGAAAATCATCCGATTTACTGATTTAAAATGATCCCATTGCTCCAAAACAAGACCATTTATCATCATTTGCTTGTTTAAAGGGTAACTAAACGTTCAACAAACTTCTAACATGTCATAGTGACATGTCAGAAGTTTTGATCGGTGGGGGTCTGAGCACTGAGAACCCACCAATCACAAAAACAAAGCGGCAGAAACGCTGGTGTGAGTGCTGAGCCGCTTCTTTTCTGTTCGGCTTTTCTCGGAAAGCCGATGTAGCGGTGTACCGGTACATAGACCTTCTATTGAGCCCGTACACCACTACATCGGCTTTCCAAGAAAAGCCTAACAGAAACAAAGCGGCTCGGCACACACTAGATCTCAGTGCTCGGACCCCCACCGATCAAAACTTCTGACATGTCACAATGACATGTCAGAAGTTTGTTGAACGTTTAGTTACCCTTTAATCAAAATCCTTGGAAAGTATGTGAATAGGCCTAGCAGTAAATTATCACTCATGACTCTCGGATACATGTCAGGATACAATATAATATAAAGGAAAAGGGAATGTAGGAATAGAAAGAAGAGGGCAAAAGTTAACTTGAAAACGTTAAGAAAACGAAATGCTACGACTGAGAAACATTTTTAAGTCTGAACGATAAGCTTTTCGACTGGTGGAATAGATATCTATGGTTGCAACCAATCATTCTATTGCAGAATAGATGTAATGATTATTGTAAATCATACAGCTTACTATGGAGGAATGTAAAATTTTGTACTCGTCTGCAGTCATGGGATTTTTCAAGTTCTCATTGTTCGTTAGACTTTAAAGAGGGTTTGCCTTCAGTTTATAACTGCCCTATCTCCTACCCAATCTAATAGGTGCTTTGATGTAGACAAGTACTGTTTGTTTGTTTTTTTGAAAAACTTCATTTTTGACAACATTATAAAGATTTTTAAATTTCTGCAAATTTGTTCTTAATGTTTTTACTTTTGACCAAATGGGCGTCGTAAAGAAAAGTGTATGACGCTGACCAATCAGCGTCATATACATTTCTCTTCATTCATGTCCAGCTGTACTCACACAGCACAGTGTGATCTTGCGAGATCATGCTGTGCCATCACTTACTCCCACAGTAACTTCACCGGAGTGTCGGGAGAATGACCAGACCAGGTGAACAAATTTGCATAAATCTTAAAATCTTCATAACTTTGTCAAAAAGAAAGGTTTTTTAAAAAAAACAAAAAACAAACAGCACTTATCTACATCAAAGCGCCTATTACATTAGGTAGGAGATAGGGCAGTTATAAACTTGTGACAGATCCTCTTTAAGATAAAACATAAAATAAAAACTAGTTAAAGAAGCACTCCGGATTTTATTTTCGCCCCCACATCTGCAAATGTGCTGTAGTGCAGGGTAATCATGTGTATTGGCTTACCTGGTGCTGTCTTTCACGAGTAACCGCTCCGTTTCAGGCCGTCATTGGGTCATGTGATCCCCGCTCTGACTCCCTGGATCCTGCAGCGTCTGCTGTAGAAACCGGAGGTCAGTGTCTCAATTGAGGCTCTCATAGACTTTGAGAGACTGACTTCCGGTCCCTATAGCAGAAGCTGCAGAATTAAGGGAGTCAAAATGGAGATTACGTGACCCCACGGCAGCTCGGAACCGAGCGGTAGCCTGCGAAATACAGTACCAGGTAAGCCAATACACAGGACAGTACACAATACAGTGCCAGGTAAGCCAATACACAAGACTACCTTGCACTTCATCCCATTTTTCAAGAAAAAAAACAAAAAAAATGTGTCAAATAGTGGAGCACATACAAATATGTAATAGCTAGTATATGCAAGGGTCCTCTTACACGGCCCAACATGGGAATTGTAAACGAGCACCAATCAACGAGACAGATCGTTTGCCCAATAATTGTCCCATGCAAAAGGGCTTTTACTCAACCCTTTAGCTACAAAATGCTACTATATGATTCTATACAATTGGTTATATGGCGGAAAACAAATACCTATTGTTTTCACTAAGAGTTTAGGACATGTTCCCTGTCACTTTGTAATTTAGATGTCACATAAAGACAAGACAAGTAAAACTGCTAACATATAAACACAGCCTTTTACCAGTGCCCAGTGTGCCTACAACCCTGCAGTATAGTATAAACTTGGTTATTGACCAGTCATGAACTAACTCAATGATTAATTTAACCAGGCTTCTGCAGAACATTTCCTGAGGCGGCACAATTTGTAAATCCATCTCTTATTGACTTTCTAACAAGCCCCCTCATTTAACCAGGAAACAATAACAGATAATCAATTAAGAGAGTCATATTCCTATTATTCTCTGAAACTTTAATGATCGTTGGGGTTAATATAATAAATTATAGTGAGCCCTAAGCGGGTTCTTTACTAACATAGGTGTAAATGGCATGGCATAGTAATGTACTGTAGCCATCAGTGCAGAGCAGTATAGAGATATGAATGGAAGTGTCTCACTTGATACTGTGATTAAGTTGGAACCATTGAGTTCTATCATCATCTAAGTTCAGCTAAGTAGAACAGCGGTGGGGGTCTAAATATTGCAACCGTAATACAAACCCTAAAATGCGGCCATATTCTGGCCAAGTCGGCAGTAAAAGCTTTGACACGTGTAAAATGTTAATTCCTGAAATGAGATCCTGACATTTCAACTACTCGATAAAAGTGTAAGTATGCTTTAGGCTTCATGTACATGAGACCGGATAATGGATCTGTGTAGCACTGATCTGTAATACGATATATATGGTCCTATACTCTACCTCTAACAAAGGTCCATCAAGTTCCTCACAAATGCTCATTGGTTAAAATGGCCTAGCCCTATCTATTAGTAAGGGCCTGTTCACATCGGCGTTGGCTTTCCGTTCCGGGGTTCTGTCGGAGGTTTCCGTCGAGTAAATCCCACAACGGAAGGTCAAACTGAAACCACAGCTTCCGTTTCCGTCAACATTGATATCAATGGTGACAGAAACATTCCTAACGGTTTCCGTTCGTCACCATTCCGGCAGGTTTCCGTTTTAACGACGGAATCAATAGCGGAGTCGACTGCGCTATTGATTCCGTCGGAAAACCGGAAACCTGCCGGAATAGTGACGAGTGGAAACCATTAGCAATGTTTCCGTCACCATTTATATCAATGGTGACGGAAACGGAAGCTGTGGTTTCAGTTTGATTTTCCGTTGCGGGGTTCACCCGACGGAAACCTCAGACGGAACCCCGGAACGGAAAGCCAACGCTGATGTGAACAGGCCCTAATACATATCAAGAAACTAACTTTAAAATTCAATCCCGGTGGTACAGTAGTACAGAGTCCCGCATGTTCTGCATAAAATGTTCCCTGATGTATCCCCCCTTTGTTGGAAATGCGTCAGGGAAGAAGGGACTCTTCTGCGTATATTTTGGAGCTAGGATAGACTTACACATTTTTGGTCTGAGATTCAAGAAATCATACTTGAGATCACTGGGTGGTCATTGAGGTATGATCTGGCATGGATCATTCTGCATCACCATAGCATACCTATAAATATAGGAAGTTGTTGCTGCGACATCTGTTGAATGCAGCAAAAGCCTGTATCCCGGCTTGTTGGAGATCCTCTGAACCCCCATCTATTCGACAATGGCTTGAGCGTGTTCATGAAATTCGGAGGATGGAGAAATTACTTTATTCCTCGCCTGAACGTGCAGTTCAATTTCAGAAAACCTGGTTTTATTGGTTCTCTTTCTGCAAATCTGACAGCTGTCGGAGGCTTCTGGGTGCGTCTGCTGGAGATGGATCTGAAGATGTGTAGGATTTTGCTGTTTTGGTGCGCTGTGGGGGGCGGGGGAAGGGGGCAAGAGATGAGTCTCCCCCTCCATTTTTTTTTAATTCTTTTTTTATTCTTAGCATTTATTTATTTTTTTTTAAATCTTTCTCTGGTCTGTTCTTTTCTTTTCTGGACTGGTTGTTTACCTTTCGTTAGTGGGGTTATAGGTCATGTGAATGTATGTCAATAGGTATGTGTTCATATTTATCTCTCCCAATTTCCAATGTGAGTTTATGGTATTCACACGAGATGGCTGTATTTGAATAACTGCATTATACTGTTGTAACAATCCTTTGTGTGTTCTGACATGGGAGGAATATATTGTACCCTTATCCCCAATTCTTTCTTTTGTATCCCTAATTTTTCTATGTTCAAATTAATAAAAAACGTGAAATGCAAAAAAAAAAATGGCCTAGCCCTGATACCAGAGGGCCATAAAAGTATGTTTCACCTTCTCTATACTCTGTTTTGGATCCCTGATGGCAAGAGTCCGACTGATGACAGTGACAGCATTGTCATTAGAAACGTGTGGGGGACAGAAACGTGTTATTTTTAATAGGCTCACATTAGCTATCAATAAATATAGCTGTACGGGTTCCGTCTTTTCAGGAAGAGTGCTCTGTAGAGGGACAGTGTCGGTTGTATTAACAGGGCCAGGTTACACTAAGTATATATATTATTTTGTCACCACAGCCAATGCTGACCGAACTACAGGAGACTAAGATTATTTGGATCGTGGCCAATGTTGACGGATTCTTCATCAGAGAAGACACATACCTGGTGGCGAGTTATCATCTGATATACTGATGTGACTTAACGTCGTAATGCGAGACGGTCTACCTCCTTTTTTCATCACTATACTGCAATCCTGAATATACTCTTTGTTTGCAGTTATTGTGAAAATGATTGCTATGCTATAGTTTTTTAATGTATTTATTAAACGTTAGGCTTTAGGGCCGAGTATCTTTTTGAGTGATTAATATTATATTTAAAAATTTAATTTAGAGGTGTAGTGCAGATATAGTTACTGTATATATTAAATTAAAGGGGCTCTCCGGGTTGTATGTAAATTAAGTTTATTGAAATAAGTACTGCATGTACTTAAAGAGGCTCTGTCCCCAGATTATAAATGCCCTATCTCCTACATAATGTGATCGGCGCTGTAATGTAGATAACAGCAGTGGTTTATATTTTGAAAAACGATAATTTTTGAGCAAGTTATGAGCATTTTTAGATTTATTCTAATTAGTTTCTTAATAGACAACTGGGCGTGTTTTTAATTTTGACCAACTGGGCGTTGTACAGAGGAGTGTATGACGCTGACAAATCAGTGACCAATCAGTGACCAATCAGTGTCATACACTTCTCATTGTTTCAGCCCAGTGTGATTGTGCAGTGAAGGAAACTGGGCTGGAACAATGAGAAGTGTATGACGCTCATTGGTCACTGATTGGTCAGCGTCATACACTCTTCTGTACAATGCCCAGTTGGTAAAAAGTTAAAACACGCCCAGTTGGCCATTAAGCATGTAATTAGCATAAATCTAAAATTGCTCATAACTTGCTCAAAAATTATCATTTTTCAAAATAAAAATCACTGTTGTTATCTACATTACAGTGCCGATCAGATTATGTAGGAGCTAGGGCCCTTATAATCTGGTGACAGAGCCTCTTTAAGGTTTGTAATAAATAAGAGGTTAAAAAAGATGACGATCACACTGAGAAGCACATTTATTAAGTCCCCTTGATATTTCTGCCAACACTGTCATTGTTTGTGTAGGTAAAAGGTGGTGTGGTCTTAAAAGTTTTCCTGACACTTTTCTGTAATACGACCTTGGACTACCTGGTCAAAATTTTTGCAGACAAGATAGAAAACCTAAAATGAATCATAAAAATTATATGTCTATAGCTCATAATACTTATATGGAGGGACACCCTAATGGGATTTACTATGACCTACAGTATACAAAGATGATCATTACAATCACAATCAACTACAGAAGCTCCTCCAGCTTCAAAAAGATCTTTTCTTAGTATAGACGGCAGCCAAAAGTTGCTCATTTTTATGGATCGCTGGATGGTTTGGCAACCCTAAGTTCATACCACTTTGTGGTATACCAGTCTTAGTAGATGTGCATAGTAATAGCTACTTAAATATATCACATCTGTGGATTAAATATGCATAGTCCAGGCAGCAGTGGTCCCAGAGATCTGTTCTCGAGGATCACATTGCTACAAACTATGAGCACACACAGTGCTCATTTCAATCGACTTCATTTACAAAAACTGGAGAAGCCCTTTAATTTAAGTTCAGATAATTCTGTGTTTATAAACACAAAATTTTCCCTATAAAAAATAATGGAAGAGAGTTTGTTGGCTAATAGTACATCCACATTGGACTCATACTTGGTAACTTAGGGTGTATCCACAGGAAGTGCTTTGGGCAGAACCAGCTGTAAATACAGCCCTGAGAGCACCATGCCAAAAATATTTAGTCTGAGACTGGCAAAAGTCTATGTGCATAATAACATAATGGGAAAAATCATGTCTACCTATCATTTTATACCATCTATTATATAAAATCATAGAAAGTGTGAGAATTACCTCCTCGCTGGCATACACTCAATATTAATATTAATTAAAGGGATTATATGCAGTAACTTTCTTTCGAGGTTCTCGCCACACTGTACACTACAGGAGAGCAGCACAATAGACCTGTGCAATGAATACGGGTAAAGTGTAGCTAAAGGTTTGACAAACTTCTGACATGCCATAGAGACATGTCAGAAGTTTGGATTGGTGGGGGTCCGAGCACTGAGACCCCCACCAATCACTAGAGCGAAGCAGCTGAAGTGCTCGTGTGAGCGCTCAGCCGCTTCGTGTCTGTTCAGGTTTTTCAGGAAAGCCGATGTATCGGAGTACGGGCTCATAGACTTTCTATTGAGTCCGTACACCGATACATTTATTTCCGGAAAAAGCCGAACAGACACGAAGCGGCTGAGCGCTCACGTGAGCGCTTCAGCTGCTTCGTTCTAGCGATTGGTGGGGGTCTCAGTGCTCGGACCCCCACCAATCCAAACTTCTGACATGTCACTATGGCATGTCAGAAGTTTGTCAAACATTTATCTACACTTTAAATATCACACAGCATTTGATAATCACATGGGAAGTTTAACACATGCACTCCCATAGCTGCCTATGCTATTCGGTACTACAATTTTCTCTTCCAGCTAACCAATCTTTTTACTAATTCTTTGTGGTTTAAGTGATTTTACAAGCTTACTATAAATTTGTACAACAATATCAAGAACTTTGTATGACAGATATGGAAGTGGAATATACTTCAATGCTATAAACTGCATTTCTAGTTTCAATATACTCAGAAAATATTAGGAAACTGCCTGAACAAAAATGATTTAATATATTATTAATATATAAGGAATTGCCCTTACTCATCATGGAGTAGAGTGGCAACAAGTCAAATGACAGCAGGAAATAAATAGTTTGACACAGTCTGTTGACTGTCCCTTATGCAACCTATATGTTTCTGATGAAAGGAATTTAGGTCAACCTGTTGTAACAATGGACGTACAACTTCTAGCTCAAGCACATATTCTGAAAACCCCATTCACATGTGTTGTTTTGTACCTTGATGTAGATTATAGGTTTGTAATCTGCCATTAATGTGGCCTTAGACTTGTGATAGTGGCTTCTATCCCACCTCTTCTAGATTTTAATCAATTACTGGGAATCCCATAGAGTAAATATGTTTTGGTGAAATGCCCCTTTACATGACTAGCCTGGGCAATAAGGTAAGTGAACCTTAAACATAATACCATGTACTGTAATCTATACATTAAATCATCCTACTTGTTGAAAGACATTACAAAAAAGCAGCCACATGATAGATTGCAATGGACAATATTTTCAATTTTCTATCTCTAAATTTTAGATATCTCCTTAATATGTCAAGTCACATACTCATGGATGAAACCAATGAAAAATGGATATACATGCCCATATAAATGAGGTAAAGATTTGCCACTATCTGATGAACGATTCCCCTAAGAATACTCCAGACTGAATTGACCGATCAGACGACACTTAGTTACACAATTGTAGGGGAAACCCATAGTCTGTAAAGTGGCTAGTGATCAGTCATGATTAGCCGATTACACCATATACATTTTATTTCCCATGACAAATGACTGAATAAATCCAACATGACTGGTCACCCTTTCGAGCAGTTGCGTGTCAGCCATTGTGAACAATTGTTCTGCGAGGTTTTCATGCAATTATTTTCCAAAATAATTAACAGTTGATCTTTATCTGATATCTAGGAGTAATTTAAGGCTCATCCAGACGAGAGTATATGTAGTCTGCGTGACGGCCGTTAAAACAACGGTCGTCACACGGACTCATGTTCTTCAATGAGGCCATTCACATGACCGTTGTTTCAACGGAGAGTGTGAAGGGTCCGTGAAAAAATAGGACATGTCCTCTTTTTTTGTGTTTCACGCATCCCTCCATAGACTGTTGTTTTTCACATCCGAGGTTGGCTACATTCGTCTGAATGTAGCCTAAAGTCTACTCTCATGCACAAGTTTAAAGTAGTTAACCAGTGCAGCCATGATCCCCCAAGGTGAGTGCGTAGGGACCAAATTTAGGTCACTACATGTACTCTTCTAGTATAGCTATGTTTTTTTTTTTTGTATAGTTCCCCTTTAAATTGTGTGGTGTTATAACTACTTGTTGAGAACATTTACGATTACATACTATGTGGTGTGTGCTGAAATGAAACCTGTTTGGTTTTCAACATGCCGTAGAACTGCAGAGTTGTACAGTACACTGTTTATTCAGTCGATTAACACCATGATAGTACTTGCTAAAAATATGCTAAAAGTGAATGTTGAAATGGTCAAGTCTGTAAAACTTTTATGCACTCTTTTACAAATGTCCGGTGTTGTGTGTTAGGAAACATGATCTTGTCTGTTTGATAGAAACTCTCAGGGCCATTAAATCATTTGTCAAACTGCAAACAGGAAGCGTATTTCAGACAGAAAGAATGAAGTGCTGTACATGAAGTCACGCTCATTAGTGGCAGGGTAGGATTATTTTAAGGAAATTAGTGTTCTGCTTTGTAGAAAGAGTCATAGAAAGGTTGGAGGAAAAGCCGATGCTCGTCAGAAAAGTCCTGCAGGTGACATATATTACTTTTAAGTATTTCCAGCCTGTGATAACATTTACAGATGACCTGTACCATGACTCAATATTTGCTGATTCATTACTATATTAAAAATAATCTCAACATCACAAAAGCCACATGTTAAGGAAATACTTTATACTATGATTATCTACTTTTCTCTGTGTCTTTCATGTACCCTGATAACTTTTGTTCTTTTTAAGACACGGCATAAATAAGCAGGGTAAGCGTCCTTTTACAGGGCCCGATATGGGCCGTGAAAATCAGCACCGATCGAAAAAACAGCTCGTCAATCGGCGTTCGTTTGCTCCTTTCACAACGAGCAATGATGGTTTGTATATGGAGACGAATGATAGTTACAACGATCGTTCATTTCCATACATTTCCATCATGTCAGCAGCACATCTCACTGTTTACACGGGAAGATGTGCTGCTGAATAGCGACCATTTTATTGGCCGCATAAACGAGCAAATCAGCCGATGAATGAAGGTTTGCTCGTTCATCGGCTGATCATTGACCTGTTTACACAGGGCAATGATCTGGAACCAGTGTCCGATTAATGGCCTGTATAAAAGGGCCTTAAGAGGAAGCTGAAAAGATATAGCTGAAATTTAGTGTGAGTTCAGACATCAGGGATTTCACACTGAAAATCTGCAACAATTTGCAGTACAATTTATGTGGATTTGAAAGAAGAAAAATAAATCTCCTGTGAAAAATATCCGACATGTCTGTTATTGCCCAGGTTGTAGTAATACACAATGATGTAAATTAACAATATGTGAAAACCTTGTGAATCAGCACTAATAAACTTCAACTTCAGTTGTTAGTTTTAGATCTAATTAGATATACTTGTGTACTACTTGTATTAATATGTGTATTATGCGGATTACCGGACCCTATGTTGCAAATTCATATATACAAATATAAAGTATACCATACAAAAGTAATCTACCCTATGCTTTATTAAAACTTCTAAAGTTCTATAGGTCCATACTGTACCTCCGTATGCCTCTTGTTTCACACAGAGATGTTGGACTCCGTATTATGTTCTGATGCCGAGTAATACTTTTAGGGGAGAATAACTTCATAATAATGTGCCACATGGAGCACCATAAGGCGGCAAGGAACACATAATAGTATTAAGCCACAAGGACTCAGTGTCCCACTGTACAGTCCCTTGCACATGAGTTTCTAATTTTGTATTGGTCCAGTGTTATGGCTATTTCCAGGCTATGTCCGCACCTGCTTTCGGCCCTTCAATAAGGAATTCTGTATAGGTTTCCATCACGTTTGATATTAATAATAACGCTAGTCAATAGGGTCCGTCGGGCGCAATTTTGATCCGTTGTAAAACCGATCCACCACAGCATTATTGTTTCTGTTATAAATGGAGGCCATAACGATGTGTGAGCAGAGATTTACAGTATGTTATTGCCCTACTGGTTCTTATTGGAATAGTTTTGTGACCAGACACAACTCTAACAGCTTAGCTGAGCTCCTGTAATTCACTGCTGTCTGCTGCACTGCATTCTGGAAAAAAAAGTGTAAATAATCAGGATTTCCTGCATAAAATTACAAGATATTCCCTGGTGTAAAGACTACATTTACCAAAATGCAAATCACCAAAGCAAGCCCTGTACAGATACTGAACCAGCAGGGATTGAGTAAAGATTTAAGCTCAGAGGCCAGAAGAAATCTAATTTCTGTTCTGGTTGAAAACTGACTATAAAATATGCTGATCAGTAAAGGTTTATGGGACCATTATAAACTTTATTGCAGTGCCATAGCTGAAATTTGCATCAAAATTCTGCAACAGATAGGGCATGCTGCAGATGTAAAAATTTGCAGCATGGTTACGAACCTAAATTTTTTTGGGTGCATGTGAATGAGGTATTGTAAAAACACAATCATTTGCATTTTACTGTACTGTATTGTGGATTTTCAGGGGGGATTCCGCACCCAAAAATTCTGCAGAAATACACTGTGTGTGAAAGGCGGTGGCACATGGGAGTCTTGAAAGAGTCATTTTATCTGTAAATGCTTCCTGTGCCGCCATATAGTGTATTTATGAGGCACTGTTTTCTCTTCTAGAGGCAATGCTAGTAGGGGAGTATATCTCCGTAATATGGCATGCAATGGGGCATGTCCCTGTGTACCTCCATCTAAAATCAGATGGAAACAGAGGTATAGTATGGGCCTATAGCAGGCTAAGGTTACCCTATTACAGATTCATATAACACAGATTAGTAACATGACTGTGTGCATGAGCCTTTGTGATGGCATACCAGGGGCGTAGCTAAAGGCTCATGGGCCCCGATGCAAAGGTTCTTCTTGGTCCCCCCAAACTTCTCATGGCTGACAGCCCGCAGCTTTCAGCTGCATCGCTGTATCTCCTAAGTGATCCAGCGATGTAGCACTAGCAGCCAGCGGTGTCACTAAGGTCTTAAAACGTCAGGGGAAATAGCCCAAGTACATATACCCCCCCAAAAAAATGTGTGTATGTATATGTGTGTGTATATATATGAGACAGCATATCTATAGCGCTACGACCCTATACCTATGGATAGGATTAGATACATTGGCTCATCAGACAGTATCACACATGATAGGCTTTGATATAGGGCCCAGCTCGCTGACATTGCGGCTCCAGCGCTGGACCCAGGAAAGGTAAGTATAAGAATTGTTTTGCTTTTTTATGTGTTACAAATTATTTTTGTGTGTTTGTGTTTTTATACAAGTTCGGTTGTTGAACTACATCGGATTCAAGGACTACTTCGATAATGTAATTTTTTTTTCTCAATAAAATGGATAATGAGGGTTGTGTAGGATTTTTATTTCAATAAAATATTTTTTCTATGTCTTTGTATTTTTTTAAACTTTATTACTACCACCTTAGTAATGGTCGCTGGCTGATTGACAGCGTCCATTACTAAGGCGGGGCTTAATGTTAGACATGAAGAGGCTAACACTTACCCCCATTATTACCCCGGTACGCACCGCCACCAGGGGTACTGGGAAGAGCCGGGTACGATCCAGTACCCGACCATCTATAGTGACGGAGGGGCACTGGTGCGGCCGCAGGCTGTTATTATTAGGCTGGGAAAGGACAAACACTGTGGCCGTTCCCACCGTGGTAATGCTAGCCTGCTGCTGCTATGTTGTATCTGGCTGGTTATAAAAATGGGGGAACCCCACATCGTTCTTTCCAATTATTTTTTTTAATATGACGTGCGGTCCCCCCCATTTTTCATAACCAGCCAGATACAACATAGGGTGGGAAGAGCCACTGTGTTTGGCCTTTCCCAGCCTAATAATACCAGCCTGCGGCCGCCCCAGTGCCCTACCTACCCTACAGATGGTCAGGTACTGGATCGTACCCAGCTCTTCCCGGCACGCCTCATGGCGGTGGGTACCAGGGTAATAATGGGGGTTAGTGTTACCCTTTTCACCGGCTAACACTAAGCCCCGCCTTAGTAATGGATGGTGTAAATCAGTCAGCGGCCATTACTAAGGCGGTAGCAATAAAAAAATACAAACATTAACCGTTAACCATTTTATTGATAATAATTAAAAAGCTGTCATCAAAGTAGTACTCGAATCCTACGTAGTCCAACGACCGAAAGTGTAAAAAAACACAAACACACAAAAAAAAAAAAATAGTAAGGGCCTGTTCACATCACCGCTGCCCTTCTGTTGAGGGGTTCCCTTGGAGGTTTCCATTGGGGAACCCCTCAACAGAAAGTCAAACTGAAACCTCAGCTTCCGTTTCCCCCACCATAGATCTCAATGGTGACGGAAATGTTGCTAAAGGATTCCGTTTGTCACCGTTGTGACAGGGTTCCGTTTTTTGCCAGAATCAATAGCATAGTTGACTGCGCTATTGATTCCGTCAAGAACAACGGAACCCTGCCACAACAGTGACAAACGGAAACCTTTAGCAACGTTTCCCTCACCATTGAGATCCATGTTGAGGTAAACAGAAGCTGAGGTTTCAGTTTGCCTTTCCATTCAGGGGTTACCCGACGGAAACCTCTTACGGAACCCCTCAACGGAAGGGCAACGGTGATGTGAACATAGCCTAACACATATGGTAGGCTTAGATATAGGGCCCATGTGCATGTGTGATACTGCTTGTTGGACCCTGTATCTAAGCCTACCACAAGGTAGGCTTAGATACAGGGTCCAGCAGACAGTAATCTTATACAGTATAAGATTACTGTCTGCTGGGGCCATGTATCTAAGCCTACCACGTGGTAGGCTTAAAGCGGTTGTCCAGTCCCTAAACATTGATGGACTATCCTCAGGATAGGCCATCAATAGCTGATGGGTCGGGGTCCGACTCCCGGGAGCCCCGACAATCATCTGTTTTGAAGGGGTTGCAGTGCTTGTATGAGCGATACTTCCCCTTCATTTCCCATACTTGCTCACGCTGTGAATTCACAGTGTGAGAAAGTGACCGAAATTAAGGGAAAGTAGCGCTCGTATGAGCACTGCACCTCTGTCAAAAGAACTGATTGGCGGGTCCTGGGAGCCGGACCCCGACCTATCAGCTCCAGCAGACAGTAATATTAAACTTACCCTCCTCTTCGGCCGCAGCGGAGGTCCTGACTCCATCCAGGGTCGGGATGTTGTACGCAGCGCATAGCGTTGTGATGTAATGCGCTGCGCACAGCGCTGTGATGTCAGGACCTCCGCTACGCTCCGTTACTATAGTAACAGGGGCCCGTGTAGTTTATTACATAGGCCCCAGTTACTATAGTAACTTTTCATTCATGTGGTGCAAGGGTCTTCGGGGCCCCGGACGCATTTGTGACTGCTGCGACCCCTATAGTTACGCCATTGGACCAAACACATAAGATGAAAGTCATCCAAAATGCCCTTTTTCCGCTCATCATTGTTTTAACATTTTATTCAAATGATCACGATGGCCGATGATCATCTAATGTCTGCCCAAAAAAGTTTTTTTTTAACTTTGTACCTGATCTGTCAGTTCAGTCGTTGATCGGATTATTTGTAGGAACAATTCGATGTACGATTGATCGATTGATTGATGTACATCCAACCGTAGCCTCGTACTTGGTCAAAGATCTTCTTGCAGATTTCTATAGCCACATATTCATCTTTTTTTGTCTAGAACCTGATGGTATAGATTTTCTTTTACATTAGGAGTGACAGACAATTGATTATTAGGGCCATTTTATTCCGTTTTTATTTCTCTATTCTTTTTAAAAATGTTTTCTTTTCTTTTGCCAGAAAGCATATAGAAACATATTCATGAATTATTCCCTTACTGTTTATGGGCTAAACGTATGGCATATGTTTCTGTGGAATACTTTTTTCTTTAGCCTGGGGAAGAGCATAGGCCTTTAAGCTATTGTTTACGCTAAAAATAGTGGTGTGACCATTGCCAGAATGTCAGATATATACAGATACATTAATATTGGTGTTTATTTTGGGGCTTAGTAAATATGCATTACTATGGTGCCCTTTCTGCTTTCTTCACCTTCACATGTTTGTGGGCCTCACACTATGCTACAGAAGTTTCAGGAAGAGCAAAAAATATAGCAGGAACTATTTCCCATTAAAAACAGCATCAGTCTGTGTGCATCAACCTCTATTAATGTACAAGCACTGGACATAGGGGCTCTGAGGTCTTCCTAGGCTTAACTTCAATACAAAGCAATGAGCTACCAGCCCATATGACTCTAAATGGTTAACCACATGACTGCTCTTTAGTTTAAAAATCCCAGTAGCACAGGCCTAAGCCACTAATCTGTTGGCAGTATTAGAATAAACATGTTTAAAGGGATAACGCTCTAGTGCAAAGGGACTCCAGAACTCCAGTATCACCACTATCCCCTTTTACCCCAGCTTGTGCTGACACACACACGCACGCACACACGCACACACTCACACACGCACACACGCACACACACACACACACACACTATACATATATACAGGGATGGGCACTACAGCAGCAAGACATGACAGTTTAAAAAAATAATTTTAAGCCTATATCCAAGATATAAAGGTTTTATTATGTGGGAGAAAAGCTTATGATGCAGTTTTTTTTATTCAGATTTCCATTCTCCTTGTTTGGAGCTATAATATCCCCCTTGCCTGCACGACTATCCAGAAGAAATCTACTGGTTAAGCATGCATTTCTATTGCCATAGGGAGAGGGTGATAAGCAGCTGCCAGATACCCCTGATTCTACTTATGTCTCATTTGAACAAAGGATCGGGCATGTTAAAATCCAGCATACCAAAGCTGGTCTTGTTTTTAGTCAGCAGCCGACATCGGAGGACAGTTGGACTGCCTTCATACACATTGTAGTGTCGTCTGATCCTGTTGACATCTGTAGAATCTCACTATATCATGCATATTATAATACTGGTAATGAGGAAGGGGGCCCCACCAAATTTTTTTTTTGTACAGGGGCCTCCAAGTCATAGTTAGGGTGATAATTTACTTTTCCAAAATTGGACACCGAAGTTTGAAACTTTAGACGAATACTTTCTGAACGTTTTATAATTTACGATTAGTCTCTGAAACTTGTTGACGGGTCCTTAAAGGGTAACTAAACGAAACTAAACTAAGCTTGTTAAGGTCCTTAAATGTAACTAAAAGTTAAACAAACTTCTGATATGTCATAGTGACATGTCAGAAGTTTTGATTGGTGGAGATCCAAGCACTGAGACCCCCACCAATCGCTAAAACAAAGCTGTAGAAGTGTGTGAGTGCTGAGCTGCTTAGTTTCTGTTCGGCTTTTTCCATAAAGCCGATGTAGCGGTGTACGGGCCCATAGACTTTCTATTGAGCCTGTACACCGCTACATCGATTTCCGGAAAAAGCCGAACAAAAACGAAGCGGCTCAGCACTCACTTAAGCGCTTCTGCTGATTAGTTTTAGCGATTGGTGGGGGTCTCAGTGCTCGGACCCCCACCAATCAAAACTTCTGACATGTCACTATGACAGTTCAGAAATTTGTTGAAGGTAAAGTTACCCTTTAAGTTAAAATTATATATTGTAGACAATTAGCAAATTGATCTCTGCATTGTGCTATGACTTGGGCTGAACTTCTATTGATAAGGTGAGAAAGTTAGTTGTACACACATGCCACTCTGTATTTGAGCATCCCTTGCAGAGCATGCCAACGACTTCACATGATATTGGGTGCAAAAGTCCAACAAGACAGATCGAGTTTTCTACCAATATCTGCCTGCGGTCGGCAATTGTCACACATATAAAATAGTCCAAAACAGCCTTAAGTGTATGCACTTAAGACTGGCTAAAAACTGGCTTTGTAGCCCTTCAGACTTCGTAATGCAATATCTTTGCATGTTCCAATCCTGAATTATTTACTTGACAAAGGTGACCATGCTCTTCATGCTCTGGTGAAAACTTGTTCTATGCTAATGACTTACTGTACTGCTAGTGCGTATTGCTATTATGACGTTTTTTTCCCTGCATTGTTTCAGGGGAATATGGCCACTGGTCTCTAGTGCTTGTGTAAGGCAGGCCAAGGTGGTTCAAGGCCAAAAGGTAGTCGCGGAAAGATGGAATGGAGACCAGGATGATGCCAAACAAAGTATTTTTATTCAGGCCGATGTAGCACTCACACGTGACCAATGTAACACTTCTCAACAGAGAGGCGCAGTCTCTTTAAAAATGTTTCTGCTTGCAGTTGAGGCAGTCTATAATGGCTGACTCACCAGGACAGAGTTTTGGGCACTCCTTCCTTATACAGGGGACATCCTCTCCAAATTTCAAACTATTTCTAACACTGCCTTATTTCATGTCTGCAGGGAGGCTCCTGCCCATGAGTGGCTGATGCTCGCTATCTAACCTGGGAGGCTCCTGCCCATCACCCGCCGATGCTCCAGATCCAACTGAATTTTCTGGTCCCTTACTCATGCCACTCGGCTCCAATCAGCAGCTCAAGGCAGCTATTTCTCTCTCTAAGGACTTAGCTCGTGCAGTGCACCCCGTTAGGCGGGAACAGTCACCTTTTAAGCACCGCAGCGTAGTCTTGCTGGTAATGTCCTCCTTGTTGTTATGTCACAGAAAAATGTCTAACTAAGATAGCGTATGGGCCGTTTCTCTCGCACCAAACAATTTAAAGCCACAGTAGCCAGTCATCATTGCCTGAACCTGAAAAACAAACAACATTGAGAACATAACTTATGCAGTGGCGGATTAAGTAGACCATAGGCCCGGGGCTGTTTCCACAAACTTGGGCCCCCCTCCCAACTGCCGCTCTGCCGTGTCAACACCTTTCTGTGTGAGCATTGACAAATGGTTGTTACGATTCCCCTTGTCAAAGGGCTGTGTCCCTACATACTGACAGTCTCCAACCATCGCTGACTGTGTCACACTATGTAGGGACACATCCTCTTGACAATAGGAAAGGTAACACGCATTTGTCTATTAGTCCTGCGTACACAAAGACTTTATGTGGAATACAAGGATTTCCGACAACAGACATGCCAGGAGAGGGTCACAGCTCCTCTATAGATCCAGTGACTCACAAGTGACGTCTTCTCTGATGGGAGTCGTTTTCTTTTCTTCTCTATCTGAAACAGACCGTTATGGCGACTTCTCCTGATGAGACATCTTTGTCCTTCGCTTCTGCAGCCATTTCCAGCCTCTATAGAAACACAAAAATTCAGACACCAAGGTCCAGGACCATACATTAAAGGGGTTGTCAGGGCACGGCCTGGGTTTTATACTGATGACCTATCGATGTGCCTGGACAACCCCTTTTACTCAGACTAGATCATGGAATACATACAGACCCCAGACCTTCTAAACTATTGCAGTCCCCAGAACAGACCCCCCTAAACAAATACAGACCCCAGAACAAGCAACCTAAATAAATACAGACCTCAGACCAGACCCCTAAATACAGACCCCAGACCTGACCCCCTACACTAATAATGACCCAGTGGCGGACACAGACTGCAAAAGGCCCCTGTGCAGATAATGTGCCAGGGCCCCCCCGCCCCCCCCCCAATACCGACAAAGTTACCTAAACATATATATGCATATAAAAATAAACCTTACTAATAAAAATTATGAAGGAAGATTTATATTGTACATTTTATTACCAGTTTAGAACACAAGTAACACATTTTTTTCCGGGTTAAATTCTTATCTAAACTAAGTCCCTAAATGTGGGCAAAGAAAATGAAAAACCTATACTCACCTCCTCCGGCGCCTCCGTTCCCCCTCCGCAGCCCCTATCCCTTTCTGTGTTTACAAAGCTGCTGTGGTGACGCGCGGTCGATGGCACATGACCGCTGCAGCCAATCAATGCCCTCAACAGCGATTTGCTGTGGAACTACTGTCCTCAGCAGCACACCAATGAGGAGTTATTGGCAGCAGCGGTCACGTGCCATCGGCAGCGCGTCACCAGTGCAGCCTTGTACACTTGTAACACAGACCGAGACAGGAGGATGGGGGCTGCGGCGGGTGAACGGAGGCGAGGGAGGAGGTGAGTATAGTTTTTTTATTTTCTTTGCCCACATTTAGAGACTTAGGTTAAATTGAATCATTGAATATAACACAAAGCACTCATGCAACTGAGATGCAATAATTTAGATGATCTTATCATGCTTAGCTTACTGCACTGTTACCTATCAAGCAGGACTGAATCTCAAGATATCTACAGAGGGGGCTGTATGGCGTTATCTACAGGGGGGACTGTATGGCGCTATCAACAGAGGGGGCTGTATGGCGTTATCTACAGGGGGGACTGTATGGCGCTATCTACAGAGGGGTCTGTATGGCGCTATCTACAGGGGGGTCTGTATGGCGCTATCTACAGGGGGGACTGTATGGCGCTATCTACAGGGGGGACTGTATGGCGCTATCTACAGGGGGGACTGTATGGCGCTATCTACAGGGGGGACTGTATGGCGCTATCTACAGGGGGGACTGTATGGCGCTATCTACAGGGGGGACTGTATGGCGCTATCTACAGGGGGGACTGTATGGCGCTATCTACAGAGGGGGCTGTATGGCGTTATCTACAGGGGGGCTGTATGGCGTTATCTACAGGGGGCTGTATGGTGTTATCTACAGGGGGGACTTTATGGCGTTATCTACAGTGGGGTCTGTATGGCGTTATCTACAGGGGTTCTGTATGGCGTTCCCTACAGGGGGGGTCTGTAGGGAAAGTCATACAGCCCCCCCCTGTAGGGAACGCCATACAGACCCCCCTTTAGGGAACGCCATACAGACCCCCCTGTAGGGAACGCTATACAGCCCCCCCTGTAGGGAACGCTATACAGCCCCCCCTGTAGGGAACGCCTTACAGCCCCCCCCTGTAGGGAACGCTATACAGCCCCCCCCCTGTAGGGAACGCCATACACCCCCAATCACTCAAAAAAATGCGACCTACAGTGTGAAAAGACAAAAGACATGTATCCCCTATCCACAGGATAGGGGATACATGTGTGATCGCTGGCATTGATAGGGAGAGCGGGGGACCGAAAGTCCCCCGAAGTTCTCCATCACTCACCTCTGACTTCCGGTGTCTGCGCAGCTCAAGTGTGACCGGCGCTCCATTCATTTCTACGGAGCTGCCGACACAGACCCCGGAAGTCCGAGGTTTGTGATGGAGAACTTCAGGGGACTTTCGGTCCCCCGTTCTCCCTATCAATGCCAGCGATCACACACGTATCCCCTATCCTGTGGATAGGGGATACATGTCTTATGTTTAATGGCAGAGCGGGGAGATACTCCCTGCTCTGCCGTAGTGTTCCGTGGCATCGCGCTGTAGCAGCCATAGCGGCAGCTAGCGGAGATTCCGGCCAAGGTGGGGGCCCGTGCCGGCAGGTGACGCGGGCCCCCTCATGCCGCGGCCCCGTAGCAGCCGCTACGGCTGCTATAGCAGTAGTTACGCCCCTGTGTTAGGGGGAGTTCACACTGAGGTTTTTTTCGCGAAAAACGTCAGAAAGTGCCTCCCATTGAAATCCATGAAATTTTTCCTGCGAGCAGTAAAAACCGCATGCGGGAAAAAGAAGCGCAATGCCCTTTCTTCGGGCGTTTCTGTCTCTGACTTCCCATTGACAACAATGGCAGGCAGAAAATGCGTTTTTTGCTGCGTTTCCCTGCCCACGGCCCGATGGCCGAAAAACGCCACAAAAAAACGCAATGAAAAACGCGGGAAGTGTTCTACCGGCAGGTCAAAATATGCCTCAAAATTCCGGAAGGAATTATGAGGCAGATTTTTCTACATAAAAACTTCTCCCTTCTGACATGAACTTTTTAACTTCATCTACCTGTCCTCTGCAGTCTGCACGTCCTCCACTCGTCCTGTGTCTGTCCTCCGCTCATCCTATGAGTTCTCCGGCAGTCCTGACTGTACTGTCCAGCCGCCCGAAGTCTTACGTCGCACCGCCCCCTGTCCTCTCCCCTGCCTGAGCGCTCCTCCTACCACCAGCATCGCCGTCCTGTCCTATTCATCTGTGCCAGATTGGCAGTGCAGTGTAGCGGCTATCACCGGGCCCGGGCACCCGCCCCCTCCCTCCCGATTGGTAGTGCAGTGTGGCGGCTATCACCGGGCCCCCGCCCCCTCCCTCCCCTCATGCCTAGTGTTGTGATGCTACTAGGCATGAGGGGGCCCGTGCCGCCAGGCCTGGTACATAAAATGTAATGTGCCTGTCAGGGCGACACGGGCCCCCCCATGCCGCGGGCCCCGTAGCAGCTGCTACGGCTGCTACTGTGGTAGTTACGCCACTGAACGGGCCCCCTTCCCACGCGGGGCCCTTGTGCAGCTGCACCGGCTGCACATGCGGTATGTCCGCCCCTGTAATGACCCCAGACCTGACTCCCTTAATGCAAACCCCAGACCAGACCCCCTAAACTAATACAGACCTCTAAATATAGACCCCAGACTAATACAGACCCCTAAATATAGACCCCAGACCTGACCCCCAACACTAATAATGACCCCAGACCTGACTCCCTTAAGTATTACAGACCCCAGACCAGACCCCCTAATCTAATATAGACCCCAGACCAGACCCCTAAATATAGACCTCTAAATAAAGACCCCTAAACTAATACAGACCCTAGAAAAGGCCCCCTAAATAGACCCCATAAACTAACACACCCCAGACCAGACGCCCTAAATACAGACCCCAGATCTCAAACTAATACAGACCCCATAAATACAGACCCTAAAACCCTTAAACTGATACAGACCTCAGACCAGAGCCCCTAAATACAGAGCCCAGACCCCTTAAACTATTACAGACACCAAACGTCCTAAATGCAGACCAGACCCCTTAAATACAGTCCCCCAAACTAGACGCCCTAAATACAGAGGGAAACACTGTTTAGTACATACTGCATGGCATCTTAAAGGGAATGTGTCGCTAGAATTTTTTTTTTTTAGTTAAACAATTATTATTTGAGTGATTACACATTGTTTTATTTTTGTAACATTTTTTCACAAGTCAGGAAATATAACTTAGATTCTAATTTATAACATTTCCATGTGCTGGGCACTAGAGGGAGCAGTTCCCAAAATTGCAGCATGGTCAATGTGGTAAAGCAACCTCATTGCTTTATGCTGCAAATTTGGGGTAGACACACTCTCTCTAGTGTCCTCACACAATCCCCCCTCCCTTATTCTTGCTAGTGCCAGGAGAAGGAGGGGTTTGAATGTTCAAACCTCCTACACTGTGTGCCGCCATTTTCTGAGCGACTGCACAGTGTAGGAGGATTAGATACAGTGCTCAGCAGACAGTAAAACACAAACATACACAAACATAAATTACCTACTCCTGCCGCCTCCGCTCCTATGCCTTGCACCTTCGCTTCCTTGAACCTATGACCGGAAGCCGCGACCGGAAAGTCGTCATCTTAGTGCCCGGCAGCGGCTTCCGGTCCACATGAAAATGGCGCTGGATTTCGCTCTGTGAACGAGCTTCGTTTTGGTCTGTGTGGGAGCGGTGCATGCACCATTCCCACACAGATGGCGTACGCTGCAGAGAATGGAATGGCTCCTGTTCGCATTCTGTATGGGGTTGTATGTGCCGTACTCCATCTCTGTATGTGTCGTTAATCGACACATACAGAGATGAAAAAAAAAATGGCAGCCCTCATAGAGAAGTAAAAGTAAGAAAAAAGTAAAAAGTAGAACACAAGAACACAAATAAATAAAATGTATTTTAATATCATACTAAAAGCAATATTATAAAAAAAAATTATAATTTCATGACACCTTCCCTTTGAAGAGACAGTTTAAAACAAAGTACACCATAATCTTGTACAATATGCAACATAAAGACAGCAAAACTTATAGCCCCCCTTAAGAATGGGGATTTTTTTGCACGACTTGAGCTATTGAGTATTAGGTGATTTTTTTTAACAAGAATATGGAGGAGAACTTTAAAGGTCTGATGATTACTCTCATCATTTCTTTTGTTCTGAAATTGTTACAGAGGTAACGGGACCATAGCATCTAATATCTAGAGTCGTCTACGGAAATATTGACATATAACACACTGGTCTGGTAGTCATAACATTAGCACAGAATAACATAGATAACAACATCAGCCTATAAAACAATTTGTTTATGGTCTATTAGTACAATACGTTTATTTTAAATATTACTAAATTGCTATTCTAATCAACTGCTTTTTAGCTATATTGTATGCAGTGATATGAGTATAACTGTAGAAATAATCAAACATTATTTATCCCATACATTACTTTAAATGCATATACAAATATTACAGTTTCGTTTTTATGGTGTTTTGCATAAATCAGGCGAATACAGGTGAATACATAAAACTTTGTGATATATGTTATTAGAGGGGAAGTGACATCAGCCTGCCACCTCTCTGTTCAGTCATTAAAAAACTTTGTCTCGCAAAAAAACACTAAATAGTAGACAGGGAGGAGGGGTGAGTCGTGGGATGCTACAGCAGTATCTCTCCCTCAGTGTCTGAGACTCATGCTGTGAGAGGGGAGTGGGAGGAGGTGGATCACCCCACAGCCTTTTTTGTTATGCAATTATGATGTTAAAGAGGCTCTGTCACCACATTATAAGTGCCCTATCTTCTACATAATGTGATCGGCGCTGTAATGTAGATTACAGCAGTGGTTTTTATTTAGAAAAACTATCAATTTTGACGGAGTGATGACCTATTTTAGATTTATGCTAATGTCTTTCTTAATACCCAACTGGGTGTTTTTTTTAGCTTTTGACCAAGTGGGCGTTGTAAAGAGGAGTGTATGACGCTGACCAATCAGTGTCATACACTTCTCTCCATTCATTTACTCAGCACCAGTGGCGTAACTACCGCAATGGCAGCCGTAGCGGCTGCTACGGGGCCCACAGCATGAGGGGGCCCGTGCCGCCCACTGACACGGCCCCCCTTCCCATGACCGGAGGCTCCGCTAGCAGCCGCTATGGCTGCTACAGCGCGACGCCACTGAAGGCGTTGTTCCTACAAAATATATGCATCCTCATCCCCTATCCACAGGATAGGGGGATACACGTGGGATCTCTGGGACGCCCAGCGATAAGGAGAACAGGGGACCGAAAGTCTCTCGAAGTTCTCCATGACAGACCTCCGACTTCCGGAGTCTGTCGGCAGCTCCATAGAAATGAATTGTGCACCGGTCGCGCTTGTGTGCATGCGTGACCAGCCCTCCTTTCATTTTTATTGAACTGCGCAGACCCCGGAAGTCCGAGGTTTGTCATGGAAGAACTTCGGGGGACTTTCGGTCCCCCGGTCTCCTTATCGCTGCCATCAATCACACATGTATCCCCTATCCTGTGGATAGGGGATGCATGTCTTTTGTAGGACAAACTATAGGCCGTTTTTTTTGGGGGGGGGGGGGGTTGGGGGCTGCATGGCGTTACCTACATGGGGGGTTTAGGGCTGTATGGCGTTACCTACAGGGGGGTTTAGGGCTGTATGGCGTTAACTCAAGGGGGGGTTTGGGGCTGTATGGAGTTATCTACATGGAGGGTTGTATGGCGTTATCTAAAGGGGAGGGCTGTAAGGTTTTATCTACAGGGGGGGCTGTCTGGTGTTATCTACAGGGGGAGGGCTGTATGGGGTTATTTACAGGGGGGCTGTATGACTTTATCTACAAGGGGAGGGCTGTATGGCGTTATCTACAGGGGGAGGGCTGTATGACGTTATCTACAGGGGGAGGGCTGTATGGTGTTATCTACAGGGGGAGGGCTGTATGGCGTTATCTACAAGGGGGCTGTATGACGTTATCTACAGGGGGCTGTGTGGCGGAATCTATAGGGAGGCACTATCTACAAGGGGGGGTTGTGTGATACCCAGGGGAGGGGGGGCTCCAGTCAAAAGTTTGCTATGGGGCCCAGTCTTTCCTAGTTACGCCCCTGCTCAGCACATAGTGATCTTGCTAGATCATGATCTGTTGTCACTTACTCACACATTAACGTTACTGAAGTGTTGGGATTGTGAATAGACATCACGTCCTGGCTGGAAGCGATGTCTATTCACTCTCAAGACACTTCAGTAATGTTAATATGTGAGTAAGTGACAGCACATCGTTATCTAGCAAGATCACTATGTGCAGAGTAAATGATTGGAGAGAAGTGTATGATGCTGATTGGTCAGCGTCATACACTCCTCTTTACAATGCCCACTTGGTCAAAAGCTAAAAAACGCCCAGTTGGGCATTAAGAAAGTAATTAGCATAAATCTAAAATAGGTCATAGCGCCATCAAAATTGATCGTTTTTCTAAATAAAAACCACTGTTATTATCTACGATCACATTATGTAGGAAATAGGGCACTTATAATGTGGTGACAGAGCTTCTTTAAGCATGTTCCACTGGCAATAGAGGAGCTCCTAACATGTCAGAGGTCATGCCCCTGAATAAGCCAGCATAGGCAATACCGGAGTGCTGAAGACAACCTGAATATAAGTTGTTACAAGCGCTTTCTAATCTGTTTGTGAGTATATTAAACATTGATTTTAACAGCTTGTGATTGGTTTCAAGTGGATCGCACTATGTCCGCCTATATTTTTTTCTTTATTAATAGAGGCATAACAGACTACCTGTACTAGGAAACAGGTGTGTGTGTGGCTTGATTTTGCAGTGTTCCTGCTGCACTCTACTAAAACAACCAAAAAACTGAAGCAGGTATAATAAAAGAGTTCAATCCACAACATTCAAAAATAGATACAAAATAAGAATATTATACCGCTCTAACAGTTTAGGGACTAACAACCTAGAAGAAACGTCCTCAGTGAATGTCCTTTCCCCAGCATATATGCAGATAAGAAATGAATAAAGTGACAAATAATGTTTCACTATTCCTCCTGAGACCTGTAGTTCTACGAGGGCTGCTTCAGATCTTCCAAGCTTTTGCCACTAAATGCAGTTACAACAGGTAACGGATTTCAATTGTTTTTAAGATTGAAAAAAGAAACACATAGTGCAACACTTTGGATACTTGTTCATCACTTAAATTTTATTCCCATACTCACAGGGATAAAAAGTTTCAAACGTAGTAAAATGTAAAAATGCCAAACACATCCAGCCCGACCCTGGGTTTCGCTCTTCCAGTTTTTCCCGGGGCTTTTAAGACATGTACCAAACGTGCACAGTAAAATATCTGCCGACTCCCAATGCCATACTTGCAATGTGAAAAAAGAGTTTCACATTACAAATTTAGTTAATCTAACAGCCTTTCGACTCATTGTACACACACAAAATATTTCATTGTTATCCAAAAATAAAAAAACAGGGAATACATCGGTAACATTACAAAGTTGCGTCTTTTACATGTATTTATTGGAAACATTCAGGTGTGTGTAGCTTGGAGGTAACTGATCAAATCCGTCTATTATTCCCGGAGCCGTAGGTGAAAAGTCTATACCCTCCCTCACTTTACATTGTATGAACTTGGGTCGAGCGCAACAGTTGTTTTCTAGTATTAATAAATTCATTGTCTGGTATGGTCATTGGTCCTGTCAATTCCAGTTTCTATATCAAATTTACTGTTCTGGCTTGCATGAAATTATTTTTTAGATAGCTCACATTTATTACTAAATACTGCTAAATGAACGAACCCCACAGATGTGGATTTGACCATAAGCATTCCCTGCCAATCAATCCGGAGGGTTGTAGTACAACAGCTGTTGGGACACCTTGGCTCAGTTCTTATTTAAATCCCACACAGAAATATTGACACAGAGTGCTGCTACATTTCTATAAACAATAAAATAAATGAGTGCCATTGCTGATTCGCTTGTCTTCAATCTTAATGATTGATGACTGAAAATTGTTAGACACGCCAATCTTTTTAATGGTTTTTGAAAGTTGCCTGGCACATTATAGCAAACAGTGTAAACTGAGATAACTGCATATATTTTAATTATCTCATCTTTGGATGTCAGACTCTGTTAGATAATAACACTGTCAGATACACTGAAAAAATATATTGTAGCAATGTTGATCAAACAAAACGTTCTTTGTGATACACCAACAATGAATACGTAGGTGTGTGTAGGAATATCTTAGCCTGTCAGTCTGAGTTTTTCAGTCTTTTCTAATAGTTGTGCAATTTTAAATGAATTGTAAGAAAAAGGTATTTGTACACTGACTTATTTTAGTAATATTATGGAGATAGAAGTGTTTTAATAAATGCTCTTGCATATGGTCATGTAACGGATGCGTGTGGCACAGATCCGTAACACGGCGCCCATAGAATTCGATGTGGTCATACTGTACCTGCTTGTGCCTTTGGTTTTACACAGAGGATGCGATGCCTCACACAGACACCAAACAGTGGTGCATGGAGTGCTTTCTGGTCCGTAATACAGACATGTTAATACTACTGTGTCCCTGTGTGTGTATGTTGTTGGCGGACAGGGCTGGCATAAGAAATATCTGTACTCTTTATGGGCGAATCACCAGAACCCCTAAACTTCCCTTTAAGTCCATCAGCATCCATTTTGTACCCCATTGTATATATTTAGTGATAACCTGAGGAAGGCTATTAAACTTCTCAAGCACAATGACCCAATGATTTTTAACTTTAGAGGAGCAATATGATCGTCATACATCCCCTCAAGCCCATGCCATATAATAAGTGAGTTCATTGGAGGACAGAATACTAATTGATGCCTAGGCACTTATCTGAAATGAAGGGCACCATGTTTGACCATCACTGACTATTAAATACAGCTTTTTTATATTTTTTAGGTGAAAATTTGCAGCTCTTTTGAAGTGACTGGTAGGTAACAAGTGGGCGACAGTCTATGGGTGAGTTTGGGCTCCTTATTTGACTCAGCCCATGACAGCAGTAACACCTGTAATGCCCTGATCGTAGTCTTTGTTCCAATGAGCATTCCACCGACAACTATTTAATGTATATGAATAATGACATTAGGAAATTCTATCTTACTTTAAGGGAATTTGCAAATTCTTGGATACCATGTGTTAATAAAGTTGACCAACTCCTACTAAACATTGAGTATGTATGGTGTGTCTTGTTTAATTGTCAAATAACCTCAGCATTCATGGGAGTAGGGTTCCTACAATATTGCATAAGACGAAAGCAAATACTGAATGCTGCATCAATGTTCTGCCATCCATTACCATGGAATAGTCATGTGCATAGCATGACCATACAGAATTTTGTGTGAATGTAGGGCTGACTGTATAACTGATTCCCATGTTTAATGACAAGAACAAAAAGTTGAGCCCTATCTATGAACTAATTTACAGCTTAGGCAACAATCTTTCAAGAGATATTATTATTAATATTATTATTATTATTATTTTTGTAGCGCTAAAATTTTCTTAGTGTCGTACAGATTAAGAACGACATACAAGTTAATTACACCAGTACTTAAGCATAACATTAAAGGGGTTTTCCAGGATAAAACAATGGTGGCCTATTCTTAGGATCAACGTCTGATCAGGGCTACCCTATGGACTCGCGGATCAACAGAATAAATGGTTTCTTCCATCAATGTTTTTGTCCTGGAAAACCCCTTTGGGCATACAGAATACAATAGAACAACCATGCCAAACCGGTTGCACTGAGTGGTCCTTGGTGAGCTAAATGTATTTATTACTATTGTGTACGGGAGTGTTGTAGTAACATCTGGTCACAGCAAGGTGAGAAAGACAGTTAGCTTAAAGAGGCTCTGTCACCAGATTTTGCAACCCCTATCTGCTATTGCAGCAGATCAGCGCTGCAATGTAGATTACAGTAACGTTTTTATTTTTTAAAAACGAGCATTTTTGGCCAAGTTATGACCATTTTCGTATTTATGCAAATGAGGCTTGCAAAAGTACAACTGGGCGTGTATTATGTGCGTACATCGGGGCGTGTTTACTACTTTTACTAGCTGGGCGTTCTGATGAGAAGTATCATCCACTTCTCTTCAGAACGCCCAGCTTCTGGCAGTGCAGATCTGTGACGTCACTCACAGGTCCTGCATCGTGTCGGCACCAGAGGCTACAGTTGGTTCTGCAGCAGCATCAGCATTTGCAGGTAAGTAGCTACATCGACTTACCTGCAAACGCCGATGCTGCTGCGGAATCATCTGTAGCCTCTGGTGCCGATGTGTCCTCGCTCGTCTGACACGATGCAGGACCTGTGAGTGACGACACAGCGTGATCTCTGGAGAACATGGCTGTGTCTGCACTGCCAGAAGCTGGGCGTTCTGAAGAGAAGTGGATGATACTTCTATACACAACGCCCAGCTAGTAAAAGTAGTAAACGCCCCGATGTACACACATAATACACGCCCAGTTGTACTTTTACTTTTCAACACGCCCAGTTGTACTTTTGCAAGCCTCATTTGCATAAATACGAAAATGGTCATAACTTGGCCAAAAATGCTCGTTTTTTAAAAATAAAAACGTTACTGTAATCTACATTGCAGCGCCGATCTGCTGCAATAGCAGATAGGGGCTGCAAAATCTGGTGACAGAGCCTCTTTAAAGAGGCTCTGTCACCACATTATAAGTGCCCTATCGCTAAAATAATGTGGTTGGCGCTGTAATGTAGGTAACAGCAGTGTTTTTTTATTTAGAAAAACAATCTATTTTCAGTTATGAGCGATTTTAGCTTTATGCTAATGACTTTCTTAATGCCCAACTGGGCGTGTTTTTACTTTAGTGGGCGTTGTGGAGAGAAGTGTATGATGCTGACCAATCAGTGTCATACACTTCTCTCCATTCATGTGATTAGCACATAGTGATCCTGCGTTGTTCACTATGTGCTGTCACATACTCACACATTAACGTTACTGAAGTGTCTTGACAGTGAATAAACATCACCTCCAGCCAGGACGGGATGTCTATTCACAATCCCGACACTTTGGTAACGTTTGTGTGGGACTTACAGCACAGCAAGCGCAATCTCGCGAGATCACGCTGTAAATGACATTAAGAAAGTAATTAGCATAAAGCTAATATCGCTCATAACTTGGTGAAAATAGATCGTTTTTCTAAATAAAAAACACGGTTCTTACCTACATTACAGCGCCGATCTCATTATGTAGGAGATAGGGCACTTATAATGTGGGGACAGAGCCTCATTAACTCTTTAAGTGCTAAGTGTAGTTCAATCACTAGAGGACACATCTTCTTGTACACAAGATGGTTTAAAACGGCAATACTTAATTTCCCCAAGTTTAAGTATAAAAATGGATAGGTAGTCCTGGTCTAAAGCCTACTTCAGATGCTGTTGATGTATTTATAGTGTTGCATTGGTAATCACCAGACTTCTGGACTGCACATTGTAGATAGCACATTAGTATGGGGACCGCTGTGGTTGGCACATTTGTATGGGAATTATTGTAGCAATTACTAATTTATGAGCACTCAGTCCTGAATATTGTGGCTCCCAAAAGGAAGTTAGTCGGCCACCCGTAAACACTTAGATAGTGGATCCTCTGTACCTTGATTGGATTCACACAAGAAAAAAGTATTTGGAATCTAGTTTTCCTCACCTTCAGCCACTATAAAGTGGAATGGACACTGTTGGAAGAGATTTCCTAAATTGAAGTACTCAGATTAGTTTCCGATTGGTGGCATATTGGTGGGAAGGGACGCAAAAATAGAGTCCACAGAAAGAAATATTTAAACATATGGCAGTCAAAACCAAAATCTTAACCAAATCGGGAACCAGGCAGAGTTTAAAGTCTGGGATTTAGGACCATAGCCTAGCATCAGAACCACAACAGAAAGGCTAGAGACACATACGAGCAACAAAGTGTACTTGAGCAAGGATTCATAGGCACTGGTTTCTGTGGTAACCCGGTTGCTATGGGCCAAAGGGCAAAGAGTCAATGAGTAAGTGTGACAGATGGATTCCAATACTTTGAATTTATTCAAATTGTAAGCATTTAAATACTAAGACCCCATGGACCCGGCTGATTGGCTCCCAAATACAGAGCTGTACAGCCTACGTGTGCTGCCGTGCAGGCTTGGTTGGTTGCCATATGTACAGAACTATTCTCCCATGGAAGTAATGCTTCCGACTGAATGCGGCACAAAACACCTCAGTAGATAAGGAGTAAAGATCAAGTGCCACTTGTTACTTAATTGTTACTACTGTGACACCACAGCAACATACATTTTTCTGTTATTATTTAGAGTAAAAGATGGAAAAAACAGGCTGCTTGTGAGTTTATAATTAATTTTAAGAAATGTTGAAAAAATATACTTGGGTCAGACGTCTCTCATCAGCCGGTAAAGTCTGTGCTTTGAAGTCAATTACATAGATTCATGAAATATTCTATGCAGAATTTGAAGAGATTTTATTCTTATCCATAAAAATGTCCAGAAAAAAAAATGGGCATCAACCCCCCACAATTACCGCTTTAGGCACAATCTCAAGGAGACACCATTTTAACTCCTTCATCAACAAAGACAGGTGCTTCTTGTTAGACGGCCACAAATGTAAATTTCATTAAAGTGTGAACTGATTTCAAAAGAAGTTGAACTCCACATGGATTGAAGAAACAGATGTCCGTGATGAATTCTCTGAAACAAGATGGCACAGTACGTACAGAAGCATCATTTTATGTTCCCGGTCTTAACAATGATTACTTGATCCAATTGATAAGTTGGGCTCAGTATTGTAAAACACTTAAAAGTTCACATGACATGGTGGATCATGGTCTATTCAGTAGGCCTTTTGTACTGCATAAATGGCCAATGTATCATGTGATTGAGGCGTTACCATGGCGAGTATACGCAGTGTCAATGAATAGTAAGGAATGTGCAAGCCCAAGTTACGGTTTTACGATATTATTCAAGTTACTAGTTGCCTTCAAAGTACTCATTGTTCTTTCTCTGTGTATCCAATCTTGTTTCAAAGTACTACAGTATTTACAAGACTGCTTGCATCAAATGTCTATTTGAGATTACATTTGTTAAACTATATATTTTAAAAATAGCGTTTACATATATGCGTTTATGTACAAAATCTATGTACATATGTAGCAGAGCTGAATTGGTCATTTAACTGTTTGGGACTGCATCTTTTGTGTATTGTGAGTTTAACTAGAGTCCTTTGGAATACTATAGATGTCACATTCTGAAATCCCCATAACTTGTACCAAATTATAAATTCACCTTTGTTGCACTGGCAAACTATTCTACTACATCTGTGTACGCACACATACAAGTACAAAGAAAAAAAATTATATTCTGTTCCTTTGAATAAATAGAATCACGACAATAAAACGGTATGTAGTTGACACATCTAAACATGACAAAATATATAATCTTCATGCGTTCTAATGCCACCTAGATTCCTTTATTTGCACTTCATGTTTGTTGTATTTTCATGGCTATAAAGTTGAATAATTGCATTAAAAGATAAAACTATTTTTTAGTCAAACAAACAAAGTACATTATTTCAGAGAACAGTAATTAAAATCATTGCCAATCCATCTGACCTTTTTTTTATTACACATATTAGTGGTTACTATATTGCACAAAGGCAAAGAGAGTGTTCTTCTGATCTTTCTGTTGACCCCTGTGATAGAAAGTGTGAGTTTTGTATTGCTATTTTTGTTTCTTTGGTAGATTCCACCTGGATCAGCACTGTATTAGTGAAACTTTGGCTCACCAGAGGTGAATCATGTTGTCTCATCTTGACAACTGTAATGGCCACAGTCGTGGACCGCCGCCTTCTCTCCCCTTCCGGCGGCCGCGACCGCAGACCTCTGAGCTCATGCAGGCGTCTCCCTCCCCAGAGATGCCAGCACACACGGCCGTACTGCCCTGCAGCCTCTCCTAGGGTGCGCTTGTCCCCAGTCTTAAAGGGCCAGCACGCGCACCTGTAAAAAGTTCTCTAACCAATTCCCAGGTCACCCTGGATTATAAAAAGGGCTCTGCCCTTCGATCCCTTGCCTGAGCGTTGTTGGTCTCTTCGTTGTATCCTTCTCCCAGTGTTCCCGTATCCTGCTTCCCGTATCCTGTATCCTTTTGCTGTGTTTGTTCCTGGGCCAAAGTCTATTGTTGCAGTCGTGTGTGTCTCAGTATCTGCCAGATAATCTTCCAGGTACTCTTGCCCTAGAGACTGTTATAGACTGTCATTTGGCCAGGGAATGGGAGACGTTTTTCTGCCACGTTTTTTTACGTGTTTTTTGGCAGAAAACGCTTTTTTTTTTTTCCTTTGCCTGTTGAAGAGATAAAAAAATGCCTAAAAAAACGCCGGAGAGACAGCATTTTTCCTTTAATTAATGAGATCATCATTTAAAAATAGCATTTTGTGTTATACTTGTGTTATCTTTTTCTATTATTAAAAGTAGTTTAATGATCTGAAACATTGGAGTGTGACAAATATGCAAAAATAGAATCACTTGGATATATCTCTTTGAACTGCTCTGTTTTCGCATTGGAGCTATCCAATAGTAGAGCAAGAACTCTGCTTTTCAGTAGCCTATATTCTGCTGATAGATTTAGGGTATGTTCACAGGGTCTATTTTCAGCCGTTTTTCGGGCTGTAAACGCCCCGAAAAATGGCTAAAAATGCGGGCGCTGAACGCCTCCAAACATTTGCTCATTAATTTCAATGGGAAAAACGGCGTTCCATTCCCATGGGGCGTTATTTTACACGGCCATTTTAAAAAAAGGCTGAGTAAAAAAAAAGCCTTGTAAAACGAAGTGCATGTCACTTCTTGAGCCATTTTTGGAGCCGTTTTTCATTGACTCAATAGAAAAACAAATCCAAAAACGGCCGTAAAAAACGCTGCAAAAAACGCCAGTTGCTTAAAAAATGGCTGAAAATCAGGAGCTGTTTTCCCTTGAAAACAGCTCCATATTTTCAGCCGTATTTTGTTAAGCGTGTGAACATACCCTTAGGCCCTGTTCACACTGACCTCCTAATAGGAGGTTTCTGTTATGTTTCTGTTTTTATTTTTATTTGTGCAAGGTAGATTAGCACAGTCAAGTGCGCTATTCCAAAACCTGACAAGTGGAACCATGATGCCAATGTGAAGAGAACCTTACATGTAAACAATGAACAATTGAAGTAATTGAAGTCAGAAGATAAAAACTCCACAAAAAAGTCAGAACAGAGCATGATGAGGCTACAAAAAAATAAAAATTATTGCAACAGGATGACAAAACCCATAGTTTAGTAAAACTATATGTGATACGATCACCCCCGACTGCTTCATAAATATTTTTGTTCCACTTGGCCCACATATGAGCTATTTCAGTGGGAAGAAGGAAACACCAGGCTGCCAGACATCACAAGTGTTACTTATCTTGGGGAAAAACTGTAGGATTAAACAGGTTAAAATCCAGAGGACCATCAACCATTGATAATAAACATTAAAGAATAATTTCATGTCAATCCAGGTAAAAAATTCTAACAAGCTGTCCTGCGTAGACATGGCCGAGTGATCATATAAGAATGCGACACAAATAAGCATTTCCAAATAGAACTATTTATTATTATTATTTTATTTTGATTTATTTTTACATAATTATCTAAATAGCTATATTGTTTTAACTACTGTTGTTCAGAGAGACAGATTTAATTACATAAAACCACTTTGTACACTATTGAGAGTCCCTGTCACAGTTGTGTCTTCTGCATCTCCTGGAGAATGAAGACATGTGAATGGTGAAGGTCAAAGATTATTATACTGCATGACCCTGTTGTCTCTCTCTCTTGGAGCCACAATTAGTCACTGTTTAGGTCTCTTTTGGAGGAATTAGCAGGACACATAAAACTACAGTATAAGATGTTTTCGCAATTATTTTGCATAATAGTATTTTTGGACATAGGCCCAAGTGGCTAATAGTTAAAATGTGTGGTTGGTTATTTACAATGAGTCAATTATACTGTATACAAAAAACTTCTGCGTACTTCCTCAACACCCTCCTCATTATCTCATTCCTCCTGCACGCCGACTTCTAAGATAACTAAATCTTCCTCCCTTCCCCCACAACTTTCTATAGAGACACTCCTCAAAAAGTCATTTCTTACAGCACACATTAGCTTCTGTTTTCAATCTACGTTTTGCTTATATATTAAGGAGACTGTTTTGTATTCTATATAAAAAAAAAAGATAACGGACAGATCGTCTCCTGAGGGTATGTTCACACGTAGTGAGCAAAAACGTCTGAAAATACGGAGCTGTTTTCAGACGAAAACAGCTCCTGATTTTCAGACGTTTTTTTTATCAACGCGCGTTTTTCGCTGCGTTTTTTACAGCCGTTTTTGGAGCTGTTTTTCAATGGAGTCAATGAAAAACGCCTCCAAAAACGTCCCAAGAAGTGTCCTGCACTTCTTTTGACGAGCCGACATTTTACGCGCCGTATTTTGACAGCGACGCGTAAAATAAAGGTTCGTGGAAACAGAACATTGTAATTTCCATTGAAAGCAATGGGCAGATGTTTGTAGGCGTAATGGAGCCGTTTTTTCAGGCGTAACTCGAGTCGTAAAACCCCCGAATTACGTCTGTAAACACTGCGTGTGAACATGTCCCTAACTCTTGGTATAGAAAGGGCACCAAAATGCAAATTTTTGCACAAGTTTTCATTGTATTCTTTTGATATGCTTTTATTTTTTTATTTTTTTTAACTTTATGTATATACAGTACTGTGAAGCTCCACCTCTAATGCCACTTTAAAGAACAGCCAGATGTAAATGAAAGCAGCTGTTCTCCATTGACAGAAAACAAATACCATAAGCTGTGATTTTATATAAGACCTTGGGAGAACACTTCATTTTTCTACAGCTCATAATAATTATGGGTGATAGAAGTATATTAGTAAATTATTACCAATGGAGGCCTCCAAGACTGTGTTCACACTTCTGTATTGGTGGTCCGTGCTAGGACCATATAATTATTGGCAAATGGAAACCATTTCCCATTAGATAGTATTCTGTCCTATGATTGACAAAAATATATGATCCTCACATGGACTTTTAATATGGAAGTGTGAGTACAACATAAAGCCTCATGCCCATAGCCTTAATATGGATTCATGCTTATCATAGACTTCTATGGGCCAAAACTCTACCTCCGTGTGCCTCTGATTTTATATGAAAGCACATGAAGGGTTTTATTCTCATTAACTCTTAAAAAAAAAAAAAGGGTTTGCTCCATAGCATGCCGTATTGCGCAGTGTCTTGGCCCCTTCACGCCGCTCCAGTATACTCACTGCTCCCTGGCGTCCCGCTCATCTCCTGTGTCCTGGCCGTTGTCCTCCTTTCCCAGGTTGCTCTGCTCGTGGCCTCCCACACCTCTGGCACTCTCTAGCTGCTAATTCTAGTGCGTGCTGACTCTTGTCCTCTTAAAGGGCCAGCATGCACCAAATTCCACCCAGCTTTTCTGGGTATTACAGGGTACCTCCCATGTTGCTCAATGCCTAAACAATTAGGCTCATACTGTATCATGCTAGTTGTTCTCTGCAGTGACTTCTATCTGAATTTTCTGTTACCGACCTTCCATTCACTTGACCTCGCCTGGCTGCCGACCATCTGACGTTTTGCCAGTCCACCCTGACGATCGTCTGTTGTTGGCCCTGACCTCTGGCTCTGGTTACAGTTAGTGATCGTCTACCGCCTGCTCTGACCTACTCTAGTATCGGATCCTGTCTGCTGTTATTTTAACTCGCCTGTCCATGTTGGCCGAGACTACTCTAGGGGTAGCGACCTGGGGATTCTAGCAGCCACATCTCTGTATGGAGAATAAAGACTGAACACTTAGCTATCCCTTAGACTCCGCTCCTTATTTTAGCCCTATGCCAAATTTGTTGCCAACACATTAAGTCCACACCATGCTTTGTAGACCATGTGACAGTCACCAATATCTATTGCCCCATGACACACAAGTATTCTTTCCTAGACACATTGCTTCTATGTGAGAATATGGTACTTTATAGAAGAATCATATGGTGGCACATACTTGCTGTGTGTATGAACCCTAATACATAAGTGTAGATTTACCAAAAGTAAACCCACCCTTTAAAGTCAATGGATGATTGATTGAGAAATTGTTGTACAAAGCGGGCAAGTAGGATGAATTTTGGAAGAATGTTATTTTTATAAAAAAAATAATAAAGCAACAATTCACTACCTTTCCCTTTCATTATTCCTATTGTCTTGGTACTCTTGTTGCCCTCTTCCTCTGTTTTGCTTGGTTTATTTGTCACTTTTTGTAATGTGTCCAAGGTAAGATGGCAATGTAATATGCTGGTAAATGTTTGGTGCTTTATTGATGGGACATTGATGGTACTGTGTGGCTCTTGCAGACATTTTTTCTTTTTGTACCTATATCGCCTTTTATTATACAACTATCGTTGATGTGTGCACACTGCTAGCAAGATTTATTTTATGTGTGCATTTCAAATGCCTTTACTGTGTTTCTTTATTGGAAATAAAATAATAAAACTTTGAGTTCTGGAAAATAAAATGCATTTGTAATCTAATCTGTTTGGATCACTTGTAAAAATATGTGCCCACAAAAGAAACAAAGTATGAACTTAGCCTAAAATCTTATTTATACTGAAAGACGTAATCAGTCCTTCAGTATTTCTGAATATGTTAGCAATAGGGATAGATCAGTGAGTTCTGTGAATAATATATTCTATAAATCGGTCAGATATGTAACAATCAAACGGCAATGTTAGGATTCGGCTTATTCATTTACATTCTCTTCCTGTGGTTCCCAGCCAAACACAGCACAAGTACGCTTGCCGTCTCTTTGTGTTAATATACAAGTTGATGGAAGAGTCAGAATAACTTACCGCATTCATCTCACTTATTCTATAGCCCAAAACAGTTTAAGTATTGAATATATTATTTAACAAGATAATAATAGGCTTGACATATTTTTGCATCCATAAAGGTTTTGTCTTGATACCTGGATATCCATATCCTGGATATGTTTGATTATATTGCCTTTTTTTTTCCTTTGGTTTTATGTTCTCTTTTGTATCAGCCTTATAAAGATCCTTTCAGAAAGTCATCATTTGTTCAACACAATGGTGTACTACTAGAGATACACACTTAGATACTACTGCTTAAATAGGTTATCTCACCAAGATCTAAAAAAAGAAGAGTCCACTGCATTGGACTCATCTCTATAAGTAAAAGTGGGGAGACCATGAGTATCACACCGCAACTTCTCCCAGCGATAACAGTTCGCTGTTTTTTTTATTTATTTTAGAAGCCGGGCCTGTGGTGATCAGCTGATCGCCAAGCTATCTTCTTTTCTAGAAGAAGTTGTCATGTGAGAAAATTAAAAGGGTAGGCTAGAAGGCATCCATGGATTGCATGTGGTTTTACATTGAATTGCTATTGTTTAGCAATGAGATTTTCTGCCGCGAGACATGTACAGGTGAAGCAATTGGTTTTAGTATGCTTCACCTGTACAAGCTGCACTGCTAAGAATAGAGGAGACTGGGTGGCAACTATCGTGGGTAAAGTGATGGTTAGCATTAGTCGTTGTCAACTTTGGACGTATATCTGTCCCCCAGGTGGGAAAGCAAGATAATTGTGAAAAGAGTTGAAAAAAATATAAAAAGACCTGACACAACAGGACAACACAAAGACATATACTTTCAGGTAATGTTTGTGGTTTTCGATTTTGTACTTATGTAAAAAAAAAAAAGATTGATAACTGACAAAGTCGAGAAAAATGTCTGCCCTGATATTCTCTACTCGATCTCACAAATATTCCGTCCTGAGAATGTCTATAAATATTTACAAACAGACGGGTGTATGGGTGGATGGTATACATTGCTTCCCCCTATAGCTTTGTGCTTTATATATAAATCCAATTCCAAGTACAGGGTAGTATTACCCACGTGCATGAGTCCTAAAGAGAGTCTTTCTAAACACCACAAGCAAAAGCAAAAACACTGCAGTTTGTGGTATTTTTTTAATGGAGTTTTTTTACATGGGGTTTTGGTGGTGTTTTGTAATTTGTGTCATTTTGTAGTAGCGTTTTTCCATGTTTTGTACAAGAGTTTTTTTTTACATTTAATGCCTGAAAAAGTATAATATTTTCAGCTTGCTGTGGTTTGATAAAATGCAACTAATCCCACAAAATGTCACTAAACGCCACAAACCAGAATGCTGTGTATGTAGAAATTGTCATAATTTACTATAGACTTCCAACAAACATCTGGAAACAATGTTTTATCTCCACAAAGATCGCCAAAAAACCCCCAGGAAAAACACTGCTAAACACTGAACTGTAAAATCTTGAACTTGTCTTGGACTGGTACATAAATTATAGACATTTTTGATAAAATAGATTACTAATTGCGGAATTTTATGTTCAGCTTTGGTTAAACCACTTTATATTTCTCATTTGCATTAATACTGTATATATTGAATTGAATTGTAATAAAGGTATTTAACACCAGATGCCTCTTGCACATGGCTGTATAGTGCTTCAATACAAACTCCAAATGTATACAGAGATATAATATGGCACCCATAAAAGTCTATAAGACCTTACTGTACATGAGTGAGTTTCATATGGTAGCATATCAAGGTTTTTCTTTTGCATTAATACAAAATCTGACAGAAAAAAATGTGGCATGCTCCATCGTATGCCGCATTATATTCTTCTTTAGAACCATTGCTTATAAGGGAAAAAATATCTGAGATACGGTTCCATACAAAGGTATCATACAGTGGCACATGGAGTGCCTACAGCTCCATTATGCGCAACTGCAGGGAACTCTGGGCATCGCTATATGTTAGCATGGCACCTCACCTGTATGATAATTTTGCACATCTTGCAGGACCTGTTAGACACTTTGTCTTCCTTATACCATTTTTTATTTGGCTCATCTTGAACCTGATTGTTGCGCCATATTTTTGGCACATTTTGGGTTCAATTTAGCGCATTTTAAGAAATACCCCCTTTCCGATTAGCCACACTCAACATTAAAATTGTGCCAATTTGTGACAAAATTTGTGTCATTTTTTGCCACATTCTAGAGCCGGACAAAGTAGTAAATCTGCCCAGTGTGCATATTTTTTCCTAGTCATTACTTGTATGGATCATGCTCTGGGTATTTCCACTATATTTCCACCTGCTGTGTAGCTTTTCTTCAAGATATAGTTGACACATTATAAATAAACCCATTGACCCTGTGTACAAACACATAAATCTTATCACCCAAACTAACATAAAGAAGTTTCCAAAGCAAAAACCATTTCAGCTCATTCCCTTCTGCAAAAAGAGGTCTCAAGCACAGGAAATTACGTTACAGTCCTTAACCCCTCATTCAACAGCCCTAGAAATGAGTGTAGCCCCCTCACTGCAGAGGACATGTCAATGAGGTGTCAAAATAAACATTTGTAAATAAAAACATTCCAATAATGAGCATGAAAAGTGCGACCTCTCAATTTCCCAGCACAGAACAGGATAAATAGATGGTTGAACAAGTAATAAACACAATCAAATGCAATTAACAGAAACCAAGGCTGTATTAATGGGTGTCATTTTCTTTCCCTTACATTTAACTTACTAAGTCTTGTCAGTGTTTGTTTGGAGAAATATATGAAATTGGCAGAGTATTGATTTTCATTTCTTTGGAATCACAAAGCAGAAAAAGTACAGTCTGGTAAAGGCCTTTCTAAGTGTGCAGTTAATTAAATGGCTTTCCAACAGCAAACATTGATTTGTTCATCTGAAACAAAGAGTATTGTTAATGTAAGTCGTCTCTGCGACAGGAAATGACATTTTAACCCCTGCAGCTTTTAAAATGGGTTAAAGGCAGTCTGTCACCAGAAATGTACCTATCAAACTAGCAACAGAGTAATATAGAGCAGGCTCTCTTCTGCAGCGAAAATCACTTTATTCAGTATATGCAATATTGGAGCAACGAAGGCGTCAACTTTGCTAAAAAAAATGCCATGTCTTCTTTCCCCAGTCCCTCCCTTCTTTCATTGATTGACAGGGGCCAGGCAGTGTAATACCCAAGTTCATGCCTGACCCCATAGTCTCCTGAACGCGTGCGTGGCTCTGCTTCATAATCGTCGCATGCGCAGTACAGCCTTGACGTTTCACCGGTCTAATTGCCTGTACTGCACATGCGCCGATTAAGTCAGACTACACCCTCTTCTGCTCTGCAATGCCGAGGTCAGTTTCTTCCAGTTGTAGTCTGATGTAATCGGCGCGTGCACCGTACAGCCGATTAGACCGGTGAAACGTCAGAGGGTATGTTCACACGGCAGCGTCCGTAACGGCCGAAATTACGGGGCTGTTTCCAGGAGAAAACAGCCCCGTCATTTCAGCCGTAACGGCATGTGCAGGCGCTTGAACGCCGCGTCCATTACGGACGTAACTGGAGCTGGTTTTCCATGGAGTCCATGGAAAACGGCTCCATTTACGCCTGAAGAAGTGACACTTCTTTCGAGCGGGCGTCTATTTACGCGTCATCTGTTGACAGCGGCGCGTAAATATACGCCTCGTGTGAACAGACAAACGTCAGCCCATTGCTTTCAATGGACAGATGTTTGTCAACGCTTTCAAGCCGTAATTTCGGACGTAATTCCAGGCGTAAAACGCCCGAATTACGTCCGTAATTTGGCCGTGTGAACATACCCAAAGGTGTACTGCGCGTATGCCGATAATGAAGCAGAGCCACGCGCGTGTTCAGAAGGCTATGGGGTCAAGCATTAACTCGTCTATTCAACTGCCAGGCCCCTTTCAATCAATGAAAGAAGGGAGGGGGTAGAAGACGGTGATGCCCATGTTGCTCCAAAATGCTTATTTGCATATGCTTTATAAAGTGATTTTCTCTGCAAAGGAGGCACTCATGTGAAAAAGGGAAATAACGTTAGATTCAGGTTAGCCTACACTATATTGCTCTGTTGCTAGTTTGATATGTAAATTTCTGGTGACAGACTCCCTTTAATTGTGCATAAGATATTTTTGTGTTTATAAGATTTTTATTTTTCAGATATTTAGGCACTACACATTTAAATAGATGCTCCAGCAGACAAATTATATAATTTCCCTTACCCCATTACCCTAGCCCCTTAACCGTATTCCCACATTATAACAGCGTTCTTCTACTCCATGCACCTCTTTTCTAAGCACCAACTTCCTTCTTAAACGAGAATAATCTGCAGGCAGTAGCTCTGGTAACTACATGTCCCATGATGTCTTGCTCAGGAATCACATAAGGAATTACATTTATCAGAAGATATAGCTATATAGATAATGCCAAATAGTCATTAGGCGGCTAGACAGCCACAGATTCAGGTCTAATGGGAAAAGGCACAGGAGATGCTGTAAACTGTGCTTATGCAGCAGCACTCATGTCACAGGCAATGTGTAAAATCAAAACCACTGTAAGAAAGGAAAGAGACAATTGGTTGGCAATAGCTTAAAGGGAATGTGTCGCTAGAATTTTTTTTTTTAGTTAAACAGTTATTATATACATGATTACACATAGTTCTAATTTTTTGCATTTTTTCACAAGTCAGGAAATATTATAAATTAGATTCTAATTTATAACATTTCCATGTGCTGGTCACTAGAGGGAGCAATTCCCAAAATTGCAGCATTGGCATGTGGCATAGCAACCTCATTGCTTTATGCTGCAAAATTGGAGAAGACACACTCGCTCTAGTGTGCTCAAACAATCCCCCTCCTTTATCCTGGCTAGTGCCAGGAGAAAGGAGGGGGTTGAATGTTCAAACCTCCTACACTGTGTGCCGCCATTTTTTGAGCAAATGCACAGTGTAGGAGGCTTAGATACAGTGGTAATCACACGGTATAACACTAACATACACACATCACATACACAAACATAACTTACCTACTCCTGCCGCTGCCTCTGCCGCCGCTCCTAGTCCTTGCTTCTGAACATATGGACGGAAGCCGCGACCGGAAGTAGTCATCTTAATGTCCGGCCGCGGCTTCCGGTCCACATGAAAATGGCGCCAGATGTCGCTCGGCCGAAGACCTTCCTTTTGGACTTGGTGGGAGCGGCGTACGCTATAGTGAATGGAACGGCTCCCATTCGCATTCACTATTGGGATGTATGTGCCGTATTCCATCTCTGTATGTGTCGTTAATCGACACATTCAGAGATGAAAAAAAAAATGGCAGCCCCCATAGAGAAGTAAAAGACAGAAAAAAGAAAAAAGTAAAAAACAAAAACACAAATAAATAAAATGTATTTTAATAACATACTAAAAGCAAAAACATATAATTTTTTTTTTTCGTGACACCTTCCCTTTAACATTGTCAACAGGAAACAGTCTTTTGGAGGTTCATTTACAACAGCAAATTACGCAAGGCTAAAAACATGGTGGGTGTCACCCGGAGATGTAGTTGCCACCCAGTGCATTCCGGGATTGTTACTATCGAACTGTCCAGGCACATTCTCTCTAATATTTTATTATTCAGAAACCTACCACAGACAGCAGTGTCATCAGACAGCATGATTACATGTGAAAATTCACCTGGGAAACGATATTTTTCTCCAAACCAGTAAACAATTGATTTCTATTCAGCTTTGGATCATTAATTTGATACCAAGAAGAATGCAAAGGGCTTTTACTTTTGTGACTTTCTTTGTAAAAAAATAATCTTCAAGGAGGCCTAAGATACTTAACTTTATTTCAATAAGTATTTGTAAGCTAAAACCAGGAGTGGAACCTACTCAAAGAAAATGTATAATGGAAACATTTGCACCATTTTCATGTTTTGGAGCCACTCCTGGTTTTGGTTTACATTTACTGAAGCAGTCCATGACGCTTTTTCGTTATTCCCCTTTGCCAAGACAAGAGGCTTGTCCCGTGGATAAAAATAGCACAATGTAACTATTGTTTCACTCCTCCCATTTAATTTAGATTGTAAGCTCTTATGGGCAGGGGCAGCTCTCCCTTTGTCTCGTCGTTTGCACATTTGCTTTGATTGCTTCATTTTACTTGTTTGTTACTTCCCCAATTGTAGAGCTCTGCAAAATATGTTGGCACTATATAATTTAAGATCAGTACTATTATTATTGATAGCAGTGAATTAACTAAAATTCATCTTATGCCCCTTGCACACGACCGTAAAAATCGTCCGTAATTGCGTACCGTAATAACGGTCCTTAATTACGGACCCATTAATTTCTAATGCTGACGGACACCTTCCTATATGTTTACAGGAAGGTGTCCATGCCGTATAAAACTTCCGTTAAAAATAGGACATGTCCTATTTTTTTATTTTACGGAACGCGCTACCATATTTTATAATGGGAGCACGGCCTGCAAATGCGGACGACTGTCCGCGACCATCCGCGGCCGGCCATGCCCATAATTATGGACCGTGATTGCGGGCATGGTTGTGTGCATGGGGTCTAAGGCCTCATTCTGGTATTACATATTTGCGTTATACCGACCTGTAGGGATCATACATGCTGCAATGCAATGTGCATGCACCTTAATGCAAGTTATTAGAATATGAAAGCAAGTTGTAGTAGCAATTTATAAGACAATTTAAATAACTAGGAAATATTTAATAATTTGCTAAAGTTCATATACATAAACTAAATATAGACGAGGTCAGGAGATAATATCCACTTGTTATATCCTGCTTGGTAATTTTCCTAATCTGCTGTAAAGCTTTTTAACCTTGACATTTATTTAGTGAGGACACTTGGTTTTAAACTGTGCAAACAGTTTACATTTTCCTACAAAAGTTCTTGGATATGACTGCAGTCACAATGTGACCACTCCTGTCTGTGTTGCTTTGTCACTTCTAAGGCCTCATTCACACGGCAGGGTTTCCCGGCCGGGTGCCGGCCGTTCATAAATCGGCCGGCACCCGGCTGCATTAGGAATAATAGACCTCTAATGAGGCTATTTACACGACCGTTTTTTTGACGGACGGGAAAACCGGCCGTCAAAAAATAGGACATGCTCTATCTTCGCCCGGGTACCCGGCCGCCCGGCTCCCATAGAAGTCTATGGGGCCGGGTAATACACGGCTCTATCTCCTCAGTGCATGTGAGGAGGAGGAGTTGATGCCATTCTGACGAATGGCATCGCTGTACACTGTGTGGCAGGGCCGGGGTGTACAGCAGGTGGAAGGGAGCGCTGCGCTGGCTCCCTTCCCCTGCTTGTTTTAAAAGCACCCTGGCCCGGCGACACCTTCGATGGCGCCGCTAGCAGCTGCTGCTGCTGCGGCTGCTACTACTGTAGCGACGCCACTATAGCAGAGCGGGGAGGTATCTCCCCGCTCTGCTATGTGCTAGCCGCACTTTAGCTCCTTGAAGGAGCGGAATCCCCGTGTTTTCGGGGATTCCGCTCCTGGACAGAGCGCTTGATGTCTCTGTCCATATCTGGGCAGTGACATCAGGGGAAACTCCTGAAGCGGAATCCCCGAACACATGGGGATTCCCCTTGAGGAGTTGCCGCTGATGTCACTGTCCGGATCTGCCCGGCCTGGCACGGATGCAAAACTTAATGCAAACCGGCCGGGCAAAATGGCCGATTTTACCGGCCGACACTCGGGCTTGGGAACGACCCGGTCGTGTGAATCCCGCCTTAGGGTAACCCAGTATGGGTGAGCTGGAGAAGTTAAACGATGAATGGTTTAAAAATATACTGTGTGAATGATGTCTGGCAGGTGATAGTATGCTGTAGATTTCACAATAAGGGACTGTAAAGTTACAGTGGAACCTTGCACTGCAACCAGTCTGGCGCGGACTAAGGTCAAGTGCGGAGTCTAACCGATACTCCCGTTCTTTACCACGGACCCCCGTAAGTCGGAACCTCAGGTCGCGGTCCTCAGAATAGTCACCGGTTGGCGGCGAGACAAGTCAGCGATTCGGCCCAGAAGGGTAGTTGGGCAACAGCCGTGGGTCAGAACCAGGAGGTCATCTAGGGATGACAAATTTAGAGGATGAGACGGAAGCAGAGTCAGAAGTCCTAGCCAGAGGTTTAACCGGAGAGAAAAAAAGATGGCGATTAATCAAAAGGGCAAGGCAAGAGGCAAAGTCCAGATACAAATCACAGGGTTAAAACATAGGCAGGCTGAAGACGCAATACAAGCTAGAGATAGTGTTCAGCAATGAAAAGTAATGCTCAGGCAAGGGTCAGAAGACTATTGCCTGTTTAAATAGGCTGCTAGAAATTGATTTGAGTCCAGCAGCCATGTCTAACCGAACGCTTAGGCCGATGGTGGCAACGCCACATGCTGGTTGCTATGGCACTTTGGCTTACTCGTCGACAGGACAAAAAGAAGCAGCGCTGGAGCTAGGAGAGGTACGTAACAAAAGCTGTATCCTCCTGCCACTTGGACATTACACATGGGTTAGGTCAATCTTAAAACAATAATTGAAAATTTAGTTTTGGCTGGAGATATAAACTCTTAACCCACCTGCAAACCTTTCTTACCCACGTTTCCATGATTGGAGGGCTGGTCCAGTATGTGAAGGTAAATCTGTGGCCTCAGAGTTGTTTAAACTGGGAACCATAACCACAAATTTCAGCATTGGTCAATGCAAAGCGAAACTCTCATTGAAATGTACTGAGGAAGGTCTTGGCTATGCGTAGGGCAGGGTGCCGGAGATTGCGGTGCATGGCTATGACTCTTAGTTTAGGCAGCCCAACTTACTGCTGGGTTTCTTACTCCGTTCTGACCTCTAAAAGGGGCCACCTCTATATAGTGAGGGTTGAAGAGGTCACACTGTCACTCCGCTGGAGACTTTGAGTTCATCACACAGAGCTTTTATACTTTAATAGGAACTGACCAGAATTAACAATACAGTAATAAAAAAATAATATAAAAACTCATCCGTTTGGGGTTAAACCTTTGCATCTGTTACCAAGTTAAGTTTTCCTTTTCTTTTTTTCTTTTTTAAGTAAGGTGGTTGAAAATGGTTTGGGATGGGGGGGGGGGGGAGTGTTGACTAAATTAATGTTTTAGATTATATTTTAGAAACATTGTAGTAATGAATATCCAATAAACCAATAGGAAGCTAGCAGATGGACAGTGGAAATCTTTGAATCTCCCCGAATCTCCTGATGAAGTGTATATTTTTGTATTGTAAAAAAAAAAATCTTATCATTAGCTTTAATTTTTTGTTATCTGTTGTGCTACAATTGCATTCCTTTTAATAAGACTCACATATCGGGATGGGACTCTTTACACTGTTCATCCAGATTTTTGGGGTTTATAAAAAGAGGCCAGAAGTAAAGTGAAGACTGACACACAGGCACAGCAGTAGGCGAGAGGGAGCACCCAGGTGATTGGTATTCTACATTGCACTGTATATTGATATGCCATACATGGCCTGTGGAACGCTGGCTGGCAAATAATGGCAGCCATTAGTGGTTTTCACTCCTACACAGGCCAAGATAACTTAGACATGGTTGGACTGAAAAGAAAATAGGACAACTCAATGAATTGAAACCTTGTGAATTTAAGGGAGGATGCCCTTAAATAATAATATTGAATTCTAATACTTGAATAGAAGCAGTCTGGTTTGTCCTCCAATTCCACGTCCTTGTATGTGAAAATCTAGGTATAAGCATGTATTGTAAAGCCCAAGGATTCATTTCTAAGGATAACTGAATGTCAAATTAGTGCTGAAAATGTGCATTGAGTAACCAAAGAGAGGCAATGAACAAGTATGTAAATGGATTACTAAAGCAGAACCCATCTGGGAATTAGATAGGATGTTGCCAGTTCGGAACACAATAGGCAGTCAGAAATCCTGTCTGGTCACAGTGGTTTTGATTTATAGAGATGCTGATGCATTTGCTAATTAGTGCTTTTTTCTCTGCTTGATTATTGAAAAGGATCTGTCAGTAAAAATGATGCTGGGAATGTGTCTTGCTAGCCATGTGTGACTAAATTCAATTCAGCCTCTTTGTTGCATTATTTTCTAGGCATTGTAAAAATGTATGTACCTTATTTCAAGAAGAATTGATTGGTTATTGATAGTTGTACTGAGCATAGAATACCATAAAATTAATGCTTCTCACTTCACACAGCTTTTTACTGAGACCATATGGTAATATAAAATACAAGATGGGTTTTTGTTTTACTTTTTAAACAGCTGGCCTGCTCTGTACAAAAGAAAGTAAAAACAGAGGGTTCACCTTGAACCAAATTTAAATCTATGTACACCCTTGAAAGGATTTTTTTTTTTTTAAAAACAAATCATTGTTTTATGTGTTTTTAAACAACTTTTAAATTGACTTTTGTTTAAAAAAAAATTACTTTTAAAGTTACAGCTTCTCTGTATCCTGTATGCATAGAAGCTGTAATGTTCTCTCTCAGCCGAATTCATCAGTATTACAAGTATTGAACTGACGGCTCGACTGAAAGCTGGTCCTGCGTGTCTCTGACACACAGGATCCAGCTAATACAATCACATCGACTATAAGTTCATAACTTAGATGTAATCGATATTAGCTAGATCCTGTGTATCAAAAACATGCAGGACCGGCTCTCAGCCGAGCCGTCAGTTCAGCTGAACTGATGGCTCAACAGAGACAGAATGATAAAGCGTCTATCTATACAAAATACATAAAAACTTTATTGTTAAACATTTCTTTTTTTTTTACAAAAGTCAATTTAAAACATAAAACATTGATTTATTTTAAATAAATATTTCCTTCCAAAGGTGTACATAACCTTTATAGACTATAATAGGAAATTGCACAAGTAGAATTTCCCTAATATAATGTCATTATGGTAATTACTACCATTAGTAGTGAGAACACTCCAATAATAGATGCAGGGCTGCTGAGAATTCCATCCAGTCTAGCCAATCCTCTGTAAGCTATATTATTGGCTAAACTGTGCTCCCGCACCTTTGTTGAAATTTTGAGACAAAAAACAATTGAAGGAGATTGAAAAATCTATTGTACCTTTACAGGACAAAGTAAAATCAACTTTTACCCCTGAAATGTTGGTCAAATCTGAACAGGAATGGAATCTTGAATATACCAAATGGGAGAAAGATATACAAGAACTCAAAGCCAATAAATTCCAACGAGATTTGGCGGACTCTCAGGAACATAGGCTGTAAAGGTGGCAGAGGCGTGGTTCCTCCACATTAGTTAGTTCGGAGTCCTCATCATCATTGGAGAGTGCTGGATCCGGAGCTTCACAAGGAAACCTACCCATGAGAACTAGGAGGTATGAGCAGTGGCGTAGCTATAGGGGTCGCAGCGGTCGCAATTGCGACCGGGCCCCTAAGCCTGGGGGGCCCACAGGCCCCCGTTGCCACACCACATGCTTGTTCCTGGTTACGCTTAGTGTACCATGTTACCGTGTTGTCACGTGACACGTCTTCCAGCCAGTGCAGTGGAAGAGCCGGTGCGGAGAACTCCAGGTGAGCTGCAGAGTCTGTATTGTAATGTAATGTGTTGTGCTGTATTGTGTTGACTTGTAATGTATTGTAATGTATTGTAATGTAATGTATTGTGTTGTATTACCTTATAATGTATTGTGTTGTATTGTGCTGTTTGCGGCGAAGAGGGGGGGCGTTAAATTCACCGCAAACTGCACAATACAACACAATACATTACACATTGTGGGTCGCGTCCCCCTGGGGATTCGTGTGAAGACCTCCGGGGGGTCGCGAGTCACTCACTGAGGTCCCGGTTCCATTCAATGCTGGAGCAAGGAGCTGACGTCTCCTTGATCCAGCATTCACTGTGCCCTGAGCGGCTCGACGCAGGCAGACGGGATGTAGCAACATCATCGCGCCTGTCTGCGCCGAGTCACTCATATCACACACCGGAGGAGGCGAAGGATCCTCCACCCGGCGTGGGAACAAGGATAGGTAAGTAATTATGCTATTTTTCTATTATGCACTTATGGGGGCATTATACTGTATGGGGGGTTGATATTGCGGGCGGGGCATTATACTGCATGAGGGGCTGATATGGCATGGGGGCTGATAAGATTGGGGGGCATTATACTGCATGGGGGCTGATATGGGGGAATTATACTGTATGGGGGGCTGATATGGGGACATTATACTGCATGGGGGCTGATATGGGATAATTATACTGTATGGGGGCGGATATGGGGGGGGATTATACTGTATGGGGAGCTCATATGGGGGGCATTTTACTGTATGGGGAGTTGATATGGGGGGCATTTTACTGTATGGGTAGTTCATATGGGGGCATTATAGTGTATGGGGAGCTCATATTGGGTGCATTTTACTGTATGGGGAGCTGATATGGGGGGATTATACTGTATGGGGAGCTGATATGGGGGGATTATACTGTATGGGGAGCTCATATGGGGGCATTTTACTGTATGGGGAGCTAATATGGGGGGCATTATACTGTATGGGGGGGTTGATATGGGGGGATTATACTGTATGGGTAGCTCATATGGGGGCATTATACTGTATGGGGAGCTCATATGGGGGCATTTTACTATATGGGGAGCTGATATGGGGGCATTATACTGTATGGGGAGCTGATATGGAGGCATTATACTGTATGGGAGCTGATATGGGGGGCATTATACTGTATGGGGAGCTGATATGGAGGGGCATTATACTGTATGGGGAGCTCATATGGGGGGCATTATACTGTATAGGAAGCTCATATAGGGGGCATTGTACTGTATGGGTAGCTCATATTGGGGGCATTGTACTGTATGGGGAGCTGATATGGGGGGCATTATACTGTATGGGTAGCTCATATGGGGGCATTATAGTGTATGGGGAGCTCATATTGGGTGCATTTTACTGTATGGGGAGCTGATATGGGGGGCATTTTACTGTATGGGGAGCTGACATGTGGGCATTATACTGTATGGGGAGCTGATATGGGGGGCATTATACTGTATGGGGGCTGATATGGGGGACACTATAATGTATGGGGGCAGCTATGTGGGGCATTATACTGTGGGGGCTGATATGGGGAGCATTATACGGTATGGGGCTGTTATGTGGGGCATTATACGTTATGGGGCATTATACCTCGTGGGGGCAGCTATGGGAACATTATACTGTGTGGGGGCATTATACTATGGGGGCTGTTGGGCAAAGCGTCTGGGCATAGGTGCGCGCATGGGTCTGATGATGGTGGTGTTGGGTAGGGGTAGGGGGGCCCAAGCTGAATTCTTGCACCCGGGCCCATGAGCCTTTAGCTACGCCCCTGGATATGAGACAAGATGTACCCCTATGAAAAGAAATTTAATCCTGGGGATGAAAATGCAAGTGGAGAATTGAAGGTAATTAACCTGTCTGATATAATTTTTACACCGAGCCAGAATTCTGTACTATCACTATGCTTATCATTTTCTCCTGTATCAGGCTTTGATGACTTTACAGCCATCAAGGATGTGTTCTTGTTTGCACGTAAAATTATCAACAAAAAATATTATGCTAAAAATTATTCCCATAATTAGTTTTCAGCCGAGGAGGAATTGAAAGCATTCCGGGCATTAGAATTTCTGCTTCAGGAACAGGAGGTAGGCACTGACAAATTCCTAGAATCTATTTTTCCGAAATCCACTACATTTCCACCCTTGTCGTTAAATCCATCGGTGGATATTTTTGTTGAGGAGTTATGCTAATCTCACGAGGGCGCAATGGAAGGTGTTGCATGATATGGATATGAATAAAGTGGTCCTTAAGCCTACGGATAAGGGTGGAAATGTAGTGGTTTGGCCGGTTGAGCTTTATGAATCTGAAGCATATAGACAATTGCGTGCTGTCAATTGTTATAGACGTTTAACATGTAACCCTACCAATATGTTCAAGTATCAGGTTGACAGGTTACTTGTTGCAGCATTTGACAACAACATTATTACTAAAAAGATCCTGGATGCCCTTGTGGTTAAACATCCTACTGTTACTACATTATATCTTTTACCCAAGATACACAAAAACCAAAGGAGTCCACCGGACCTTTCAATTGTCTCTGGCTGTCGAAGCCTGTGTGAGTTTGTCTGTCGGTTTTTGGATCATTACTTACGTCCATGCGTGGAAAACCTACAATCATACATTAAAGACTCTACTGATGCCTTAAAGCATTTGGATGGGGAAATAATGGAACAGGATATGTATCTAGTATCCTGCGACATTGAATCCCTATAGACTTGCATTGATCATGAGCTAGGGTTACGTGCCATCTCATATTTTCTACGCCTGTACAATAAGGATTTGGAATTGACCCAGCTCCTTACTGTTTATATTCGTTTTGTTCGTGAGCAAAATTATTTTGTGTTAAGGAACAAACACTACTTACAACTACATGGCACGGCCATGAGTAATACTTGTGCTCCGTCGTATGCAAACCTGTTCCATGTCCTCTGAGAACAGCAGTGTGTACATGAAGCGATGGATATGGTTTCTGGATGTGTGGTTACTTGGATGCGATTCCTCTATAACACGTTTTTCATCTGGCAGGGGTCACGGGTGGAGCTGGATCGTTTCTTGACCATTTTGAACGAGAACCGATAAAAACATCAAACTTACATGTGTAATCAGCTAAGAATTGATGGACTTTTTGGACATTAAGATTACTGCTGATAGTACAGGTAGGTTGAGTACCACCATCTTTCGGAAAATCACTTTGGTCAATGCTCTATTACATGCATCATCATTTCATCCCTCAAACACTATACGTGCTATTGCAACAGGCCAATTTTTGAAGGCAATACAGGTGTGTGACTCTAAGGGTATGTGCACACAATAACTGCATTTACGTCTGAAATTACGGAGATGTTTTCAGGAGAAAACAGCTCCTGAATTTCAGACGTAATTGCTCGTACTCGCATTTTGCGAGGCATCAATTACGGCCGTAATTTGGAGCTGATCTTCATTGAAGTCAATGAAAAATGGCTCAAATTACGTCCCAAGAAGTGTCCTGCACTTCTTTGATGACGCTGTTATTTTAGGCGCCGTCTTTTGACAGCGACGCGTAAAATTACAGGTCGTCGGCACAGTACGTCGGCAAACCCATTGAAATGAATGGACAGATGTTTCCGACGTATTTGAGCCGTGTTTTCAGGCGTAATTCGAGGCGTAAAACGCCTCGTTTACACCTGAAAATAGTTTGTGTGAACCCAGCATAATTCTAACTTTGAGGATGAGGCATACCAATTGAGGAATCGTTTTTTACAATGGGGATATCGGAAAAGTGACATTGAAAAAGGATATCAAAGAGCACGGACAACTATCTGCAAGAGTCTCTTAATACAAGATAGACGGAGAAAACAGGATAATGTGGTAAGACTTAGCACTACTTACAATACACAGTGGACAGAGATGAGGGCTATTATGGCCTGTTTTTAGACAATTTTGTTGTCTGATCCAGATCTTAAAAGATTTTCACCTCTGAGACCCCAGTTGATGGCCAAAAGAAGTAAAACTTTAAGTGACCATCTAGTTTGTAGCCATTATTGCGCTCCCAAATCTACAGTAATACCTACATTTATGGTTCTAAAGGACCTGATTGGGGTTCCTTTTTTTGCGGTCATTGTTCGATCTGTCATTTGGTAACCAAAACAGATACATTTTCACATTCTGATGGCCAGAAATGCTATAAGATTGTGCACTTCATTAATTGCAGTACCACAGTACATGGTTACATGCCCTTGTGGTCTTTCATATGTAGGGATGACCACAAGGGAAATGAGAATCAGAATCCAAGAACATGTGACAGATATCAAGAAGGCAGGCACGATTGATTGTAACGATTGGGATAAGATAAGTAAACTTAAACCTATTCCTACGCATTTTCACCAATACCACAGCAATAGATGGCAAGACCTGAGAGTACGTGGTATAAACAAATCATCATTGGATCTCAAAGTGGTGACAGTTTTGAAAAATTGAAACGGATAGTGTGCTAGTGGATAACTAAACTGAAGACAAGTTCTCCATATGGGCTCAATGAAAAAAATGACCTTTGCAACATTTTTATAACGGTGGGTCCATGTGGCATTTGTTTCTAATTGTGAGTTATGGGGATATGCTGTTGCCTTTGGCATTCATGCGGTGGATCTTTTCTACATATACTGTTTGTATTGGGCTATAATGCTCGTGTGATCTCAATTAATTTTGTAATAATATTTTTCTTCCATATATATATATATATATATATATATATATATATATATATATATATATATATTATTCTTTTTTTCACTCGTAGGTTTGGACGTCGGCTTTGCATCCATTGTCTGTCTGTGTTGGAGTGGCTCTACTGGAAGAGAAGGGGATTTTGGATTTTAAAAGTATATACATATATGTTTTTGCTTATTCAAATTATTTTAGTTTGGAGCTTTATGCCCTTTATTGTGCGTGTCAGCTTTGCTTGGGGGTGCCCTTTTCATTAATAGTTTTTGCTTTTTTGGACATATGGTCCTTGATTTCTCGGTACCATGTGTTCATCTTATTCACTTATGTATGAATGTATGTACACTCATTTTTTGTATATGGAATTATATATTTTTACACTTACATTTATAAGGTTTACTGCTTTGTGATATATTCACCTTTATATCTAGATTTTATGAGTAATTTATTATTATTCAACATTATTAAAGAGGCTCTGTCACCAGATTTTGCAACCCCTATCTCATATTGCAGCAGATCGGCGCTGCAATGTAGATTACAGTAAAGTTTTTTTTTTTTTAAAAACGAGCATTTTTGGCCAAGTTATGAGCATTTTTATATTTATGCAAATGAGCCTTTCTTAAGTACAACTGGGCGTGTTTAAAGTTAAGTCCAAGTGGGCGTGTATTGTGTGTGTACATCTGGGCGTTTTTACTTCTTTTACTAGCTGGGCGTTGTGAATAGAAGTGTATGATGCTGACGAATCAGCATCATCCACTTCTCTTCGTTACCACCCAGCTTCTGGCAGAGCACAGACACACAGCGTGTTCTCGAGAGATCACGCTGTGACGTCACTTCCTGCCCCAGGTCCTGCATCGTGTCGGACGAGCGAGGACACATCGGCACCAGGCGACAGAGGCTACATCGACTTACCTGCAAACGCCGATGCTGCTGCAGAATCAACTGTAGCCTCTGTCGCCTGATGCCGATGTGTCCTCGCTCGTGCAGGACACTTCTTTGGACATAATTTGAGCCGTTTTTCATTGAATTCAATGAAGAACAGCTCTAAATGACAGCCGTCAATGACGCCTCGCAAAATGCGAATACGAGCAATTACGTCTGAAATGACGGAGCTGTTTTCTCCTGAAAACAGCTCCGTAATTTCAGACGTAAATGCAGTTTACTTGTGCACATACCCTTAGGGTATGTGCACACGCAAACTCAAAAATGTCTGAAAATATGGAGCTGTTTTCAAGGGAAAACAGCTCTTGATTTTCAGCCGTTTTTTAAAGTCGTGTTTTTCGCTGCGTTTTTTACGACCATTTTTGGAGCTGTTTTTCTATAGAGTCAATGAAAAACGGCTCCAAAAACGTCCCAAGAAGTGACATGCACTTCTTTTTCGCGGGCGTCTTTTTACGTGACGTTTTTGGAAAATGAGGCATACAAAAACGATCATTCGGCACAGAACGCCGTTTTTCCCATTGAAATCAATGGGCAGATGTTTGAAGGTGTTCTGCTTCCAATTTTTCCAGACGTTTTTCGAACGATTACGGCCCGAAAAACAGCCGAAAATAAGCTGTGTGATCATACCCTTATACTGTATTATATCCCCGGCATTATTCCATCTATTAATGATGACTATATATGACATATGCACCATTCTGGTTTTGTCCCGGTGTAAAATGGTTGCTCCCACAATTTATGCACGGCCGTCTGTGGTGCATTTGCACTTCCGATCTTTTCCCAATTTTTTGGCATCGTGGCTTCCGCGTCCGCCACAGGCTGCCGAGCATTATAATATTCCTGATATCTTGCCCTCAACCAAAATGGGCACTTATCTTGAGGTTCGTTTGTGGCACATGCGCTGTCCGGGTCTCTCTACTTCGACGGTGCGTGGTGACGCAGTCACGCATAGACATGTGCAATCCGTGTCTCTTGCACACCGTGGTGGTGGAACCGGGGTGTGCGCGTCTGCCATGAACGAGCGTCTTTATTTCTATTTACAGGTCTGTATCTTATTAGTGTTCAGGACAACTACTGAGCACGTAATATACTTAGTGCTCTGATTGGATCTTCAGATCTTATGCTCCACCTTATCCACCTATTTAAGATCCAGCTTCCCCATCACTCATTCCCCCTTGAAAAAGCTGACAGCAAAATGCACGTCAGGGTGTCTTAGTGTGGTGGTTTTGTGGTATAGGGGATCAGCATGCAAGACATGGGTTGGTATTGGATTTTGACCCCGGTTTAGGGTCTCCTATCTATATAGCTGTATCCTCCTGTTTGGGCTTATCTATTCTATCATTAGTTGTTCTTGGAGTATAAATACAATTGTTTCATTGGCAATATATTTATGCTGTACTATGCTCTATTTGTACACTATGAAACTTTATTATATGTATTCTATATTCCCTTACCACCACATTATTATGTTTTATTGTGTGTAATTTTAGGTCTTTTGACGACCAATTTGTTTTTATGATGTCTTTCAATAAAGTATCAGATTTTTGTATGGTACAGGATCGTGTACTGTTGGTTATTGTTTGATCTCTAGACAGATAGATCTATATATGTGTTTTGGGGTATTTTATATTATTGGCTAGTTTCACTCCATGTTTGGGGGTACATAAAAAGGAGCACAATTCTTATACCTAGCAGTGTAGGCAAATGGAGTATTGGCACAGGGAGAAAGTTCTTCCAACCCTTTAGTAAATTATGTATAATCGCTCCTTTTGCCACATGACAAAAACGTTATTATTTTTGAAGAGACAATTTTTATTATTATTATAATTATTATTTTTACTTTTTGAGATACAGCTGCTTTGTATTCTGTATACAGAGCAGCTGTATCTTGCACTAAGACTTGAATCTGTTAGGGTATGTTCACACGAGGGCGTCCGTTACGGCTGAAATTACGGGGATGTTTCAGCCTGAAAACATCCCCGTAATTTCAGCCGTAACGGCATGTGCAGGCGCTTGGACGCCGCGTCAATTACGGGCGTAATTGGCGCTGCTATTCATTGGAGTCAATGAATAACGGCTCCAATTACGGCCAAAGAAGTGACAGGTCACTTCTTTGACGCGGGCGTGTATTTACGCGCCGTCATTTGACAGTGGCGCGTAAATTACGCCTCGTGTGAACAGACAAACGTCTGCACATTGCTTTCAATGGGCAGATGTTTGTCAGCGCTATTGAGGCGCTATTTTCGGACGTAATTCGTGGCAAAAACGCCCGAATTACGTCCGTAAATAGGCCGTGTGAACATACCCTTAGGTTTCGGGACTTACGGGTTCAGTGAAAGCGGGCCCTGCTTGTCTCTGACACGCAGGATCCACCTGTAATCGATCACATCTAAGTTATGAACTTAGATGTGATCGGTAACAGCTCGATCCTGCGTGTCAGAGATACTGCGGATCTGAGGGATAAAGGTCTTAGCGCAAAATACAGCTACTCTGTATACAGAATACAAAGCAGTTGTATCATAAAAAGTTACAATAATTTTTAATAAAAAGTATTTTGAAAGTTTCACCAATCACACTGATAGACATTTTTATTAAAAAAACTATTTCAAAAGGTGTACATAACCCCTTCCCGCTCCTTGACATACTATTCCGTCATGCTGAGCGCGTCGTTCGCGCTCAGTGATGTAATAATACGTCATGGAAATAACCGCCATTACGCCCCCATTCCCGTCACAGCTCCTTCCTCAGGGACCAAGGAAGGCTGGGTTCACACGAGCACATTAACGTCCGTAATGGACGGAAGTATTTCGGCCGGAAGTCCCGGACCGAACTCAGTGCAGGGAGCCGGGCTCCTAGCATCATAGTTATGTACGACGCTAGGAGTCCCTGCCTCTCCGTGGAACTACTGTCCCGTACTGAAAACATGATTACAGTACGGGACAGTTGTCCTGCAGAGAGGCAGGGACTCCTAGCATCGTACATAACTATGATGCTAGGAGCCCGGCTCCCTTCACTGAGTTCGGTCTGGGACTTTCGGACGAAATACATCCGTCCATTACGGACGTTAATGTGCTCGTGTGAACCCAGCCTAACTGACAGCCCTAATACACTGCACTATGCATGTAGTTCAGTGTATTAGAATAGTGATCAGGGCTTCATGCCTTCAAGTCCCCTAGTTGGATGAAAAAAAAAAATATTATTCATAAAAATAAAAGTTTTAACGTAATAAAGGGAAAAATTTACCCTTTTCCCTTATCAAGTCGTTTATTATTAAATAAATTTAAAAAAAAAATACTCTATACATAATTAGTATCGCCACTTCTGTAATGGCCTGAACTAAAAAAGTATTTTGTTATTTATCCCGCACGGTGAATGCTGTAAAAAAAGAATAAACCATACCAGAATCGCTATTTTTTGTTCACTTCTCCTCCCAAAAAATTTAATAAATAGAGATCAAAAAGTCACATGTACCCTAAAATAGTACTAATCAAAACTACAGTTCGTTCCGCAAAAAACAAGCCCTCACACAGCTGTCTTGCTGGAAAAATAAAAAAGTCATGGCTCTTAGAATATGGCAACACCAAAAATAATTGATTTGTTTTTTAAAGTATTTTATTTTGCAAACGCCGTAAAACATTAAAAAACTATATACATTTGGTTTCGCCGTAATCGTATCGACCCGCAGAATAAAGTGAATGTCATTTATAGTGTACGATGAATGCTGTAAACCATGCCTCTTAAAAATTTGAATAAAAACTGATCAAAAAGTCTTATATGCCCCAGATCGCTACCAATGAAAACTACAGACTGTCCCGCAAAAAACAAGCCCTCCACACAGCTCAGTGGAAAAAATAAAAAAGTTCTGCCTCTCAGAATATGGCGACACAAAAGGTGCAGAATGTGTTCCAAAAGCGGATAAGATCTGGCACCATTTGACAGTTCCACATATCACTTTCCACATATCTGCGGATTATTATTTATTTACCCAAGTATTATACCCTCTTATTATGCCCTGATGTACACCACACAATTTACATTTGACATTGAGGAATTGAAACACAAAGTATAATAAAAATATACAAAATTTGCACTACAATGCTTAATTTGGTTTTAAAAACAGTTTCTGCTATTTGTTTTTTTCAGAGACAGCTCCGCACATAGCCTGTGTCTTCTATTGCACCTCATTCACATTCAAGTAAAAAGGGCTAAACTGCAATACCAGACATAGCCGATGGACAGGAGTGGCGCTGTTTCTGAATAACAGAACATTTTTTCTAATCCTGGAGAACCTCTTTAAACTTTATGTGCATAAAACCATAAAACACTTCTAACAGGAGCAATTTAAACAAAAAAAAATAAAATAACCTATATAAGTGATTTGTTATAAAACCAATTCCTGATGGATTTCTTTAAAAAAAAATATTAATCACACCAAACAGTGTCCTTATTTCAGTAGTAATACATACAAGTATTCAATGTAAAACGAGGAAAGAGTGTTCTCAACAGCGAGCTCATTCCCAATGATTATAAAAGGAGGTGCCAAGAGCCATGCCCGTACCATGTTATATCTATCCCCTGCGTGCTACATGGATCTAGAAAACCACAAGAGCCAGCTAAATTGCACCAGTGTGAATAATTCACAAGTATACCGTATATCAGTCTATAAAGGGTGCAGCTTATGGGATGAAGCAGAATTTCAAACTCGTGGTTTTAAAACCACAAGTGGACAACTCCCTCTTGAATTGCTGCCCTTGGCCTCTGCTTTGACTTTCAATGAAGCAAGTCGTGCTCTGCCCAGCCTGGTTATAAAGATGTTATATTATTTAACAAGGTTTAGCACTTGTGGTAAGGTTTGTTATAACTTTGTAATAGGAGGTATGTTGTAGACTTCTAGACACACTTGGTCAATGCTTGTGAATTTTTTACATGAAAATACATTTGGAGCTGTACCGGAGATTTACTCATGAAAATGTATGTTACTCACCTACAATACAGACATGACTAAATGAAAGGAAGATGTGGAGAATTGGGGAAAAATAGTTTGGCCGGTTTGATCGGTTTGGTCTTGCAACCTTCAGCACTACAGCTGTTGTGAAACTACAATTCTCAGCATTGCCTGAGAACCGTTGGCTGGAATTATAAAGCATTCAGCTGTGATGGAACGCTGGGAGTTGTAGTTTGACAACAGATGGAGCGCCGAAGGTTGCTGACCACTGGTCTACAGAAAGGCACAACAAAACACCTAATACCTTAGGGTCTAGTTCACGCTGTGTTTTTTGGCCCTGTTTTTTATGCGGAAAGCGCGCCAAAAACCACCCGAAAATGCCTCCCATTGATTTTAATGGCAGGCGGAGGCGTGTTTTTTCCTGCGAGCGGAAAAATAATGCTAGCGGAAAGAGGAAGCGTCATGCCCTTTTTTCAGGCGCTTTCGTCTCTGACCTCCCGTTGACATCAATGGGAGGTAGAGAAAGCAAATTTCGCGGCGTTTTTTTGAATTTTGAGGCAGATTTTTCTGCCTGCAAAAAACTCTGCGTGAGCAAGGCCTAAGGCTGGATTCACACATCGCATATTTGTTGAAAATTTTGTTGCAGATTTTTTTGCTCAAGCCAGAAGTGGTTTCAAAAGAAATAGGAAATATTAAGGAAGAACTTATACTTCTCCTTGCCCTGGATCCACTTCTGGATCCCCTTTGGTTAAAAAATCTGCAACTAAATCTGCAACAAATATGCGATGTGTGAATCCAGCCTAAGCAAAATTATCTTCTCTTCTACATACTTTCTTTTTAGTAATAAAGTTATGGAGTTTACCCCCAATTAACATTTTTGGCATGCTGATGATCCTGAAAATGGGGGTGTCCAGTCCAATGTTCTTGTATTTGAATTGGCCACACATGCACAGACACTCTCCATTATAGCCTATGGGTGATACAGAAGCAGCTGGCTGTTTGTGCATCGCCTATAGACTTCAATGGCGATTTATCGTGCACCGACTGCAAGCTCTTCACCAGGACAGAGGGACCAGGATCCCTCATTCAGGAAATTGTGGTGTCCTATAAGGGTATGTGCACACACACTAATTACGTCCGTAATTGACGGACGTATTTCGGCCGCAAGTCCCGGACCGAACACAGTGCAGGGAGCCGGGCTCCTAGCATCATACTTATGTACGTCCCTGCCTCGCTGCAAGACAACTGTCTCATACTGAAAACATGATTACAGTACGGGACAGTTGTCCGGCAGCGAGGCAGGGACTCCTAACATCGTACATAAGTATGATGCTAGGAGCCCGGCTCCCTGCACTGTGTTCGGTCCGGGACTTGCGGCCGAAATACGTCCGTCAATTATGGACGTAATTAGTGTGTGTGCACATACCCTAAGTCTGACTTCCACTGATTAGGCATTTAAGACAAATCAAACCGATATGTCATACATATTAATAATGGGAAGAACCCCTATAGTTATAGCTGTTAATACTAAGGGTATGTGCACACACACTAATTACGTCCGTAATTGACGGACGTATTTCGGCCGCAAGTCTCGGACCGAACACAGTGCAAGGAGCCGGGCTCCTAGCATCATACTTATGTACGACGCTAGAAGTCCCTGCCTTGCTGCAGGACAACTGTCCCGTAGTATAATCATGTTTACAGTACGGGACAGTTGTCCTGCAGCGAGGCAGGGACTTCTAGCATCGTACATAAGTATGATGCTAGGAGCCCGGCTCCTTGCACTGTGTTCGGTCCGGGACTTGCGGCCGAAATACGTCCGTCAATTACGGACGTAATTAGTGTGTGTGCACATACCCTAATAGTAATATAATAGATCTCTCACTGATTTTACCCTTTATATCCTTTGTGATTTGGTATTACACAGCTTCATCCCTGGTATTGCAGCTGATCCCCAATCAAGTGAATGGGGCTGAGCAGTAATGTCAAACACAACCCATGGAGAAAAGTGGCGCTCTGTCTGGAAAAAACAAACCACTTTTCTCATCCAACTCTTTCAAAGAGTATCGGTTAACAGTTTTCGGAGTTTAATTTGCATTGGTTTATGACATGCAGTAGTTCCTTCAGTTACATTATACATTTTACATATTTAGTGTATTTTTGTCATTTTTCATTAAACTTCATTTTAAAGCAAATGAGTCTAAATTGTCTCCTTGTATCTGAATCAGTCTAAGGCTGGATTTACACAAGCGTGTGCGTTTTGCGCGCGCAAAAAACGCTGCATTTTGCGAGCGCAAAATGCACTTAACAGCTCCGTGTGTCATCACCATATGATGCGCGGCTGCGGGATTTTTGCGCATCCGCCATCATTATGACACTCTGTTTGTATGTTTGTAAACAGAAAAGCACGTGGTGATTTTCGGTTTTCATTCATACTTTTTTACTGCTCTTGCGCGAATCACGCACGTCACACGGAAGTGCTTCCGTGTGCTGCGCGTGATTTTCACGCACCCATTGACTTCAATGGGTGCGTGATGCGCGAGAAACGCACAAATATAGCGCATGTCGTGAGTTTTACGCAGCTGACGCCGGCTGTGTAAAAAATCACTGACTGTCTGCACGACCCCTAAGACCGGATTCACACTGTAATCATGTTTTCTGTACGGGACAGTTTTCCCGCAGCGAGTTAGTAACATCTAGCATCATAGATAACTATGGCGCTAGGAGCCCAGCTCCCTACAGTGTTTTCAGTCCGGGAAATACTGCCAACATATTGGGGGCCGGTTTCACACGGGTGTGTTCGGTCTATAAAATACGGTCCGTATGTCGGCAGTATTTCGCGGACCGAACACAGTTCAGGGAGTCAGGCTCCTGGCATCATAGTTATCTATGTTGCTAGGTGTCACTACCTCCCCACAGGAAATCTGTCCCACACTAAAAACATGATTACAGTACGGGACAGTATTCCCGCAGGGAGGCAGGGACTCCTAGAATTATAGATAACTATGATGCTAGGAGCCTGGCTCCCTGAACTGTGTTTGGACTGGGAAAAAACTGACGGCATACGGACTGTATTTTATGGAGCGAAAACGCCCGTTTGAAGCCGGCCTGAAGCAGTGGTCTCAAACCTACGTTCCTTTAGCTGTTGTGAAACAGCTGGAGGACAAGCTGTCAGGACATACGGTACTTGGAGATGTAGTTTCACAACAGCTGGAGAGCCACATGTTAGAGACCACTGGTCTAAAGGCTATTAAGGGCTTCAGCAGAATATGCGAAGTCACATGACTAAATGGGGTTACATACAAAATATAGACAGGGGTACAATATGCCATCAGGATAACCCGTGTCCATATGCTCTGCTAGGGTATGGACGTCACAGAGTGGTTTCTTCCACTATGAGCCAGGGTGGAGAGCTGCTGACAAGCAGTGGCTCTGTCTGGTAAACTAGAGCCATCCATGAATTACATGATCAGCCATTTGTTTGAATGGCCACCCTGTCATACTACATTTTTCTTGTGGAGACTGCTGCAGGGGAAATGCATAGTTGGCTGAGTCTTTCCCCGGCAAAATCAACTGATCATCTGATCACCGTAGCTCTCAGATTAAAGGGATTGTCTGTAATGAGACACCCCATTTAATCGTACCTCAAGTTCTCCATGACTTGACTACATATTGTTAACCTGGGGCGTACATAGAAACTTTTGACTGGGACCCCTTCCCCTGGGTGCCTCACACATCCCGCCCTTGTAGATAGTGCCCCCTGTAAATAGTGCCATACAGCCCCCTCCTGTAGACAGTGCTATACAGCACCCCCTGTAGACAGGGCTATACAGCCTCCCATGCAGTGGTATACAGCCCTTTCCGTAGACAGTGCTATACTTTCAAGTATCACAAAGAGGGCCAATCGATGCGGCGCGCAGCGGCAATGTTTTATTTCTTTTAAGCCACCCTAATCACACCTAATCCCCGCCCATACACACCCGGTTCAGACCACACAGTATAAGCTGCCACCACACACAGTATAATGCCCCCATATCTGCCCCACACAGTATAATGTCCCCCATAGCCTCCCCCACAGTATAATTCCCCCTCATAGATGCCCCTACAATATAATACCCCCCATAGCTGCCCCCACAGTATAATGCCCCCCACGGCTGCCCCGACAGTATAAAGCCCCCCACAGCTGCCCCCACAGTATAATGCCCACCATAGCTGCCCCCACAGTATAATGGTCCCCATAGCCGCCCCACACAGTATAATGCCCCCCATATCTGCCCCCACAGTATAATGCCCCCCATATCTGCCACCACAGTATAATGCCCTCCATAGCTGTCCACACAGTATAATGCACTCCATAGCTGTCCCCACAGTATAATGCCCCCATAGCTGTCCCCACAGTATAATGCCCCCATAACCGCCCCCACACAGTATAATGCCCCCATAGCTGCTCCCACAGTATAATGCCCCCCATATCTGCCACCACAGTATAATGCGCTCCATAGCTGTCCCCACAGTATAATGCCCCTCATATAGTAAAATGCTCCTATAGCCGCCACCATATCAGCCCTCCTTCCCTACCCAGTATAATGCCCCATAGTGCCTAATAGAAAAATAATAACATAACTACTTACCTATCCCCGTTCCCACAATGGGTGGAGGATCCTTCTCCTCCGGTCTGTGCTGTGAGTGAGAGACAGGCGCGATGAGGTCACTACATCACGCCTGCCTGCACCGGGCCGCTCACAGCAGAGTGAATGCTGGAGCAAGGAGCCGTCAGCTCCTTGCGCCAGCATTCAGGATGCGGGACCAGCCCAGTCAGCGCTGTGTGGCTAAGGGGGGCCTGTGGACCCCCCAGGCTTAGGGGCCCTGTCGCAATTGTAACCGTTGCGACTCCTAGAGCTACGCCACTGCTGCTAGATCCAATGTCCCAGGATAGAACTGCAAATATTTGAACCATTGCTTTGTAAAGTAGCAAGATTATGTTCCTGTCTCTTAAGTATGTGGCCCTTTTAATAAAAGAAAGTAGCCTACTGGATTTTGAAGCAGCAGATGGGCATTGCTTTCTATTATTTAGTCTATGATCTACAAGAACTCTCAGATCCTTCTTCATTAGTGATTTTTTGTACTTCCCTAGGGCTTTTTCACATCTGTAGATTTTTAGCATTCTTCACTATAGTGTATTTATTTACACCTGTCATAGCTTTTGGACAGCGAGAAGGGATCAGAAACGAGTCGGTAAGTACGTACCACCCAGTCTGGAACTTACAGTAATAATTTGTCTTGGATCTCTGCAGGAATATTTGCTTTCTCTATTTGTGTATTTCACAGGCATCACCTTATGCTCTGATATTCCTCCCTGGCATGATTAGTGCCCCTTCAGTACCAGCATGCTCCTTAGGTTAGAAAATTAAGTTGACCTGCAGTTTTACATTTCTACTTAATTTTTTACATTCATTCTGTAGACGCATGCAGTATCTGTAGTCATAGCTGCAGTATTTATCATGTTAAATAAAAATTTGGGAACCCAAATGATGGGTATAAACGCCTTTATCGGCACTTAGGGTATGTGCACACACACTAATTACGTCCGTAATTGACGGACGTATTTCGGCCGCAAGTCCCGGACCGAACACAGTGCAGGGGGCCGGGCTCCTAGCATCATAGTTATGTACGATGCTAGGAGTCCCTGACTCGCTGCCGGACAACTGTCCCATTACTGTAATCATGTTTTCAGTACGGGACAGTTGTCCTGCAGCGAGGCAGGGACTCCTAGCATCGTACATAAGTATGATGCTAGGAGCCCGGCTCCCTGCACTGTGTTCGGTCCGGTACTTGCGGCCGAAATACGTCCGTCAATTACGGACGTAATTAGTGTGTGTGCACATACCCTTAGATATGTCGTAATTGAACATGGGGTGGTGACCAGGTATAAAAGTCTGATATTTTGGGCTGCTACAGGGGTTCTAAGGTTAGTTTCATACCACCTTTGAGGTGAAAGTTTAGTGTGCATGCTGGGAATAGCTCCCAACTTATATATGTTGAATGTGCCCGTAGAATGCCCATAGACTTTCATCATATGGCAAAAGTGTCCTTTTAGCATACGTTTGGCTGGTATATGTTGCCTTACCTGTATTGAAATATACTGCACTTTTTAATTCAAGTGTATGCAAAAGAAAAATTTGCTGCGCGGTATACGCTTTTGGAAGTCAGTGGAAAACTTTTGCAACCTTATGGCATACAGTTGCCGATGTCTGGGGAATACTTGTTGTGCCACCACCAAATGTAATGCAAACCTAACTTTACACTGCTTGCACAGCAGAGAAGTACAGTATGAAGTTTATTGGATATGACCCACTTACAACTCTTTGACAACAAATGTCATACACTAAATGAAGTGTAGATAAAATCTGATCCACTGGATTCAATCAAATGGTTAAACTGTGTTCAGCACGTGAAGATGCATAGGCCGCACACATGTATTATTGAAAGCTTTGATGATGTAAATCCCTGCACATTTACGGTATATTCACACACGGCAAATTCAGTGCAGAAATGTTTGCGACTGAAAAATCCCCTGCGTGTGCGTTCAGACGTGGCAGAGTTTTTCTGTGGCAAATATTGGTACAGATTTGGGGCAATTACGCAACGAATCTGCACCAACATTTGCATATTTGACAGGTAATTCAGATGTTGCAGATATCACAGCGGACTTGCCACAGATTTCAGTTTTTGCATTGCAAAGGCTGAAATCCGCAGTGAAATTCCGCTTCTTCTCCGCAATGTAATGAGCATGCTGCGGAGGGAAAATTCTGAACCGCAGCCTGATTTCCGCACAGTTATTTTCTGCAACGTCTGAACTGTTTCCTAGAAATGTATAGAAACAAATGTAAAAAACGGCTGCTGCAGAATTCAACAGCAATTCCGCCATGTGTGAATGTGCCCTTAGGCCGGGTTCCCACATAGCATAAAAGCTGCAAAATTTCCACAACAGAATTCTGTGTGGAAATTCTGCAGCATTTACAGTAGCAGCAAAGTGGACAACATTTTTTAAAATCTCATGATCAAAAAAACGCAGCGAAAACATTAATAAATTGACCTAAGGTGTAGAATTTAAATCCGCAGCATGTCAATTTATGCTGCATTTCCGTTGCTTTTCTGTTGTGGGTTTTCCCCATTGAATTCAATGGGGACGCAAAACCTGCACAAATAGCCGTGTTGCGACCTTTGCAGCTGAATTGCAGTGATTCCGTTGCAAAAACCGCAACTCAGATTTTTTTTTTATACTAAAACTCCCTGCTTCTTCCCCCAGTCCGGCTTCAACCCATGTGACTGCTGAAGCCAATCACAGGCTGCAGTGGTCACATGGGCTGCAGCGTCATCCAAAGTGGCAGGATCAGATGGCAAAAGAGAGATGCGTCCCCATGACAACAGCTGGGGTAAGTATGAAAGTTTTTTTCTACTGCTGCTTTCCGCAATTCTGCCCGAAGAACTGTACGACAGTGTGGTGCGTTTTTGCTGTTGGTTCCAGGTCAGATACGCTGCTTAGTTTTACGCAGCGTATCTGACCTGTGGGAACCCGGCCTTAGGGTGCTTTCACACACAGCATTTTAACGCGTTATCAGTAGCATTTTTAATACACTTTAAAGTTTAGAGTAAAATATGAGAACGTCTACATACAGGTTGATTTGTAGTGTTTTTGTTGCGCTTTTGAGGTCAATGGCATTTTTTTACAAACACAGCATGCTCCAGTTTTTGGTGTTTTTTTTGGGCATTTTTTTCATAGGCTTCTCTATAAGGGTATGTTCACACGCAGTAGCAAAATACGTCTGAAATTACGGCGCTGTTTTCGCCTGAAAACAGCTCCTGATTTTCAGACGTTTTTTAACAACTCACGTTTTTTGCGGCGTATTTTACGGCCGTTATTGGAGCTGTTTTTCAATGGAGTCAATGAAAAACGGCTCCAAAAACGTCCCAAGAAGTGACATGCACTTCTTTGACGCGGGCGTCTTTTTATGCACCGCCTTTTGACAGTGACGCGTAAAATGACACCTCGTGGGAACAGAACATCGTAAAACCCATTGAAAGCAATGGGCAGATGTTTGTAGGCGTAATGGAGCCGTTTTTTCAGGCGTAATTTGAGGCATAAAACGCCCGAATTACGTGTGAAAACAGTGCGTGTGAACATACCCTAAGACTTGTAATGTGCTAATGGTCGTCATCATCACAGCTCTTCTCTTACATTCATTTCAATTTTTGCAGTCTATCCCTTTATAAAAAGGGAAATTCCAATAATTCAGTAATTCTGACATTGGAATTGCTACCTATATGATGCTTTGTTGCATAGTTTATCCTAATCTGTAGGTACAGTATCTGATGTTGAAGATGTTTAAACTTCTTTTTTCACTTTTTAAAAGAAATGGAAAATCAGCAGAAATGAAAGAAACAGAAGATTTTGTCCTTAGTACAATGGGTCACGTTGGGATGTATAGAAGGTACTCTGCCCAGACCTTATCTCACGTGTTCTGGATGAGTAGGGTAATAGGATCTGGAGATGTGCCAGGCTACAGCATGTTTCTCTTCTTTACCATCTGCCAGCCAGAGGCGGCTACGTTTCTAAAAAAAAAACTTTGCCATTCTAAAGGGTTAATGACAATGGAATGGAGTAGATTTGTTCTATGGCAATGCACAGGATGGGGGAATCCTTTGCCAGGCATCAAGGCATTTGACATATTTTTTCCTTAACTAAATATGTGTTAAAATAAAAACTTTATAATTGTTTATCAGCAATCCTAATTCTTTGCCATGTTGCCTTTTAACCCCTTAGTGACCAACAATACGCCTTTTCACGTTCGTCACTAAGGGGCCTTAGGCTAGGCTGACGCCTTTTCACATGAGCCTAGTCTAAGTGCTGCACGGGTCTCCCGTGCAGGCTGGAGCCGGGGCTCATGACAGCTGAGCTCCTGCTCCAACGCCCGCGATCGAAGTTTACTTAGATCGCGGCCGTTTAACCCGTTAAATGCCGCCGTCAATAGCGACCGCGGCATTTAACTTGTTTACAGAGGGAGCCAGCTCCCTCTGTCACCCATCGGCGGCCTGCAAATAAATGCTGAAATAAATAATAAATGTGAAATAAAGATTAATAATAAAAATTACAGTAAAAAAATAAATCCATTTTTTTCCATAAAAACTGGTTTTATTTTAGTAAAAGTGTAAAAAATAAATAAAAGTACACATATATGGTATCGCCGCAACCGTAATGACTCCATTAATAAAGTTAATATGTAATTTAAACCGCAAGGTGAACACCGTAAAAAAAACCCGCAAAAAACAATGGCGAAATTGCTATTTTTTTCCATTGCCCCCCAAAAAAGTCATAATAAAAATGAATCAATAAGTCCCATGCACCCCAAAACAGTACCAATCAAAACTACGTCTCATCCCGCAGAAAACAAGCCCAAAAAAATCACTACATTGATAGAAAAATAAAAAAGTTACGGCTCTTGGAAAGCGACGATGCAAAAGCAAATAATTTTAGTTCAAAAGTGTTTTTATTGTGCAAAAGTCGTAAAACATAAAAAACCTCTACATGTGTGGTATCGCCGTAATTGTACCGACCCATAGAATAAAGGTAACATGTTATTTACGTCGCATAGTGAACGGCGTCAATTTAAAAACGCATAGAACAATGGCGGAATTTCAGTTTTTTTTATAATCCCCCCAAAAAAAGTTAATAAAAGTTAATTAAAAAAATTATATGTACAAAAAATGGTGCTATTAAAAAGTACAACTAATCCTGCAAAAAACAAGTCCTCATACAGCTATGTAGATGAAATAATAAAAAAGTTATAGCTCTTTGAATGCGACTATAGAAAAACGAATAAAATAGATTTGTCATTAGGGCCTAAAATGGGCTCGTCACTAAGGGGTTAAAGTCATTGTCGCTGTGAATCGTTTACAATGGTATAAGATTTTTAGATTTACAAATAATTATTGCGGTTATCATGGGAGATGTATCCGCATGGCATTCTTCCCTCTGACTTTAGATGCTGATTTCTGCTCCCATGTCTTTCTATGTGTCAGTGTGAATTTGCTAATAGAAGTGAATGACACCAGGCACAAAGTTGGAACAGCTGAGCTAATGCTGCAGGCATCCTCCCAGGACTGACGGGGGAGGGACCACATGGCTAGCATTTTTCCATTTCTTAAACCTTATTTACACACTCGTCCGCACACACACACATACATAGGCACACATGTGGAGCATGCTATCATAGCGAAAAAATGTCCAAATTCCAGGAAACCGTGGTAGTTTGTTTGAGGACCCTCGAGTGAAGGGGGAAATTCAGGCCAAATATGATTCTTTTCATCTGCAGTGTTTACTGTGTACTGGAGATTCACCGCTGCTGCATTGTCTTCTGTCACATCTAGATCACTATAAGAAAAGCGTATGAGACAAATAACATGTACACACAAATTAAAACTCCAGATGGTGGCAGCCATTGAAATTCAAATTCTATTCTCCTAAATAGAAAGTGACTGAATCTATCATTTATTCTTTATTCTCTACTTATTATTACATCATGATTCTGTATCGTCAAAATATTTATTGGAACAGTTACTGTACCCCTGAGAGTATATTTAGCATGTAACGTATATAAGAGGCAAAATACACTATTTAGTTGAGATTTTAGCTTAGTTTAATAGAACTGTTATATCAGGTAAACTGTGAAGTGCTCATATCATTACATTACTTTCTACAATACTTTATAAAGACATCTATAATAATTTGTCAGCTTCATGCTTAAAGGGGTTTAGAAACTTTTAATATGACTAAAACTTGAAAATAAACCAAATTGTAATATACTCACTTTATACTTATCTGATTATAATCTATACGCGATGATTTGACATCCATGTGACATGACATCCAGGGCCGCCATCAGGAATTTCAGGGCCCCCTACAGCTAAATTTTCTGGGCCCCCCTACCGTGGCACCGCCTGTTAACGGTACTCCGTCCAGCACTATATCATGGTACCCAGGGCCGCCATCAGGGGGGGTATTAGGGGTACTGATGTGAGAGGCCCGGCCAAACCTAATTGAAAGGGGGGCCCGGCAAACTGCCGCGACTTGCCTTTGGTAGAACAGGCCCCTGCAAGGGGGCCCGTTTTTTTCACCAAAAGAATGTCATGAGCTGCAGGCCCCCCTTTCAATTAGGTAATTAGTCAATATCAAGGCCCAAAAACTCTGTGAACTGGGCCTTATTGTTAGGGCTTATTCAGACGAACGTGTAATACGTCCGTGCAACGCTCGTGATTTTCACGCGCCTCGCACGGACCTATGTTACTCTATGGGGCCATGCAGACTGTCAGTGGTTTTCACGCAGCGTGTGTCCGCGAGTCCGCTGCGTAAAACTCACGACATGTCCGATATTTGTGCATTGTTCGCGCATCACGCACCCATTGAAGTCAATGGGTGCGTGAAAATCACGGCCAGCACTTCCGCTGCCGTATAAACTATGAATGAAAACAGAAAAGCACCACGTGCTACAAACATACAGAGTGTCGTAATGATGGCGGCTGCGAGAAAATCACGCAGCCACGCATCATACGCTGCTGACACACGGAGCTGTTATGGACCTTTTGCATGCGCAAAATGCCACGTTTTTGCGCGCGCAAAAAGCACACGCTTGTGTAAATCCGGCCTTAGGGTAGGAACACACTAGGCATGAACGCTGCGGATTATATGCAACACATTTTATTGTGGATAATCCGCAGCGTATCACAGTCGCAGCAGAGTGGATGAGATTTTAACAAATCTCATCCACACGCTGCAAAAAAAATGGACCTGCAGTGTGGCTTTTTGGCTTTTTAAGCCGCAGCGTGTCAATTTATTCTGTGGGATCGCTGCTCCTCTGTTGCGGAAATGCTGCGGTTCTGCCGCAAAAATCACACATGAGAAGAAAAAAAAGGTACTTTTTTAAATTTATAAAAAAGTTTAGACTTACCCCGGCCGTAGTCCTGGTGACGCGATCCTCTATTCTTAGCGCAGCCCGGCCTCCTGTCATGACGTTTCATCCTACAGCGTCATCCCAGGAGGCGGGGCTACGTTCAGAAGAGGGAGATGTGTCACCAGGACTACGGCCGGGGCAAGTCTAAACTTTTTTTTCCCTGCAGGATTCCCGCAGCGGACACGCCTCACCAAACCTGCGCCACTATTTGGTGCGGTTTTGCTGGCAGAGTTCCCTGCGGCTACCGGGGCGGATAAGCTGTGTAGTTTTACTCAGCATATCCGCCTAGTGTGTCCCTTATGATGTCTCTCTCTTCTGAACGTAGCCCCGCCTCCTGGGATGACGCTGTAGATCATGTGACCGCTGCAGCAGTCACATGGGATGAAACGCCATGACAGGAGGCGGGGCTGCGCTAAGAATAGAGGATCGCGTCACCAGGACTACGGCCGGGGCAAGTCTAAACTTTATCAATTTAAAAAAGTATCTTTTTTTTTCTTCTCATGTGTGATTTTTGCGGCAGAACCGCAGCATTTCCGCAACAGAGGAGCAGCGATCCCACAGAATACATTGTCCTGCTGCGGCTTAAAAAGCCAAAAGCCACACTGCAGGTCCATTTTTTTTTGCAGCGTGTGGATGAGATTTGTTAAAATCTCATCCACTCTGCTGCGACTGTAATACGCTGAGGATTTTCCACAATAAAATGTGTTGCATATAATCTGCAGTGTTCATGCCTAGTGTGTTCCTACCCTAAGGCCGGATTTACACAAGCGTGTGCTTTTTGCACGCGCAAAAAACGTTGCGTTTTGCGCATGCAAAAGGTCCATAACAGCTCCGTGTGGCAGCAGCGTATGATGCGCGGTTGCGTGATTTTCGCGCAGCCGCCATCATGATGACACTCTGTTTGTATGTTTGTAGCACGTGGTGCTTTTCTGTTTTCATTCATAGTTTATACGGCTGCGGAAGTGCTGGTCGTGATTTTCACGCACCCATTGACTTCAATGGGTGCGTGATGCGCGAACAATGCACAAATATAGGACATGTCGTGAGTTTTACGCAGCGGACACACGGACACACGCTGCGTGAAAATCACTGACAGTCTGCACGGCCCCATAGAGTAACATAGGTCCGTGCGAGGCGAGTGAAAATCACGCGGGTTGCACGGACGTATTACACGTTCGTCTGAATAAGCCCTAACAATAAGGCCCAGTTCACAGAGTTTTTGGGCCTTGATATTGACTCTGACACTGCGTCAGAATCAGCACCAAACAACTTCCAAAACCGCCTCCCATTGATTTAATCTGAAATCAATGGGAGCCAGTTGCGGAAAAAAGGAAAAGCAGCACGTCCTTTCTTGCCGCGGTTCTGCCTCTGACCTCCCATCGAAATCAATGGGAGGCAGAAAATGCATTTTTCGCTGCGTTTTTTGTCTGCTGTCCTCAATCACCGCGGGCAAAAAACGCAGCAAAAAAGCGCGGCAAGATAGTGTGGGCAGGTCAAAATCTGCCTCTAAATTCTTTAAGGAATTTTGAGGCAGATTTTTTTTTGCCTGCAAAATACTGTGTGAACAGGGCCATACATGATCAGCACTTTGAGATAATTTACTCACTGTGTCAGAAGAGCTGCTCCCACTCCAGTCCTCTTCCGGCGATGTCTTCCAGGCGAGGTCTTCAGTCCAGACGTCCAGTCCTTCACCTCCAGCCAGGCTCCAGGTAAGTTTTGTCCATGTGTGTCCGCGGCTGCGCTTCGTTCGCAGGTGCGCACGCGGCCGATCGCGGGTGCGCGTGCGACCGATCGAGGGTGCGCGCGCGGGCGGTCTCGAGTGCGGGCGTTCGTGGGTGCGCGCTCGCGAGTGCGCACGCGCGGGAGTTTCCTTGTGCGCGCGATCGGGTGCGCGCGCGCGGGCGGACGGTTTGACGGCCCCCCATGACGAGGGGAGGGGGCCCGCAGCAGCAGCAGCTCACGACATTCTTTTGGTGAAAAAAACGGGCCCCATTGCATGGGCCCGTTTTTTCCTACCAAAAGAATGTCGCGGCAGTTGCCGGGCCCCCCTTTCAATTAGGTTTGGCCGGGCCCCTCACACCACTACCCCTAATACCCCCCTGATGGCGGCCCTGATGACATCCATGCTTACATCACATCATACGCTATCACCTGATGTGACGTTTCATAGACATCACATCATCGTATATGGAAGATAAATAGAAAGGACTAGGTACAGGCGGGTATCGGTGGTGCTGGAATGACACAGATTTGGTAATATATTATAATTTGGTTTATTTTCAAGCTTTATCTATAATAAATGTTTAACATTTTGGAAAACCACTTTAAATTAATTACTTTTAAAGAGTGTTCCAGGAGTAACTACCCAACCGACATCATTCGTGCCATCAAGGTCCATCCTTCCCTTCCTTGAATGCTGAGCAGAAAAAACTTCCCGAATTTGACCTGCGGTGCGTTTTTTTCAATCTGCAGCATGTCAATTGTATTTGCGTAATTGCTGCTTATTTGTTGTGAGTTTTCACTATTGAATTAAATGTGGAGGTAAAAACCGCAACAAATAGTAGATTTTGCGGCAGAAAAGCAGCGGTTCTGGCGCACAAAAATGGAACTCAGAAAAAATAAATCTTATGCTTACCCAGAATTCTGTGTTTCTTCGTCCAGACCGGCCTCCAGGGATGACGTTTCATCCCATGTGACTGCTGCAGCCAATCACAAGCTGCAGCAGTCACATAGGATGAAACGTTATCCCAGTTTCCGGGCTGCAGGATGGAAGACGGATGCGTCGCACTAGCTAGGTAAGTATGAAACTTTTATTTAACTTTACATGCAGTTTTCTGCAGCGGACATTCTGGCCGAAAAACTGCACCATAATTTGGTGTGGTTTCTCGGACAGAATTTTCTGCGGCGTCCAGGGCGGATACACTGTGTGCTTTTACACAGCGTATCTGTCCTGTGTGAACATAGCCTTATAGTGGTTGGAGCTCAGTTAAACTGATAGAGAGCTCCTTATCCCCTGCATAGACATCAAAATGAAATGATAAAATTCTGACTGCCTTTAGCAACCTCTAGGGGGAGCTTAGAAGCCGGTATGCATTAAATTCCCCACAGTCATAACTGCATACTTCCAAAATGTTATCATTGTGGAGTAGCTGCCTATAGCAACCAATCAGGTTCAAGCACTCATTTTACAGAAGCCCCTTTGAAAACGACAGAAGCAATTTGATTAGTTGCTTTGGGCAACTACTCCACTTTTTCTTTGCACTAGTTTTGATAAATGTCCCCATACTATAAAAGGATTGGAATTTCTGTATCAGGATTACTTATTTAAAAAAAAAAAATACTCTAGAAGAATGAATATACTTTCTATGATTGCTTTATTAAATAATATAATGTAGTTTAAAGGTCTGAAGAGTTGCCATTGATTTCCCTCTCTGCTTTCTATTTGTGTGGTATTGAGTAGTCTGAATGGCACTGCTGTTTGGATACCACTATTCTTCTTGCATTACTGCATGGACACTGACTGAGAAGAAATGGGACTGCCTGACAAAAATCAGGATGCTTTAGGCTGGGTTCACACTGAGTTTTTTGTAGGAGGAAAATCTGCCTCAAAATTAGATTTTTTTGAATCTTTAGGCAGATTTTCCTCTCCCTGCACGCCGATTTTTGCGGCGTTTTTCGCCCACATCCATTGAGCGCCGCGGGCATAAAACGCTGCGAAATACGCTTTCTCTGCCTCCCATTGATGTCAATGGGAGGTCAGAGGCCTAAACGCCCGAAGATAGGGCATGTCCCTTCTTTCTCCCGCTAGACGGGAGGCATTTTCGGGCCGTTTTTGACGAGTTTTGCGGCGCTTTTTCCGCGTCAAAAAACTTGTCAAAAATCTCTGTGTGAACATTAGTGTGCCTACACCTACCACAATGGCAGTTATGAATACAGCTCAGGCATAATGAATTCTAAAACACAGAATGCAATCAAGATCATCAGATCCTGAATATATAAATACACTTTGATGTACACAAGGTTGGATGTGTCATTACGCACAGTAGGGTTGTGCCCATAGGCAGTAGAGTTTCAGAGGTGACTCTTTACCTACAAAGTAGGCAGAGATATTTTCTGTTAGAAAAATAAACTCATGTAGGTTTAACTGATGTTGATGGAGCCGCACTAAATTCTGCTCCTTAAAACAAGAACATAATAGAAAACCATCTCTGCAATGTACCTTTGTATCGGTTTTCATATACTGTATTTATAAAGTCACAGAGATTGTAAAGCATCATCTCTTATTATTATATATTCCCTCATACTGCCGGCGTGGAGATTACTGCATAGTCATTTATCTGTGCCGTACAACCGTTTACAGCCTATCATTCCTTACAACACTAATTTTGTAACTTCCTTTTCACCTTATTTATTTTCTAGAGCCTCGTCTAGCTTTTTCTGTGCACCCAGAAGTATAGATCACATTTCATTTCATAATTTGTGTGCGTAATAACCAGTAATGCATCCAGATTAGGCTCAACTTTTGCTATTACTCAATCTTCATAATTGTTTTATTTGTTCCTTGCCTGAATGGTGCTGTGTATAAATTCATAAAATAAATACTCAATATTTAATCACATCTTACTTCTACTGTGGTGGACAAAATAATACTTTCATGGTAAGTCAGTCTTCATGAAGAATTATAGGTCTTTAACATGTTGACTTTGGCAGAAGACCTCAAATGTTTAATAGGGACACATCAAGCATTTTTATTTGACATTTAGAACCAAACAAGTTCAAAGAATTGTAATTGTTCATGTTGTTATGTCAACATTGCAAAGCATTGTGCATTTGTATTATTGCTGAAGTAATAGTCCTACAGCCTTAGGCCTCATAGACTCGCTGTATTATGGTTCCATGCAACCTCCGAGTTATACGGAGCTGTAGTGTACCGGTGTATGCCTCCAATTGCATATGTAGGAATTGTGGCATTCTTCGTCAGTTGCCGTATTATGGAGCTATTCTCCCCTGGAAGCAATATTTCAAAAGGGAGAATAGCTTCTTAACCCCTTCCCGCCAGAGCCATTTTTCGGATGTTCACTTAAATTTTTCCTCCCCACCTGCCAAAAGCCATAACTGTTTTATTTTTCCATAAATATTGCTATATGAGGACTTGTTTTTTTGCGGAACGAGTTGCAGATTTTCACATAATTTATTGTACCATATAATGTAGTGGGAAAGATTTCTTTGTGGGGTGGGATGGGAGGAAAAGAGCGATTCCTACATTTTTTTGAGGTTTTGTTTTTATGACGTTCATCGTGCGGTAAAAATGGCAAGTTAACATTATTCTGCAGGTCAATATGATTACGGCAAAACCAAATGTTAAGGATCTGCCAGGCACAGCTTCTGTATCCACACCCATAGGTAATAAGTCTGCACCTGCTTCTATGTCTGTGAGACTGACTCCATCTTCCACCACTCAGGATGGCAGGCTTAGGAGTGGGAGAGCCTATCACAGCCTGGCCAGACGGAGCTAGCTCCCGCCCTCTGTCTATTTATATCTGCCTTTCCTGTTCCTCCTTGCTTGTGATTCTTCTCTGTTGGTTTCCTGGCCCTGCTGCAGCTTCTTGAACTATTTGACCCTGCTTCATATTGACCCTGGCTTACTGACTACTCTCCTGCTCTGCGTTTGGTACCTCATACACTCCTGGTTTGACTCGGCATGTTCACTACTCTCCTGCTCTGCGTTTGGTACCTCATACACTCCTGGTTTGACTCGGCTCGTTCACCACTCTTGTTGCTCACGGTGTTGCCGTGGGCAACTGCCCCTTTTCTTTTCTGCTCTCGGACTCATTTATGATGAGACTGACAGGACTGCCTTTGCCGAGAGTCAGCTGGTGACCTCACGTCAGGGTAAGAGACCTGTTGAGGAGTATTGCTCTGACTTTAGGAAGTGGTGCGTAGCGTCTCGGTGGAATGACCCTGCCTTAAGGTGCCAGTTTAGGTTGGGTCTGTCGAACGCCCTGAAAGACCTGCTAGTTAGCTATCCCTCTTCTGACTCCCTAGACCAGGTTATAGCTTTAGCGGTACGACTTGACCGACGTCTCAGGGAACGACGACTTGAACATTTTTCTCTTACTCCCCCATGATGCCTCCCGAGGTTCCGTTGCTTCGTTCTTCCACGGAAGACTCGGAGGTACCTATGCAACTCGGGGCCTCCGTGTCCCCCCAACAACGTAGAGAGTTCCGCAGGAAGAATGGTCTCTGCTTCTATTGTGGGGATGACAAGCATCAAGTGAACACCTGTCCTAGGCGTAAGAATAAGCAGCCGGAAAACTTCCGCGCCTAAGTGATCATCGGGGAGGTCACTTGGGCGCACAGGTATTTCCCGTAAATATGAAACGTAATAAAATCTTGCTTCCCTTTCAGGTCTCTTTTGGTGGTAGTTCTGCTACCGGCAGTGCCTTCGTGGATTGAGGGTCGTCTGCTAATATCATGTCTGTGGAATTTGCTATGTCTCTAGCTATGCCTTTGATTGATTTGCCTAAACCTGTCCCGGTAGTGGGTATCGACTCCACTCCTCTTGCTAATGGTTATTTTACACAGCATACCCCTGTTTTTGAACTCCTTGTTGGCTCCATGCATTTGGAGCAGTGCTATGTACTGTTGATGCAGGGATTATAGTCCGATTTGGTTTTAGGCCTTCCCTGGTTGCAGTTGCATAATCCCACGTTTGACTGGAATACTGGGGATCTTACCAAATGGGATAATGAATGCTTGACGTCATGTTTTTCTGTTAATTCTATTTCTCCCCCTGAGGAGGTGAACACACTACCTGAGTTTGTTCAGGACTTCGCTGATGTTTTCTCTAAGGAGGCCTCCGAAGTGTTACCTCCTCATAGAGAATACGATTGCGCTATCGATTTGGTACCAGGAGCTAAGCTCCCTAAGGGTAGGATATTTAATCTTTCTTGTCCCGAACGTGAAGCCATAAGAGAGTATATCCAGGAATGCCTGGCCAAGGGTTACATTCAACCCTCTACGTCTCCGGTAGGTGCTGGCTTCTTCTTCGTAGGGAAGAAGGATGGTGGTCTTAGGCCATGCATTGACTACCGTAACTTGAATAAGGTCACTGTAAGGAACCAGTATCCCCTTCCTTTGATTCCTGATCTCTTTAATCAGGTTCAGGGGGCCCAATGGTTCCCTAAGTTTGATCTACGGGGGGCGTATAACCTTATCCGCATCAAAGAGGGGGATGAGTGGAAGACTGCGTTTAACACGCCCGAAGGTCATTTCGAATACCTCGTCATGCCCTTTGGGTTGTGTAATGCTCCCGCGGTCTTCCAGAATTTCATAAATGAGATTTTAAGAGATTACCTGGGGGTATTTCTTGTAGTGTACCTTGATGACATACTTGTGTTTTCCAAGGACTGGTCCTCCCACATTGAGCATGTCAGGAAGGTACCAGGTCCCTCACCCATCTCCGTCCCTGTGCCTACTTCTCCAGGAAGTTTTCGCCCACTGAAAGTAACTATGATATTGGCAACCGCAAACTCTTAGCCATTAAATTGGCATTTGAAGAGTGGCTCCACTTCCTGGAGGGGGCTAGGCACCAGGTAACGGTCCTTACCGACCACAAGAATCTGGTTTTCCTAGAATCTGCCCGGAGGCTAAACCCGAGACAAGCTCGATGGGCGTTATTTTTTACCAGATTAAATTTTTGGGTTACCTATAGGGCTGGGTCTAAAAATATTAAGGCTGATGCACTGTCGCGTTGCTTCATGGCCAGCCCTTCTTCGGAGGAAGATCCTGCTTGTATTTTGCCTCCAGGTATAATCATTTCCTCTATTGATTCTGATTTAGTCTCTGAAATTGCTGCTGATCAAGGTTCAGCTCCCAGGAACCTTCCTGAGAACAAGCTGTTTGTTCCCCTGCAATTCCGGCTAAGGGTACTTAGGGAAAATCATGACTCTGCACTATCTGGTCATCCAGGCATCCTGGGTACCAAGCACCTCATTGCCAGAAACTATTGGTGGCCTGGGTTGCCTAAAGACGTTAAGGCCTACGTCGCCGCTTGTGAAGTTTGTGCCAGGTCCAAGACTCCCAGGTCTCGACCAGCGGGCTTACTACGTTCTTTGCCCATTCCCCAGAGACCTTGGACCCATATCTCCATGGATTTTATCACCGATTTGCCTCCATCTCAAGGCAAGTTGGTGGTGTGGGTTGTAGTAGACCGCTTCAGTAAGATGTGCCACTTTGTGCCCCTCAAAAAACTACCCAATGCTAAGACGTTAGCTACCTTGTTTGTCAAACACATCCTGCGTCTCCATGGGGTCCCTGTCAATATTGTTTCTGACAGAGGGGTGGGCAACTGCCCCTTTTCCCTTGCTTCTGTGTACCCTTGTCTGTTTGTCTGTCGGGCACTTATTGAGCGTAGGGACCGTCGCCCAGTTGTACCCCGTCGCCTAGGGCGGGTCGTTGCAAGTAGGCAGGGACTGAGTGGCGGGTAGATTAGGGCTCACTTGTCTGTTTCCTTACCCCCATCATTACAACAGCAAATATTGTTCATGCTAAATATTTTCTTATCATATAGCTGACCTTATACTATGATCAGTACTGACTGAGAAAAATTTAAAGAAATAGGTTGAGATGTATCGAGACTGGCATTTAATATGCCAGTCTTACGAAGAAACACGCTGGAGTAAGATGCAGCAAATATACAGTATTAAGAGACACACGCCTCTTAATAAATATGTCGCATCTTCGGCTGTCTGTGGCATAAATTGTAGTAAAAGCGTCTGGCCACGGTGGCCACGCATCCTTCTGCTAAACTGCACTCACTTTTTTAAAAGTGGTGATAGCAGTGAAAATGACCCAAAAGTGTAATTTTTTTAACTTTTAGGCCATTTGCGACATTTCTATACTCGAAAACTTGAGTAGAAACGTTGTTAAATTCTCCCCAGATTAACTTTTCTTAAAGAGGACCTGCCATCTTTCTTGACATGTCTGCTTTAGTAAATAATTGTATTCCTTATAAAATAACAATTCTGGAGCATCTTTTCTAAGAACTCTATGTTCTGCCGTTCCTCTATTATTCTTCCCAGACAGTTATGAATGAATGAATTGACCACTATGTTTTACCAGTTGGGGGTGTGTCCCTACATAAACTGACAATGTCCAATCAGTGATTAATGAGTGAGACTGTGTAGAGACATGCCACTTTTACATGGGGAATTATAATACCTAGTTGTCAATTTATTTTTACATTTCTAGGAGGAATAACAGAGGAATGACACAACAAAGAGTTCTGAGAAATATTTTTCAGAATTTCTATTTCATGGGGAATACAAGTATTTACTAAAATAGACATGTCAGGAGAGGTGACAGGTCCTCTTTAAAGGAACACCAGGTAAAACGGATGTGATTTGACTAGAAAAGGACATGGGGTGGTGAGGGGGAATAACACAGGGATTCTCTGTTTGGTGTTTCTTTTAATCATCATATCACAGTTCGCTCATGCCCTTTACTAGGTATAACCCACAGTGTATATTGTAATGTCCGTGGCTGCAGGCTGTCAGCTCCAACCTCCCGCTGACAGCCGCAGCCACGAGTCGGAAAGCGCTGGCCCCAGCCTCCTCCTCAGGAGACGCCAGAGCTTGCATCCACTCACCTCTGCCGGATCCCGTAGGGTGCGCGCGCACGCTCGTCCCCGCTCTTAAAGGGGCAGCGCGCACACCGGACATCATGGACGATCTTTGACCCATGAGTACCCTGGACTATAAGAGGGGTCCAGCCCCCTAGTTCGATGCCTGAGCGTTGTTGTGTATCCCTTAGTCTGTCTATGCAAATTGGTCCCTTAGTGTTTCCTGCTCCCAGTGTTTCCCGTTCCTGCTCCTGTTCCTATATCCCGATCTAGTGCCGTGCTTGCTATTGCCGTGCCGTGCTGGATACAACGCTTGACTGCCTACCCACGCCTGTCGTCCACCTGCTGCCTAGTTCCTGCTAAGCTACTGTCCGTGCTGCCACAGGTATCCTATTTACGAACTATAGACATTTTCCTGCACCCTGTTGACCAGCTGCCTTACCGCCAAGGCGGTATGGCCCAGTGGGTCCATAGACCCTTTATGACATATATACTCCTATAATATTTGGCACCACTGACTGACATGGACTGTGAAAGGGGCGAACAGAATCCACAAACTCTGTCCTATCTAATCCTAGGCATTTTACAGCTGACAGTGGCACTTTAAATGACAAATTACACCTGCAACATCTGTAAATCCACATAACATATTGATACAACCAAAATTATTCTACGTTGACAAACTCAGCTGCGGTACCGTTTAGAATTTCCTACATTGGTTAGTGTTTTGTCTTGTTTATTCCTTCCTCCAAATGTAACACCAAGTCTCCAAATATCTCCTGTGTGATTCAGTGCAGCCAAACTGACAAGTGAGACACCAGTAATTATCAGTCTGGCGTGATTGAAATGGATAAAAGATAGTATGGCAATTATGTATTCCAAAAGTCGATGCCAATCTAAACAAGGCAGATTTCCACCAAGAGAGGGTTAAAATGAATTAAAAAAACAATCCTTCTTTCAACTGTTAAGAGGTCTTTTTGTCTAGACTGAAATTCCCAATATAAAAGCTCACAAATTAATTTCTTAGTTGTTTAGAAGAAGGCTTGTCTAGATTTTCTCAAATCTCAGTTGTTATAGTAGTTGGATGAGGTTGACAGCTTCAGACAACACTGAGAATATGAAGATACTGAACCTGAACAAATATTTTAACAATGATGCTATTATAGGTGATCATCATCAATGAAAAGAAGCATTTTAGATTGTACATGCTTCATATATTTCAAAGCAGTCAATTCAAACACGCTGTGGTAGTGTTCCAAGATTTCCCATTCTTTTGGGTGGTAAAATAAAGAAGCCGAAGTTTGTACATAAATTCATAAAATAATATTTTACAAAATGCAGAATAAGATTTTGGTGTATGGGCTATATAACCTGTTGTAGTATATGTTATATCTAACCTGTTGTAGATCATATACCATATTGTAGTATGTAAATCATATAAGGCCCTGTTCACATCACATTTTGGCCCTATGTTTAGCGTGTACAATAGGAAAGCTCCTGACGTACACACTAAACATGTCTATAGGGCTCCATTTGCTCGACGGAGGCCAAAAGAGCAATTTTTTTAAGGATGGATACGCTATTCAATGCTGAAGTATCCCGCAAAAAAAACAATATCGCGTGGTATACATTTTTTTTAACATGGGAGTCTATGGGTGACGGATTTCACTGTATGGCATCCATCACGGGTATATGTTAAATGTATACATTGGTAAGCTCCCGTCATCACTGTCCATATACAAAGGGCTCTCTGCCTGCGGACTGTAGCCCTGTGGAAGGCCCTGACATCACAATGATGTTAGGGGCTCCTCCAGGGTCAGAATCTGGCCGGGGACTCCGGCATCTCAAAGCTTCTGACATCACTGTCCAAATATGGACAGTGACGTCAGGAGCTTCTCCAGGGCTGGAGTCCCATATATAACCTGTTGTAGTGTATGATTTATGTAACCTACTGTAGAATATGGTTTATATACCTTGTCGTAGTAAATTCTTTATATAACATGTGGTAGTATATGAACTATGGAAGGCCCTGTTGATGCCCATAATGAAAGGGTTAAAAATCAAAACGTATAGCTGCAACTAAGCTGGGAAGAAACAAATGACTCTGCTAGAATATTGCTGGTAAGTTAGCATTATATGTGTAAAAAAAAAATAATTGCCGGAGTGCTTCTTTAAGAGTTTAGTGCTCTGTAATTTAAGCTATATTCATATATTTCCAGAGTAGCACTTTACATAGGTTAATAACAGAAAAGTCTATTGTCACTAAATTGTGGGACAAAAATACAAGAAACGTCTGTAATGACTAAGCCATTAAATAGATTATATTTACGCTATTTTGAAGGACACTGCTATCCCTTGCTGGCTTTTTTCATGGAAAAATAGGGAGAGTTATTAGAATGAATTTGTATGTTGTTCCACAAGATCCTATTGTTTGCAGCCAGAGAACAGAACATACATAGCTCCTACACTATCTTATTTACACTTGATTATTACTCAGCAATCACCCATAAAAGAGCTTTTTATTTGAATGGGCAGACATGGGCCAATAAAAGATTAAGCTGCAAACATTGGGAGATAAACTTTCATTGGTGAGACATTTAATATTATATGTACTTCTAGTAGCTATATAATCTTATAGCATACAGCATGTCCCAGTGCAGAAATCCTCCAGGTGTCTTTGCTGTGATGGCATTTGTTGTAATGCAGTTTGATGTACTGTGTGATCCATTGTACTGAGTAGACAGGAGTATATACAACCCGACAAGTCACCTAAGGACATAACTCTTCCATCATCAGGAAAAGTAAGGATTAAGTTGAAAGGAAGTAGAGACACAAGACATAAATCCACAACTAAACTTGTGAAGTGTAGGTGATACAGGAAGGCTCTTATAGACACTATAGGGGATTCTTATGTGTATTGGGCAGTGTTATGAAATAAATGGAAACGGCATGATGAAAGCTGCTCCGATTTGATAAAATATTGTCTTTACTATAAGGGTATGTGCACACACAAACTCAAACACGTCTGAAAATGTGGAGCTGTTTTCAATGGAAAACAGCTCCTAATTTTCAGACGTTTTTTTAAGCTACTCACGATTTTCGCAGCTTTTTTTTTGGCCGTTTTTGGAGCTGTTTTTCTATAAAGTCAATGAAAAACTGCTCCAAAAAGGGCTCAAGAAGTGACATGCACTTCTTTTTCGCTGGTGTTTTTTACGCGGCCACATAAAAAAATGGCCCGTTGGAACAGAACGCCGCTTTTCCCATTAAAATCAACGGGCAGATGTTTGGAGGCATTCTGCTCCCGAATTTTCGGCCATTTTTCGGCCGTTTATGGCCTGAAAAACGGACGAAAATAAGTCGTGTGAACATACCCTTACATTTGTTTTTACATGTTTTGGTAATGGATTGGAAGGGAGATGTTAAATCGGTGTTAATACATCGAATTTTGATGTTCTCTGCAGCAACGTTTTTCCTTACATGATCACTTTGAACAACAGTTTACAAATTGTATATAGATATTATCTACATAAAAATATGGATTACTTTGTAAATGCATTACAAGAGCAGAGATAGAGCCAGAAAACAATGCTGGGAGATTTAAGCTCTGAAGCATGCAGAATTGTGAATGTAGCACAGAACTACAACACAGGCTCAGGATCAGTATATTATGAGTGATGAAATGTATTTATAAAGTTGCTCAACTTTTTATAAAGATCAATTTTATATGGAAACTGTGAAATGTAAAAAAGGGAAACATGCTTTAAAGAAGTCGTTTTTGGAAATGTTCCTAAAATTGCTTCTGTGGGAACTGCAATCCTAGTACTGCCTGGAAAAAATGGGGTCATGTGGTTTTTGTGGCATACATATCCACCAGCGATAGGATATGCTGTGATATGGAAATCTCTGCAAGCACTAAGATAAATATGCAAGCATTAAATATTCAGATAAAATTTTATTATATTTCCCTACTTCCCTTGACTTAAATGGAGAGAGACATTCCTGTGTAGGGCCACCTATCTCTGCCTTGAAAGAAAAATGTCAGCATGCTTTAGGAAACTTACAGTGTGTTGCTGCATTGTACAAATGTATATATGTTTAAATCCCATTCACTGGAATGTAACATCTGGCTACTGCAGGGGCCACAATGCACCAAGCTGGTTCAAGTGAATATCGCTATATAATATTAGGCTGTTATAATGATTATATTATACTGTATATGAACAATTACTATAATAGTCAGTGAGAAAATGAAGATGGAAGATGGAAATAAAAATGGAAGATGTAACATTTACATTAACATTTGTGTTTAGAGCCTCCATCACCCTTTCTGGTATTTTAAACAGCAAAAATATCACAGCGCTGCTTTCTGTCAAAAATATAATAACCCCGATGAACCCCATTATAGTCAAATGGATCTGTCAGCATTTGCCGGTATCCATGTGAAAATGAATCTGGCATCGCTGTTATGGCTCCTTTATAGAAGTAAAGCACATAAGACAGTAGTGTAAACAGAGCCTTACAAAAGTGATATAATAGAAAAGAAGAATATAATGGTCCCTTTATAAACAGGGTAGTTATGGAAAATGGGAATATGAAGGCATTTACAAATGGGACAACTATAGTAATTCGATAATAGGATTCTTGTGTAATACTGTTGATCGTATTCTGGACACAGGTGTTTGTTTTTATGTGCACTTTTATTATATAGGAATAGCTGTCGGCCGAACAATTGGTTGCTTGACAGATATCTAAAGAGTATGGTCACCTTTACTGAGACTGGGAGATCGGGATCCATATATGTTAGGGGAAAGAAGTATCGGACATGTTGTAATTTAACATGCCCAATCTGATGTTCCCGTGGGAGATTAGCTGCTGTCAGAGGGGTTTGGCAGTGGCTTATTCTCTTTTCCATTCTATTCCATGCATGTTAATGGTGGAGTTGCCCGAAAGCTTTCTAAAGTGTATAATCACCTTTACTGATCCATACCATTTGTATGGAACTAATCTCAAACTGAATTACATCAAATGTAAACTGTAGTCAGATATCCACTGAATTATGATTGGTAACCAGAACCTTGGCTTGCAAGGCTGCATATGAACGCTGCCGCAAATCGATGGTCTCAGCGGTGAGGTAATTATGTACGACACGTGACCCTAGAAGCCGGTGATTGGCTGCAGGGGACATGTGGAAGTACAGCACATCGTCGCTCCGGGCAAATAAGCAAAGACCGGGGAGGAAAACTTGCACATCACCGCTGGGGATTTTACCCGTTCGCGTAAATGGTTGTAACATTATGTCTTAATTGCGGTCTTTTGACTTTAATGGGACCTAATGGTACGACCAGTGAATGACACAAGCACAGAAGCTGTGCCCGCACACTCCACAGTAGAGCACATTTTGGAGTCCACTAGTGGGACAAAAAAAATAGTTAATCAAAGTTTAATAACGTTCATTAAGAATAAAAAAAAGTGTCCACAGTAAAAAAAAAAAATGAAAACAATTCTTTTTACCATACAGAGTGGTTCTACATAGCAAAAGTGTAAAAATAATAATAATAATAATAATACACATTTATGGTATTGCTGCTATTGTAACATCCTGTATAATAAAGTTCAAACATTATTTAATGTAAAAAAAAATGCAAAAAACAACAGAGGAATTACTTTTTTTTTCATTCCCCTCCCAAACAAAATTCATAGAAGAGAATGAATAAATTATATGTATCCAAAAAAAACAAGACCACATATAGCTACATCTCCGGAAAAATAAAAAATTTGTAGCTCTTGGAATGCAACAACATAAAAACGATTTCATTTCCATAAAATGTACTATTATTGTGCAAAAGTAGTAAAACATTAAAGAAATATTTGCCAATTTGGTATTGCCATAATCGTACCAACCTATAGAATAAAGGTAACATGTTATTCATGCTACACAGTAAATTTAAAATGCTCAAAACTATGCTGGAATTGATTTTTGTTTTTTAATCTGATGCTAATAAGCAATACAGTGAAGGAAATAAGTATTTGATCCCTTGCTGATTTTGTAAGTTTGCCCACTGTCAAAGACATGAACAGTCTAGAATTTTTAGGCTAGGTTAATTTTACCAGTGACAGATAGATTATATTTAAAAAAAAACTGAAAATCACATTGTCAAAATTATATATATTTATTTGCATTGTGCACAGAGAAATAAGTATTTGATCCCTTTGGCAAACAAGACTTAATACTTGGTGGCAAAACCCTTGTTGGCAAGCACAGCAGTCAGACTTTTTTGTAGTTGATGATGAGGTTTGCACACATGTTAGAAGGAATTTTGGCCCACTCCTCTTTGCAGATCATCTGTAAATCATTAAGATTTCGAGACTGTCGCTTGGCAACTCGGATCTTCAGCTCCCTCCATAAGTTTTCGATGGGATTAAGGTCTGGAGACTGGCTAGGCCACTCCATGACCTTAATGTGCTTCTTTTTGAGCCACTCCTTTGTTGCCTTGGCTGTATGTTTCGGGTCATTGTCGTGCTGGAAAACTCAGCCACGAGCCATTATCAATGTCCTGGTGGAGGGAAGGAGGTTGTCACTCAGGATTTGACGGTACATGGCTCCATCCATTCTCCCATTGATGCGGTGAAGTAGTCCTGTGCCCTTAGCAGAGAAACACCCCCAAAACATAATGTTTCCACCTCCATGCTTGACAGTGGGGATGGTGTTCTTTGGGTCATAGGCAGCATTTCTCTTCCTCCAAACACGGCGAGTTGAGTTAATGCCAAAGAGCTCAATTTTAGTCTCATCTGACCACAGCACCTTCTCCCAGTCACTCTCAGAATCGTCCAGATGTTCATTTGAAAACTTCAGACGGGCCTGTACATGTGCCTTCTTGAGCAGGGGGACCTTGCGGGCACTGCAGGATTATAATCCATTACAGCGTAATGTGTTACCAATGGTTTTCTTGGTGACTGTGGTCCCAGCTGCCTTGAGATCATTAACAAGTCCCCCCCGTGTAGTTTTCGGCTGAGCTCTCACCTTCCTCAGGATCAAGGATACCCCACGAGGTGAGATTTTGCATGGAGCCCCACATCGATGTCGATTGACAGTCATTTTGTATGTCTTCCAGTTTCTTACTATTGCACCAACAGTTGTCTCCTTCTCACCCAGCGTCTTACTTATGGTTTTGTAGCCCATTCCAGCCTTGTGCAGGTCTATGATCTTGTCCCTGACCTCCTTAGAAAGCTCTTTGGTCTTGCCCATGTTGTAGAGGTTAGAGTCAGACTGATTAATTGAGTCTGTGGACAGGAGTATTTTATACAGGTGACCATGTAAGACAGCGGTCTTTAATGCAGGCACCAAGTTGATTTGGAGCGTGTAACTGGTCTGGAGGAGGCTGAACTCTTAATGGTTGGTAGGGGATCAAATACTTATTTCTCTGTGCACAATGCAAATAAATATATATAATTTTGACTATGTGATTTTCTTTTTTTCTTTTTTATATAATCTATCTCTCACTGGTAAAATTAACCTAGCCTAAAAATTCTAGACTGTTCATGTCTTTGACAGTGGGCAAACTTACAAAATCAGCAAGGGATCATATACTTATTTCCTTCACTGTATGTATCCGAAAATAGTGCAATTTAAAGCTACGTCTAGTCCCGCAAATAACAAGCCCTCATACAGCTACGTTGACGGTAAAAAAGCTACACAGAGACTTTTTGTAGTGCTACTGATTGATTTTAACCATAAAGCTACAGCTGCAGTCCAAAGAAATCCATTGAGTTGTATGAAATCTTGTGGACCGCAACTGTCACTCGAAATCAATCAGTAGCGCTACAAAAAGTCTCTGTGAAGCCCAGGCCTAATATGCAAACGTAGTAAAACATAAAAAAAACAACATATAAATTTGGAATTGCTGTAAACATAACGACCCACAGAATAAAGTTAACATGTCATTTTCTGCATAATGAACGCCGTAACAACGAAACAAAACAATGGCGTAATTGCCCCAAAAAATAAATAAAGTTTTTTTTAGCACATTACATGTACCTCACAATGGTGCAATTAAAAATACAACTTGTCCGGCAAAACATAAGCACTCATACAGCTACTTCGATAAAAAAAAACTAGCACAGAGTTAAGGCCCTCAGGATTCAGTGATGAAAAAATTAAAACAATTGCTGCATCTTCAATCCCCAAAATAGCTGTGTCCTGAAGGGGTTAATAGGTGAGTATCATTTGTTTCTTTTTATATTTTAGAACATTTTCCGCAGCCTGTTTAATTTCTGAAACTCTCGGAGCAACCCCTTTAACTCTAAAATATTTCAGGCTTTGAAGAGGGAAAATATGGATGGGATGAGAGACAGGAGCAGGTGGATCCACTGTTGGGATATATTTATAAATATATAGAATTACATCCAATAATTAATTATAGTTGATATGGATATTAAAATAGAAATGATCAGGTTAAAAATATGTTCTATCAAATCTTTAATTAAGCCAGATCTGAAATAAAACATGTCACATATTAGACAACTAATTGACTTGACCTGCTTCAAAGAGGGCTGTGCCAGCTAGAGGAGCCTAAAGGAGATTATTCTGTCTGGTACTGCAGAGACTGTGTGTTAATAAAATTTATTTCTGCAGTCTTGCCCAACTCCCTATTGTGTACTCGTGAAATGTGTAGGCTCCAAGCCAGTCATCACAGCACAAGAAGAAAAGCTCGGAAGACTACTTTTCTACCTAACATTCTGCTTGCAAGTCTGAAAACACAGGGCTGTACTGCTGCACCGCACATTTCCAACAATTCATTTTTCATAGTAAATGTTACAAAAAGAAAGGTTCTGGGCTAGTGACAAAATAAATTAGACAGTAAAGCACATTCATAGATTGCCATATAAGCAACGTGAATCTGGCTTTTAGGTCCCTGGTGGAATCAGTCAAAACATCCAATATCACAATAATTCTGTCAATCTCTCTGGCTAGAAGTGTTGCGTGATATCTTTTTATGTGTGCGCCACTAAGGCTCCATTCACACTAGTGCTGTTTTATGGAATACTAGCCCTAACTTAGATTAAAGCCATATAGGATCAATTAAAACAATTTATTATAGAGTTGCATAAATAACAAATTCCTAAAAAGATTTTAGAATCTTTCTGCTACTATCCTGAATGTAAAAGGATATATTCTGCATTCTGTTAGTCTGCAGTTTATTAAAGGGGTTGTCTGTTTAGAAATTAAAATTTGAAATACCCTATTAGAGAATATTGAGTTAATAGAGTGGTATCCCAAATGTTTAACCCTCCTCTATTAATATTAGTGGGCAACAGCTACAAAAAGTGTCTCTCACTGTGGAGGACCCGGCATGTCCATGCAGTACACATTCATTTAAATTGGCACATTCATTTAAATTGGAAATGTGTAATGCTTCATTTATTCTGTGATGGCACTGCAGAAAAATGTAAGACATGCTGTTGGATTTCCCCACAGATTACAACTGATTTCTAGAGGTCCTAGTAGTGGGGTAGATATCCAATGATCTTATTGTTGGGGGACCCATCTTACAATAAAGAATTGTATAAATGGGCAACCCCTTTAAAGGGAATATGTCAGCAGTTTTGAGGCCTCACGATATAGGGGAGGGTATTGTAACCATACCTTTTTTCTAGGTCATGAAACTTTCTTGATGTTTAATTCCCCCGGCACCACAGTCGCATGTACCACTGGTCCATTATTATTGGTTCTCTACCAAAAATATAACATTAACCTCATAAATTCATACTGTAAGTGGCAAGGTAGAACTTTTATGATACTATTAAAACGTAAGTAATAATTCTGACCTTCACAAAGGATCATTTGCCTTGAAATAAGGTATGCAGGGGCTTGAAAACCAAAGAAAGCCAATATTAAAAAAAATAAAATGTAGTTGGTGCTTCATAGAGATAATGTATTATTCATAGATATGATCAAACAGTCCCTGTCTTATGTCACTGTAAGAAGTATTACTGAAAATATATACTGGATGGAAAATGTAAGGTGACGTTCAGAGGTTCTTAATATTTAATTCAGAATTTCTAAAGTTTTGAACACCTCCCTTCTAATAGTATGTGAGCTAGGCCAAGAAGAATGTCCAGAGGCGTCTCTAAAAAACCAGAGGATGGTGGGTGCATCCCACCATAATGCTGTCTGGGGTATAGGATGCAACAAAAAGGCAGGCATAATCATAATCAATTCCTCATGTACAGGAAGACGGTTACTACATTGCATGATGAATATTTAAAATGTTACAAAGCTTTTGTTTTATCGCTATCTGGAAAAAATTCTGGACAACCTTTGCTGGAGTATTAGATAATCCTGTACTAAGAATATATAATGTATTGATTATTTCCTTCTTCAATGCGGTTTACAGTGGTATTCCATAGCACACACACATAATGTATCAGTGTATTTAAGGAATCAATTAGAATAAACACTATACAAGTGGCGGACTACTCAAAAAGTAACCTCAGTCAAAGTGATGCGTATTATGACTCTGTACAATCTCCAAGTTGGTTTTGCCAATGTGTGGCACAACAACTGCTACCAGATGAACATGTTGACTTAGACATCAGGCATGGAGCAGTGTTCAGAAGTCTGTATGGCGGTACATGGAGTGAATGGAGACATGCAGACTCTGCTTGCCACTGTGTGGTACTCCATCAGGTAACGTTTGACGGAGATATTCTCCTCTAAAAGCAATGCTTCTAGAGGAGAATACCTTTTGTCGTGGAAATCAATGGCTCAAAATATATTAGACTGAAATTTATACGAGTCCAAAGAGACTCTCAGGCCAGGCCTCATTGTTCAGTATCCTAATTAGGATATTTCACCGATATATATCGAGAGAGGAGAAGAAAACAAACAGACACGCTGAAATGTTCAAAATGCTCCTCTGAAGGATTTATTACCAAACTCAAACTGTTAAACTGAAATTCAGAGGGGGTGTAGGCTTGAGGTTAACCAATCCGAGACAATGTGACAATATTTGTTATTCAGTACAAAGCATACAATAAGATACATCCCAGATACATCATTATAATTCTTCACACATTAGGTTTGTAGGTGGCCTTATCTCTCTTGGGCAGAATATTCCCGTGGAGATGGGGGAGACTCTCTTCACACACATATTTTGGCCCTCCCTTCTCACTCCCTGTTCCTTCTCTTCAAACTTCGCATGGGAACCAAGGTCAAAGGTAAAACATACAAAATCAACATTACTTGTATTAAAGGAACAATGACTTTCCTATTCACTACAAAAAAAACAAGATGGGAACTCCAGACAAGATGGCTGCTGCACGAAACTAAATCATTTAAACATTATCATCACTTTCACATAATACATATCTTAGTAATTCGGCATCCTGCTTGATAATTCACAATGTAATTTCATACAGAGAATATAAGCAAATAAACCATCCTTCACACTTTCTAATACACCACGCCACAATTTATTTTTGGGCAGATTTTTAAGTAATCAGAAAAGCCCTCAAAATGCCTCTGTGTGGCAAAGGGAGGTGCAGTAATGCCCCATACAAGTCTATGGGTGCCCTATTATTGCTCCATGATACAGCCGTGTGCATGAGACCCAAGGGTAAGATGTCCAGTGATGAGGTGTGCCTTACTGCAGTCCAGACACCATTCCTATTGTATAAATGTTGCAGCAGTTGGAGGTTAATTATCCCTTTCATTATTTTATTTTATTGCAAATTTTATAATTAACATGCTGAAAGTCTGAAATCATCAAAATTAAAAACAGGTCCAGAAGCAAAAATGCAAAAGAAACGGCAGAAATGTAAAAAGTCTCATTGTTAATGTGCCTGGGGGTTAAAGGTTACATATTATTTAGTATTTTAATGAGCACGGATGGATGGCACATAAGTTATAATCAGGCTGAAGATTTTGCATTTGGTCTGTGTAGTCATTTGCATACACTGACTGATTCTGGCTGAAGGCAGGAGAGATGATATCTTCATAGTTAATGATTTTACAAAGCAGCACATTAAAAGAACTGACTATAAAAGAGAAGCCTGTCGCAGTGCTGGAGTTTAACCTCAGCACTGCAGTTTTTGTTTAACAATTTAACTTAGTGCAATGGGTTTATATTCAGGTCAAGTTATGTATTCAAAAACAGGGCTTGTTGTTAAGAAGACTATTACTTGGACCCTGGTTGTTGTGTCCTGTGTCACATGCAACATCCTGATGCTGCCCAGCGTCATGACCTTGTGTGCCGGGGCTTGATGTGCCAGTCTGTGGGGATCTGGGATGGGACCCCCTGCGGATCCCCTTCCCCGCCAGGGCTTTCGTTATGCCACTACAAGGAACCCCACTTTGACACTGAACACAATTTACTTAAATAGCCAGTCCACTGTTTAAAGACTACAAGCAGCTTGTTTTTTTGCTAAGTACATATGTATCTGCACAGCAGTGTTAATTCTTTTCCAGGGAGTATAGCATGATGTAATAAAATGTGTACTTATCATCATTTTTGATGCATTCAACCAAAATCACATCATGAACACCAGATGTTGTGCATCCCCAAACTTGCACTCAGCCTCCACCATGCTTCACTGATGGTTGAAGACGTGGTTCTGGAGTCTTTCCTTGCTTTGGCGGTGTATATACTGCCTTCTGTTACTGCGAAATATCTCACGTTTGGACTCATCAGACAATAAAACCTTATTTCACTTCTTAGTTTTCCAGTTTGGATGTTCAGTGTTTCTTCTTTTTTGTCCCTTTCCTTTCCTTGACTGCTACACATCTTTTCAGACCCACGTCTTCTCCCAGAGTTGTCTTCTCACATTGGTAGAGTAGACAAAAACACCTTTTATGGAGTTTAGTTTTCTTTTTTCTCTTAAAGATCAATATATTTCTATCAGATGGTGACCGTTTTAGCTTCCACAAATCCCACTTTCTCAATATCTTTTGATATTTTGTTCACTTATTTGTCTTTGACTGTCTTCTTAATTATGCAAGTGGATCATGCATCTAGTCTCCTCTGAAATATCTCTTTCATTCATTTTAGATGCTTAAGAGAAAAACATTTGCAAGACCGCGAGCTTTGTTTGGTTACTTACTGGTTTGTGTGACTGTTAGTGTCTCTGTAGGTGGGTGACCATCTAATGTGTATGGCGGTATCCCAACTCTTCCGCAATGGCAGAGGCATCTGGCTTACTCCCTTCTCCCTATTGATAACACATGCATGCTAGGCCGAGCAGAGCATGCATGTGTATAGGGGGTCAGGAGGAATAGGTGTTGGAGGAATGAGCCAGCTGTGTATGGCCAGCTTTTTCAGGGGTAACATAATGTCAGTGACTCTTGGGGAAACTCCTTTTGTTGGGAATAAACAGCTGTAACTTGTTTATCTTGGGATTGTAAGAATGGGAGCGTTAAAGTGGCAGGAGGGTGCACATAAGTGATGAGTGAATACATTAATTACAGACAAATTTGGTCTCATGCTGGTCTTATAGGCTTTTGTTTAATTTCCTGAAAAATATATTTTTAATTCTTGCTATTTTATGATGCTGAAAAATGTGTCACTTTTGACTGCATATTAAAAGAACTAAAACAGTGGTATCTGACTTTTACAGTACTGAAAGTCTTTATAATATTGCCATATTGCCTTATTGTATATTAGCTGAACTTTAGAGCTGGTTACATAAAAGATAGTGAAGGATTCTAGAATATTTTAGTAATGTCCATTTCACCTGGCATGGAAACATATAATCAACTTGCCAGCAATCGATGAATGTTACATGACAATTGTCAGCTAAAGACTTGCACTTTCTTATGATTGGGGCATCAATCTCACCTTCAGAAGGTTTCATTGTGTCCTGTAGCAATGCAAATTAAAATATTGACAGAACATGGTACCTATATACAACCATGTTGTTGAATGACACAATGTGAGTTATGACACCACAACTTATAAAGTGACATGGAAAATTACTGAGACGCTTCATGACTAATATTAATAGTCAGCATGAAGACCTGGTTCCTAGTGAATTCACAAACTGACTTGTTGAGTCAATGAAATGTGTTGTGTTGAGTACCAGGGTCATGTGTATCTCATGTGTGGCACAGGAAGGGATAAATACTCAAGAGTAAATGATCTAAGACACTTTGTATGTATTCAGATGTATGACATCTTATCGCCATTGGACTTAAGTTGCTTCCCTGGTACCTAGCTCAGAGTATTTCAATTTTGCATAGGATTACTTGTATTCTTCTAAATATTAAGAATTTGATACTTCTTGTTTTTTCTTTTCTTTAATGAGAATGTTCAAAAATAAGTATGGGAACGTGAAACAACACTCAATTCCAAAAATGTATATTTCCGTTATTGCATGTTATGATTTCTAGATTCTGTCTAGTAACTCCATGCCCCAGGAAGCCAGTCATGTTCCTGGTTTCAAACCGGCTCCCAACTAGAAGTGTAAAAACACATATATTCAGACAAACGAGGTCTTCCATATAGGTGTCAATGTAATGAAAAACTATATGGTATCACTAAAATGTCCCAGCCAGTTATGCTCCACTTTTATTTTTATTTAACTATATCCAAAGCCATAGATTAATTCTAAGATATTCATACATTTTGTTACTCATATTTTGTATGACTTTTTTTACACATTTTTTCAATTGCAAATCCAATTCTTATTTTCTTACTAATGATTTCTATGCGATGTATCCTTTGTCACCCAGTTTAACAACTCAGAATTAACATTTTGCCTCTCTCCACTTTTAAAGTGAGTAGAGCTCATTTCTCAATGTATCAATCTGTACAGTGAACTACTGTATAATGATCACCAACAGTGACCTTGGAAATCATAAACACCTACAATTTCATTGGACTTTGCAGAATTCCTTCTCTAACTGTATTAGAATATTTGCTCATTAGGCATTTAGGTTTTATCATATAATGATCTCCACTTTACAAAACTAGTACAAATAAAGTACAAGTTGTTCACATTCATGCATTGCTTATTAATTGTAAAAACAAAAGGGCAGCTTGTCTAGCATACACCGGAAGTATAAATATTAATTTCTGTACAGAATTTTACATGGCAAAGCTATTCTTTTATTTTCCATAAGCATTTTTTTAAAATATGACATTCGTAAGTCTATAAATACACAGTATATACTATGAGTGTACCATTTAAAGCCACTCAAAGAATCAACCATTCCATAGGGCTGTCATTATTATACTCACCTTCCTCCAATTTCCTGTCAGAAACAGTAACATGGATAAGATCAATACTAAAGGGTTAAACAAGGTTAGTTCTGAAAGGAAAAAAATTTATAGACACCATCGGGTCTTTCGGTTTATGTGACGTCATCCATTCATTTTCTTGGCCCTTCCATAAGATGTCCATAATAAGATATCTTCACGTAGCTGGTTGTTGTTATAGAAGTCTGGTTTATTAAAGAATATAACAGTTTGTTTTTTCTATTAGATGTTCATGGAATTCTCAAGCACCTTCATAATAATTATTTTCCTGCCCCATTTTTTTATTGTCTAGCTGTCATTTATAAAGTACTACAGAAATTATTATAGCCTTCTTGTCATTACATTCAACATTTTTTTTCTATTTCTGTCAATGTCATGTGTCTAAAAATGTTTGACTACTACCATTTTCTGCTGATCAAAGTTGGCAAAAAATGTCTACCTCTATGTCTTCAATACCAAGAAATTGTGTACATTCCATGGAACAACATACATGATTTACATTCTTAATATATCATCGCAAAAATTTAGACAAAACTAAATAAATAGCTGACCAAGGCAAAAATTTGCTAAAAGGTCTATTTTTAGGATTCCTTGTAGAATTTGTAAGTTTCCAACAATGTTCCTATTCCTTCAGCAGTAAAGGAGTTAATTAAGTCTGAAAACATTAAGCCCAGCAGTTCTAAGAATCCACTGAGAGTATTAAAACCACTCACTGTTTATTCTGCCACAAACAGCAAAGAAAATGGGATCAGAAATGCAATTTCTTCCTGTTTGATGCAATGCACCATATAACATGGTCTACGGGGAAGTTGTGCGATCTCTTGTTAACCTCTCTACTAAGGAGTACAGTTAGCTATAGCATGCAGGAAATACAAGATATTAGCCTGATGGCATATTATTAATCAATATCAACAGTAGCATTAATATTTAGGGACAGGCATTTAATAAAATAACTCTTTGGAGAATATGCACAATAAGCCTTGGGTCGTAATTTACCATATATTTCACTGCTGTTAAATCTGAAGAGAAGCGCTCACATACTTTGATGCCCTAATAAAACTATATTCACATCAAAGAAGTCATGGCTCTTAGGTTGTGTGGTACATGCCTTAAAAATCTTTCTTTCCCATGCCTGTTTTAGCTTGAATATCTACATTGCATATACTAGTCCTTCTTAATGAATTAGAATATCATCAAAAGGTAAATTTATTTCAGTAATTCAATTCTAAAAGTGAAACTCATATATTATATAGATTAATTACACACAGAGTGATCTATTTCCATAATTTTTTCCTTTAATGTTGATAATTATGGCTAAAAGTTAATGAAAACCCAAAATTATGTATCTCAGAAAATTAGAATCAGTGGCGTAGCTATAGGGGTCGCAGCGGTCGCAGTTGCGAGCGGGACCCTAAGCCTGGGGGGCCCATGGGCCCCCGTTGCCATACAGAATGCTTGTTAAATAAATTTTCTATGCCGTGAAGCCGGCACTTCATGGTTACGGTCACATGGTACACTTAGTGTACCATGTGACCGTGTTGTCACGTGACACGTCTTCCAGCCAGTGCAGTAGAAGAGTCGGTGTGGAGGACTCCAGGTGAGCTGCAGAGTCTGTATTGTAATGTGTTGTATTGTGTTGTCTTGTAATGTAATGAATTATAATGTAATGTGTTGTGTTGCCTTGTAATGTGTTGTGTTGTGGTATTTTGTAATGTGTTGTATTGTGCTGTTTGCGGTGGAGAGGGGGGGGGGCGTTAAATTACAGTCCCCCCCTCCTCTCTCCAAAGCAAACTGCACAATACAACATAATACATTACAAACTCTGAGTCGCGTTTCCCTGGGGGGTCGTGTGAAGACCTCCGTGGGGTCGCGAGTCACTCACCAAGGTCCCGATTCCATTCAATGCTGGAGCAAGGAGCTGATGTCTCCTTGCTCCAGCATTCACTGTGCCCTGAGCCTGTCTGCGCCGAGTCACTCATAGCACACACCGTAGGAGGCGAAGGAACGGGGATAGGTAAGTAATTATGCTATTTTTCTTATGCACATATGAGGGCATTATACTGCATGGGGGCTGATAAGATGGGGGAGCATTATATTGCATGGGGGCTGATACGGGGGAATTATACTGTATGGGGGGCTGATATTGGGGGCATTATACTGTATGGGGAGCTCATATGGGGGGCATTATACTGTATGGGGAGCAGATATGGGGGCATTATACTGTATGGGGAGCTGATATGGAGTCATTATACTGTATGGGAGCTGATATGGAGGGGCATTATACTGTATGGGGGGCTGATATGGAGGGGCATTATACTGTATGGGGAGCTGATATGGGGGGCATTATACTGTATGGGGAGCTGATATGGGGGCATAATACTGTATGCGGGCTGATATGGGGGGCATTATACTGTATGGGGGCTGATATGGGGGGCATTATACTGTATGGCGAACTGATATGGGGGGCATTATACTGTATGGGTAGCTCCAGGAAGGGCCCCAAGAGTGGGCCTTCTCCTTGGCTCCTGACGCCCCTGAACTTTCCTCCGTTGATTGTTTTTTTTCTGCTCTCGGACTTATTTATGACGAGACTGACAGGACTGCCTTTGCCGAGAGTCAGCTGGTGACCTTAAGTCAGGGTAAGAGACCTGTTGAGGAGTATTGCTCTGACTTTCGGAAGTGGTGCGTAGCTTCTCGGTGGAATGACCCTGCGTTAAGGTGCCAGTTTAGGTTGGGTCTGTCGAATGCCCTGAAAGACCTGCTAGTTAGCTATCCCTCTTCTGACTCCCTAGACCAGGTTATGGCTTTAGCGGTACGACTTGACCGACGTCTCAGGGAACGACAACGTGAACGTTTATGTGTTTTCTCCTCCGACTCCCCCATGATGCCTCCCGAAGCTCCGTTGCTTCGTTCTTCCCCGAAAGATTCAGAGATACCTATGCAACTCGGGGCCTCCATGTCCCCCCAACAACGTAGAGAATTCTGCAGGAAGAATGGTCTCTGCTTCTACTGTGGGGACGACAAGCATCAAGTGAACAACTGTCCTAAGCGTAAGATTGCAGCCAGAGAACTTCCGCGTCTAAGTGATCATCGGGGAGGTCACTTGGGCGCACAGGTATTTCCCGTAAATATGAAACGTACTAAGATCTTGCTTCCCTTTCAGGTCTCGTTTGCTGGCCGGTCTGCCACTGGCAGTGCCTTCGTGGATTCAGGGTCCTCTACTAATATCATGTCTGTGGAATTTGCTATGTCTCTAGCTGTGCCTCTGATTGATTTGCCTAAACCTGTCCCGGTAGTGGGTATCGACTCCACTCCTCTTGCTAATGGTTATTTTACTCAGCATACCCCTGTTTTTGAACTCCTTGTTGGCTCCATGATTTGGAGCAATGCTCTGTACTGTTGATGCAGGGATTATCGTACGATTTGGTTCTAGGTCTTCCCTGGTTGCAGTTGCATAATCCCACGTTTGACTGGAATACTGGGGAGCTAACCAAATGGGGTAATGAATGTTGTACATCATGTTTTTCTGTTAATTCTATTTCTCCCCCTAAGGAGGCGAATAAGCTACCCGAGTTTGTTCAGGACTTCGCTGATGTTTTCTCTAAGGAGGCCTCCGAAGTGTTACCTCCTCATAGAGAATACGATTGCGCTATCGAATTGGTACCAGGAGCTAAGCTTCCTAAGGGTAGGATATTTAATCTTTCTTGTCCCGAACGTGAAGCCATGAGAGTGTATATCCAGGAATCCCTGGCCAAGGGTTACATTCGTCCCTCTTCTTCTCCGGTAGGTGCTGGCTTCTTCTTCGTAGTGAAGAAGGATGGTGGTCTTAGGCCATGCATTGACTACCGTAGCCTGAATAAGGTCACGGTAAGAAACCAGTATCCCCTTCCTTTGATTCCTGATCTCTTTAATCAGGTTCAGGGGGCCCAATGGTTTTCTAAATTGGATTTACGGGGGGCGTATAACCTTATTCGCATCAAAGAGGGGGATGAGTGGAAGACTGCGTTTAACACGCCCGAAGGCCATTTCGAATACCTCGTCATGCCCTTTGGGTTGTGTAATGCCCCTGCGGTCTTCCAGAATTTCATAAATGAGATTTTGAGAAATTACCTGGGGATATTTCTGGTAGTGTACCTTGATGACATACTGGTGTTTTCCAAGGACTGGTCCTCCCACATTGAGCATGTCAGGAAGGTGCTCCAGGTCCTTCGGGAAAACAAACTGTTTGCCAAAACCGAAAAATGTGTGTTTGGGGTACAGGCGATTCCATTTTTGGGTCAAATCCTCACTCCTCATGAATTCCGCATGGACCCCGCCAAGGTTCAGGCTGTGGCGGAATGGGTCCAACCTGCCTCCCTGAAGGCGTTACAGTGTTTTTTGGGGTTCGCTAATTATTACAGGAGATTTATTGCTAACTTCTCGGTCATCGCTAAGCCCCTTACGGACCTCACTCGCAAAGGTGCTGATCTCCTCCACTGGCCTCCTGAGGCTGTCCAGGCTTTTGAGGTCCTTAAGAAGTGCTTTATCTCGGCCCCGGTGCTAGTTCAGCCCAACCAAATGGAGCCATTTATCGTGGAAGTTGACGCATCTGAGGTGGGAGTGGGGGCTGTCTTGTCCCAGGGTACCGGGTCCCTCACCCATCTCCGCCCCTGTGCCTACTTCTCCAGGAAGTTTTCGCCAACTGAAAGTAACTATGATATTGGCAACCGCGAACTCTTAGCCATTAAATGGGCATTTGAAGAGTGGCGCCACTTCCTGGAGGGGGCTAGGCACCAGGTAACGGTCCTTACCGACCACAAGAATCTGGTTTTCCTAGAATCTGCCCGGAGGCTAAACCCGAGACAAGCTCGATGGGCGTTATTTTTTACCAGATTAAATTTTTTGGTTACCTATAGGGCTGGGTCTAAAAATATTAAGGCTGATGCACTGTCACGTAGCTTCATGGCCAGCCCTCCTTCGGAGGAAGATCCTGCTTGTATTTTGCCTCCATGTATAATCATTTCCTCGATCGATTCTGATTTAGTCTCTGATATTGCTGCTGATCAAGGTTCAGCTCCCGGGAACCTTCCTGAGAACAAGCTGTTTGTTCCCCTGCAATTCCGGCTAAGGGTACTTAGGGAAAATCATGACTCCGCACTATCTGGCCATCCAGGCATCCTGGGTACCAAACACCTCATTACCAGAAATTATTGGTGGCCTGGGTTGCCTAAAGACGTTAAGGCCTATGTCGCCGCTTGTGAGGTTTGTGCTAGGTCCAAGACTCCCAGGTCCCGACCAGCGGGCTTACTGCGTTCGTTGCCCATTCCCCAGAGACCTTGGACACATATCTCCATGGATTTTATCACCGATTTGCCTCCATCCCAAGGCAAGTCGGTGGTGTGGGTGGTGGTGGACCGCTTCAGTAAGATGTGCCACTTTGTGCCCCTCAAGAAACTACCCAACGCCAAGACGTTGGCTACCTTGTTTGTCAAACACATCCTGCGTCTCCATGGGGTCCCTGTCAATATTGTTTCGGACAGAGGGGTACAATTTGTTTCATTATTTTGGAGAGCCTTCTGTATGAAGTTGGGGATTGATCTGTCCTTCTCCTCTGCCTTCCATCCTGAAACCAATGGCCAAACGGAGAGGACTAATCAATCTCTAGAACAATACTTAAGGTGTTTTGTCTCTGACTGTCAATTTGATTGGGTCTCTTTCATTCCCCTCGCCGAATTTTCCCTTAATAACCGGGTCAGTAACTCGTCAGGGGTCTCTCCCTTTTTTTGTAATTTTGGGTTTAATCCACGGTTCTCCGTTTCACCTGGTAGTTCCAACAATCCCGAGGTAGAGGTCGTTCATCGAGAACTGTGCACAGTCTGGGCCCAGGTTCAGAAAAACCTAGAGGCGTCCCAGAGCGTACAAAAAACTCAGGCTGATAAAAAACGTTCTGCTAACCCCCTGTTTATGGTCGGGGATCTGGTGTGGTTGTCGTCTAGGAACTTGCGTCTCAAGGTTCCGTCCAAGAAGTTTGCTCCCCGGTTTATTGGGCAGTATAAGGTCATTGAGGTCCTCAATCCTGTCTCCTTCCGGCTGGAGTTACCCCCGTCTTTTCGTATACACGACGTGTTTCATGCCTCCCTCCTCAAACGATGTTCCCCGTCCTTGGCTCCCTCGAGGAGACCTCCTGTTCCCGTCCTCATCCCTGAGGGGGTGGAATTCGAGGTGGCCAGGATTGTGGACAGCAAGATGGTCCAAGGCTCCCTCCAGTACCTGGTCCATTGGAGAGGATACGGACCCGAGGAGAGGACTTGGGTACCCGCCCGGGATGTTCACGCTGGGGTATTGGTCAGGAGGTTCCACCTGCGTTTCCCCAGTAAGCCAGGTCCACTTAGAAAGGGTCCGGTGGCCCCTCATAAAAGGGGGGGTACTGTAAAGGATCTGCCAGGCACAGCTTCGGGGTTAACTCCCAGAATTAATCAGTCAGCACCTGAGGCTACATCCCTGAGACTGACTCCTGCTTCCACCACTGTGGCTGGCAGGCTTAGGAGTGGGAGAGCCTATCGTAACCTGGCCAGACTCAGCTAACTCCCGCCCTCGGTCTATTTAAGCCTGCCCTTCCTGTCCCTCTGTGCTGGTTATTATTTTCTTGTGGTTCCTGGCCCAGCTACAGCTCCTGCTATTTTTGATCCTGCTCCATACAGACCCTGGCTTACTGACTACTCTTCTGCTCTTCGTTTTGTACCTCGCACACTCCTGGCTTGACTCGGCTCGTTCACCACTCTGGTTGCTCACGGTGTTGCCGTGGGCAACTGCCCCTTTTCCTTGCTTGTGTTCCTTTGTATGTTTGTCGTGTTTGTCGTGCACTTACTGAGCGCAGGGACCGCCGCCCAGTTGTACCCCGTCGCCTAGGGCGCGTCGTTGCAAGTAGGCAGGGACAGAGTGGCGGGTAGATTAGGGCTCACTTGTCCGTCTCCCTACCCCCCGCCATTACACCAATATTCTAATTTTCTGAAAGACTAAATTTTGGGCTTTCATTAACATTTAGCCATAATCATCAACATTAAAAGAAAACATGCTGGAAATAGATCACTCTGTATGTAATGAATGTATATAATATATGAGTTTCACTTTTTGAATTGAATTACTAAAATAAATAAACTTTTTGATGATATTCTAATTAATTGAGAAGGACTAGTATACTCAATACTTTAGTCCATATAGTATATGTCCATCTATATACATATAGCAGAAGTAGAGTGATTCTGTATCAAAGATTAGTTTTTACAAAGAGAAAACCAAATGATAGTAATACATTTACCCTCAAACGTCATAAATGAGCCATCCTTTTTTGTGTAATTGTAGGAAATGTCAGGGGTACCTCCACATTTCAAATGTTTGGCCATAACCAATCTGGTAATGGAGATTAAATTACTCAGTAGTCCTATTTTATCCTCTTTAATTGGGCCAGGAATCAAGGAGAGGAGTGCTACCACCTATGAACAAGAAACATGTGTAGACATCATAGTGAGAGAACGTTCAGCCATAGAACCTGGATATCAGACCATCACCACCAGATGTGGAAATATAAACTCCTGTCCTTCCGTCAACGTTAACACAGCTTGAAAGTTGACGGGAATATTGCGTGCCAGACATCTATACTATCTGGCTAACACTTCATCGTTTTATCCCTGTATATAACCCAAAATAGAGGAGGTGTGTGACAAAGTGAGTGTCCTCATAGCAAAGTTTACAACTTAGATTGTGCTAAATGGAAAAGTCTTGGAAAATTCTTGTTAAACTTTACACCAATTACTAATAACTGATAAATTTTCAAGCTGAAAATGTAGGCTTGAATTGACCTGAACCAAACATTTTGTCACAATACATGCACTAGGCCAATTATTCAAAAAAACGGGGCTGCACTGCTGTACCAGGCTCAGCTGTACATATGGACGAGCCACTGTGCCTGGATAAACATTGAAGTGGCCCCTTCGATCTACTTATCATAGGTGTCTAACTTGCACGAAGCATAGGCAACAGTATTTTTTCACAAAAAACCCTTTAATGGTAAATTATTTCTATGATAAAGGTACTACTCAGCTCAAACCAAACCTGAAATATCTTTATTATCCCACCTTTATAATTTTCTAGAGTTATTCTAAGTTAGTTTTACACCTGTCTCACACTTAACTTACAGCATAATCGAACCTTCATTCTCAAAACTATGTAAAACTATGCAAATACTTCTGGAGTAGGAAAGGAATATATGTACTTCACCGCTCAGACGATTTCTAAATCCATGACACTGCTGGGTCAGTACACACGGGAATACTCAATCGGAGTAGATACAACAAGTGGAACAGACGATGGGTGTAAGCAACCGTTGCAAGGGGTGCCTTGGGGTGCTAAGGCCAGCGATTCGCCCTCCAACCACGGTCAGCAGTTAGGATGGGATTCACCTATTTTAGGCCAAGTAGAGTGCAATTGTGAAATATTGCCACACACTTGTAAGAAGCAAAAGTGATTTTTTTATACTCACAACTGGTATGATACATACACTCTTATCAGTAAAATCTCATGTGGCAATATTCCCATGTGAATACGGATCCAGTAGTATCTTGGAATTAGAAAATGTCTGAGCAGTTAAGTACATATATTTCTAGAATTGACTCTGAAGTCGTGGTGACTTTTTTACCTGCTCCGTTATTCTACGCTAGTCTCTGCTGTTTTGCTGTATTTGTTGTATCTATTAGAGTAGGAAAGGGTCAGTTGATTTATGTATAGACTGTATTATTATTCTTTTTTTTATCGACCAATAAATGACTTTGGCATTGAAAATACATCAAATACTTTTCTTCATCTGATTTTGTTCCTGCTTCATATTTATCCATTTATGGCTCAGATCTGTTCAGATCTGCGGCACAAATTCTGCTCAGCACCTTCGTTGCAGTTATCATCAGATGTGAACCAAACATTAGCCTGGGAATTGTATTATTACCAAAATAGCTGTATACTTTTATAAATGTAATACTTGAGGTTGAAGTAGCGGTACATAATAGGGGGCCCATTACCAGACAAAATTAGGGTATATATAAATTCACTCAAAAAGTTAAGATTTTTGGTTCACCTTCTATTTGCAAATAGTCTACCTACCTGTCAATGAGCACTCTCTGCCAGTCAGGAATGCAAAATAGATCACTGGGTAGCTTAGAAATGTAAGTAGTAACACGTCTTGCCTTATCTAAGGCCTCATGCACATGGCCACATTTTAGGTAAGGATCTATAGCCTGCTTTGGGCCCACAAGTTTTCTCCATCTGTCTCTGGTTTTATACGTAGTCAGTAGTCACACAGTTTTTTTTGTCACAGATCCTGTATTATTTGCATGGCTTGTTATGACATTTTTAGTTAGAAGCACTGCATCTAGGGTAGGCTATGGAGCCTCACTGAGGCATCAAATAATGGCACACGGAGTGCCTACAGCTCCGTGTTCTGGACCCATATGGATTATGTGTGTGTGCTTCATTTGGCTTTGAGGTTACAATTGCACACAGAATCTTAACACCATAAATGTTCCCAATTTAAAGGGGTTTGTTTCGGGTGACAGACTCCTTATAAAGGCTGATTACACTTTTTCAACCATTTTTTTTATTGCTCCAATACATCTGACATAAATAATAAAGCAGCTTTTGAAAATTGTCTGGATTATAATATACCGTTTTGTGTAAACAGCTCTTGTGCAAATGTTTCTGCAGTCAGGTGTGTACAGGTCCCTTAAAATTTGGTTGCAAAGGTGAATATATTTTTTTAGTTTTCTCCCTATATCAATAGAATATAAGTTCCTAATTCAAATAAGGAAAATGAGGTGGGAATTGCCATCATAACATAGGCTCAGGCCTCATGCACACGAACGTATTTTTGTCCTCCCGTAAATACAGGCGAAAATACGGGTCCTTGGTCACACGTATTCGACTCGTATTGCACCAGTATTTACGGACCCGTGCCCGTAAATGCGGTTCCGGTGTCACCAGTATTCCACCCGTATTTACGGGAACGTTTTCGCTGCAAAATTGCACTGCACTAATCGGCAGCCCTTCTCTCTATCAGTGCAGGATAGAGAGAAGTGACAGCCCTTTCCGCAGTAAAAGTAAAAGAAATTCATACTTACCCGGCCGTTGTCTTGGTGACGCGTCCCTCTCTTGACATCCAGGCAGACCTCCCTGGATGACACGGCAGTCCATGTGACCGCTGCAGCTTGTGATTGGCCTGTGATTGGCTGCAGCGGTCACATGGGATGAAACGTCATCCTGGGAGGCCAGACTGGAGGAAGAAGAAGAAGAAGAATTCTGGGTAAGTTAACTTTTAATACTATTAACTCCAGCGGTAGTCACTGTCCCGGGTGCTGAGAGTTACTGCCGATCAGTTAACTCTTTCAGCACCCTGGACAGTGACTATCCCCTGACGTCGCCTAGCAACGCTCCCGTAATTACGGGTGCACACACGTAGCCACCCGTAATTACGGGAGCCCCATAGACTTCTATGGGCCTGCCCGTGCCGTTATTACGGCCTGAAATAGGACATGTTCTATATTTTTCAACGGCACGGGCACCTTCCCGCAAGCATACGGGAAGGTACTCATGGCCAATAGAAGTCTATGGGCTCGTAATTACGGCTCGTAATTACGGGCATTTTTACGTTCGTGTGCATGAGGCCTAACACCACCTTTAACTCTCTTCTTGAATGTATTTGGAGCACGTGATGAAAGTGGATTATAATAAAATAGTAGAAGCAATATTATTTAATTCTGATCCTCCATTCTAATATGAACACGTCCAGAAACAATTACATATCTCAAGTCTGAAACCTATTCTAAATCAAATGCATTGAACGTTAACAATTGCATGCAGAAGTTGGAAAACGGAATCAATTGTATTGTGTTGAGGCCTTGCACTGAAAAAATAAAATAAAAAATGCATGTTTTTCCCCATCATTCTACACTCAATACTCAAGTGAAAATAGAATTTTAGACATTTTTGCAAAATTATTAAGAATGAAAAACTCAAATTTTGCATGGATATAAGTTACATAGTTACATAGTTAGTACGGTTGAAAAAAGACATATGTCCAACAAGTTCAACCAAGGGAAGGGAAAAAGGGAAGGGATGAAACTAAAATTCTACACATTGAAATAGGAGCTGACATTTTTTAGTTGTAGGAATTTATCTATGCCTTTTTTTTAAAGCCACCCACTGTTACTGCTGTGACCAGCTCCTGCGGTTGTCTATTCCACAGATTCACAGTTCTCACAGTAAAGAAGGCTTGTCGGGATTTTACATGGAACAGGTTGTCGCTATATTTATTGTACTGGCCATGCATACATTTATATAAGTTAATTATGTCCCCCCTTAGTCGTCTCTTTTCGAGGCTAAATAGGTTTAATTCTTGTAATCTTTCCTCATAACTTAGATTCTCCCTGCCCCTTATTAGTTTAGTTGCTCTTTGTATTTTTTCAACTTCCAGGGCATCCTTTCTATGAACTGGAGCCCAGAACTGAACTGCATATTCTAGATGAGGCCTCACTAAAGCTTTGTAAAGTGGTAATATTATATCCCTGTCCCGCGAGTCCATGCATCTTTTAATACACGACAATATCTTGCTGGCCTTAGAAGTATCTGATTGACATTACATGCTGTTATTTAGTTTATGATCTACAAGTACACCCAGATCCTTCTCAACAAGTGACTCCCCCAGTGTAGCTCCCCCTAGGACATATGATGCATGCAGATTTTTGGTACCCAGATGCATAACTTTATCTTTATCTACATTAAACCTCATTTGCCAAGTGGATGCTCAAACACTCGGCTTGTAATTTATGAACATCTTCTATAGACTGAACTATATTACATAGCTTGGTGTCTGTTAGGAAAACGCCTGTTCCCTTAAGATCACCATAACTACTGTTCTAGCTTCTGGGCGGTTCTGGTTTTGCTTTGAGCCTATCTCTTTTCTCTGTCCTTCTGCCTGTCAGGTGTAGGGTTAGTATTTATACCTAGCTTCCTCCACCTGTTCTTTGCTTGTGAATTTCATGTCTGCATGTGTTTTGATCAAGCTACTGATTGGAGTCCATCTGTGGTAAATTCATTTGAATGAACATGATTTGGAAAGACACACCCCTGTCACCCCTGTCTATATAAGGTCTCACAGCTGACAATACATATCAGAGCAAAAACCAAACCACGAGGAGGAAAGAACTGCTCAGAGACAGGATTTTGTGGAGGCACAGATTTGAAGAAGGGTACAAAAAAATGTCTGCTGCATTGAAAGTTCCCAAGAGCACAATGGCCTCCATAATTCTTAAATGGAAGAAGTTTGGAGCAACCAGGACTCTTCCTAGAGCTGGCCACCCTACCAAACTAAGTAATCATGAGAGAAGGCTCGTGGTAAGAGAGTTAACCAAGAACCCAATGGTCACTCTGGCTGAGCTCCAAAGATCCAGTTTGCAAATGGGAGGAACTTTTAGAAGGTCAACCATCATTGCAACACTCAACCAATTTGGGTTTAATGGCAGAGTAGCCAAAGAGTAGCCTCTCCTCAGTAAAAGACACATAAAAGCCTGCCTAGAGTTTGCAAAAAAGCACCTAAAGGACTCTTAGACTGTGAGAAACAATATTCTTTGGTCTGATGAAACCAAGATTGAACTTTTTGGCCTCAATTCCAAGCGTCATGTCTGGAGGAAACCAGGCACTGCTCATCACCTGCCCAATACCGTCCCTACAGTGAAGCATGTTGGTGTCAGAATTATGCTCAGGAGGTGTTTTTCAGCAGCTGGGACAGGGAGACTGGTCAGGGTTGAGGAAAAGATGAAAAGAGCAAGGTTCAGAGATATTCTTAATGAAAACCGAATCCAGAGTGCTCTGGACCTCAGACTGGGCTGAAGGTTCACCTTCCAACAAGACAATGACTCTAAGCACACAGCCAAGACAACACATGAGTAGCTTGGGGACAACTCTGTGAATGTCCTTGAATAGCCCAGCCAGAGCCCTGACTTGAATCTAATCAAACCTTTCTGGAGGGACCTGAAAATGACTGTCCACCGACGGTCCCCATCCAAGCTGATAGAACTTGTGAGGATCTAAAGAAATAAATGGCAGAAAATCCCCAAAAAGACTGGAGGCTGTTATCGCTGCCAAAGGTGCTTCAACTAATGCTTCAACTAAAGTACTTATGTCAATGCAATATTTTACTTTAAAGGAACAGTGTCATCACAAATTATTTTTTTATATGTTAAAGATGTTAGTGCTTTATTAAAAACGTTTATATTTATTTGTGTGTTTGTGTTTTACTTTTTCTTATTTTTACACTTTTTCTTCCCTATGGGGCTGCCATTTTTTGTTCTATTTCTGTATGTGTCGATTAACGACACATACAGACATGGAATACGGCAGCCACAGTCCCATAGGGACTGCGAACGGCTCCCGTCCCATTCACTTGTGTGTACGGCGTCTGTGTGGGAACTGCGCATGCGCTGCTCCCACACAGTCCAATTTGAAATTGGCGCCGTCCGGCGCCATTTTCCTGTGGACCGGAAGTCGCGGCCGGACAGTAATATTACTACTTCCGGTCGCGGCTTCCGGAATTGTGCACTTGGACCAGCGGCAGCAGACGGAGCGGACGGGCCGGAGGGAGCCGCGGCGGCAGGAGCAGGTAAGAGATTTCAATGTATGTTCGTGTTTGTGTGTGTTTACTACTGTATGTAAACCTACTACACTGTGTGTTAGCTCAAAAAATGGCGACACACAGTGTAGGAGGTTACACCGTTCAAACCCCTCGTTTATCCCGGCACTAGCCAGGATAAAGGAGGGGGGGGGATGCTGAGAGCTCACTAGAGCGAGGGCTTTTTACCCAATTTTGCAATGCTGCAATTTTGGGAATAGCTCCATCTAGTGACCAGAAATGGGAAATATTATAAATTAGAATTAATTTATAATATTTCCTGACTAGTGAAAAAAATAAAAAAAATGTGAACAATGTTTAATCACCCACACACTACATGTTTAATTTAAAAAAAACAAAACATGTTTTTCTGGCAACACATTGCCTTTAAATAAATTTTTAAAATAAATTAGCAAAAATGACAACATTCTGTTTTCACTTTACTATTATGGGGTATTGAGTGCAGAATGATGGGGAAAACCTTCTTTTTTGTTTTAGCACAAGGACTCTACATTACAAAATGTGAAAATTTAAAGGGTCTGAACGCATTTTATATGTATTTTGCAAACGGTTAACCTAACAAATTGTCGATGGACACCATTCCCACTTTACTTTTCCATAGACTTAAGTAGTAATTATTTTAAATGGTTTATGTCCCCATATAGGTTGTCTTTACTGTACACAGAATGTTATATGTATACAGTACTGTAGGTGACGCATGTATATTTATTATGAAAGCTTGTCCTTGCCGCAGATACTTTGATTGGGAGAAGATGAAAACAATTTCACCTTTCCATTTACCATGATCCTTCGCAGAGATACAGTTGCATTGGACATTGGAGAAACTATTTTAAACACTTTAAATAATTAAACGACGCTAGAAACTGGATGAATTAAGATTTGGATGAATGATTCCATTTTAATGCATCTTCGGCTGGCAGTGTGAGACTGATATGCAAACATAAGCTGAGTGATTGCAGACATTTCATTCTACAAGATCCCCCTCCTGTACTTTAACTCTTCTGTTACAAGCTGATTTAGCCATCTAGTATTTACATGCAGGAAAATTAGAGGTCACAACCTTGTATGCTTACCTGAGCCTCAACCTCTGCATTTTATAGAGATCAGACTGATCACTGTGGCAAATCTCTCTTGAGTTGACCTCAAAAGTCCTTTTCATATTAAGGAATATATAACTTTAAGGACGGGTATATTTTGTTTGTAGCAGCAGTTTATTAAAGGGGTTGTTCAGTCCCTAAAAATTGATGGCCTATCCTCAGGAGCGTGCCACCTTTACTCAGGTTAAAAGGAAGTTTAGAGATCAAAATGTATCCTACTCTATGGCTTACCCAGCTCGCCTTCAGATTGTTGATGACGGCAAGGTGATTTTTCTGCATTGTCCGGCTGAGGCAAATGAATGGCTTCAGATGCATCCTTCAATGGCCTGATTGAACATGAGACTGCTACCTCGTGAACCCTCATTTTGGTTCCTCATCCTTGTTTGCTGACACCGACACAAGCCTTGAATATGATGGACGATTTGTGGTTATATAAAAACTTTGCTGTTGATATATCGTGTTTGCTATTGGTAGTTACTCTCTCCTGAGCCTTATGATATTGTAGAGTGGCCTTCATAATATATCTTATGTCTTTACCTCCATTTACTGATGCCTGCAGACAATGGCTCTGTGAGGAATTTCTTTCTATCTATATATGACTATGGTCCGGCACAATGTGATAGTTTTGTTACTGAAATAACAATGCCAGGTTGTATACCTGACCATGTTAGTCGGGTATTCCCCATACTTTTCTTTCTACCCCGAATGTTAGCCCTGTCCTTACTTTTCGGTAGGGTCACTTTCAGGTTATTTTTATCATGTTACTCTGTTGAGTTTTCTGGTTGTAACTAAATATGTCTATGCCGCAAGTTTCAAAGGATATGTCTGCACATTCTATTACTTACTTATTCTTAGATATTACATTGCATATTACTGGCGATTGCTCCTCTGTGATATATTTCTGTTATTGTTTGTATGGCGATGTCTTTGAATTGTGTCTCGTGGAATGTGCGTGGTTTGGGGACTGTGTCTAAGAGGGCCTTGGTGTTCTCTCATATTAGACGACCCAGCCCCCACCTAATAAGCTTAAAAGAAACCCACCTTATCACTGACAAATTAGATTACTTAAAAAAAACCTGGATACAATGGGCCTGTCACTCTTTTCATACCTCATACTCTAGGGGAGTCTCTTTATTAGTGCATAGATCTGTACGTTGGAGCCCTATACACATACGTAGAGACCCTGTTGGCAGATTTGTATTTGTATATACTGAAATTGATACTAAGCTGTATGTTATTCTCTGCATTTATAATCCACCACATGCGAACACTTCTGTTCTTCAGGCTGCAATTGCCTTTGCTCATCAGTTCCCTACTTCCTATATTCTATGCATGGATGACTTTAACCAGGTAATTCACACATCTGTGGATCACCTCTCTCAGGGTTCTGATGCCCCTCAGATGCCCTCTAATTCTCTCTGTCAGCTGATAGAAGGTGTGGGTTGGATCGATCTATGGAGATACCGTCATTCCCAGACTTTGGAATATACTTGTCACTCTTCTGGTGAGACATGCTTTATCCAGAATTGTAGTACTTGTTAGGTTGGAATTTCCGGGTCAACGGTTGTTACCAAACTGGAAATTGCATCCTTTCTTGTTAAAACTAATTGGTCCCTCTGATCGTATCCCAGACCAAATTGTACAATTCTTGCAAGCTCATGATCTCCCTATTACTCATACCCTAAAATGGGATACCGTCAAAGCTTATCTCCAAAGTTGTTTACGGTCCACGATATCATATATATAAAAAACTGCAGCCCACTCGGAACGGGAGATGGAGAGCCGTGTGGCGGATGCGGAATCATGGTATATTTCTGACCCCACTGAAGCACATAAATCTAACTGGTTGGGTTTGACCCATTTGTATAAGCATCAGCACCCCTAGAAGCGCAAACTTTTCTTTACGCGTCAGTACTATTTTGAAATGGGCAATCAGTCCAGCCAACTTTTCGCCCATTTTATTAGACAGGAAAACACTTCTAACTTGGTATTAAAGATCCAAGATTCCAATAGCCAATTATTGACGGCAGGGGATGCCATTGCCACCAGATTTAGAGAATATTATGCCACGCTCTATAGCTCCTCCTCTATCTATGCTATAGCTGATGTTTTGAATTATTTAGCTGACCTGGTTTTTCCCAGCTTGTCATCTGAACATGTTACTTTACTTGACGCCCCCATTTTTATGGAGGAATTTAAGGATGCAATTTATGAAATAGCGCCCCACAAGTCACCTGGCCCTGATGGGCACCCCATTGAAGTCTATAGGAGGTACCAAGAACACATGGGTCTGTTACTACTAGATACTCTCAATCAGGCTTTAGTCACCCATTCACTTCCCTCCACTTTCTATGATGCCTCCATCATAGTTTTACTGAAAACTGGTAAAATCCCTGAGGTCTGTGGTTCATACAGACAAATCTCTTTAGTTAATGTAGATTATAAAATCCTAACTAAAATACTCGCTAGAAGGCTGAACCAAGTTATTTTAACAATCATTCATCCGGACCAAACTGTGTTCATGGCTGGGAAATCTACTACTATCAATATTAAACGTGTACAAACAATCATACAGATGGGTAATATGCCCTGGGCTATCGCTTCGTTAGACACCAAGAAGGCATTTGATTCTGTTGAATGGCCATTCCTCATAGCTTGCCATCATCGTTTTGGCTTTGTACCTAGTTTTATAACATGGATCCCACTTCTTTATATATCTCCCAGGGCTAATGTGGTGGTCAATGGTATCCCCTCTGACTTTTTTTCCCTCGCTAGGGGAACGCGACAGGGTTGCCCCCTTTCCCCTGCTTTATTTGCAATTGCCATAGAAATTATAGCAATCAGATTAAGATCTACCCCCACAATAACGGGTATATAATGGGATGGGGAAACAAGTGTGGTGGGCCTGTACGCAGATGATATGGTTATTTTCTTATCTAATACAACTGAGTTATGCCCTTACTTTACTTGACTCCTTTTCGCGGTTTTCAGGTTTGAAGGTCAACTGGCAAAAATCTGCTATAATGTACACGGCCTCCAATCCACCCGTAGACCCTATAGTGGCACAGTGTGGATTGGCTGTAGTTGACAAATTTACATATTTGGGAATCCCTATGGTTTTGGATTACACTGGAGTGTAGGCTGAGACCCTTGATCCATTATTCTTCCATATAGGACTGAAGTTTAAATTGTGGTCTAAACTACCTTTATCAATCGCTGGACGCATAAACTTGGTTAAAATGGTTGTTCAGCCTAAATGTCTGTACGTATTGCAACATATGCCGGTTTTAGTCCCTCAGACCTACTTTCGTTCTATAAATTCTGTGCTTATAGCGTTTATATGGGGCTCTTCTCAATCAAAACTTAAATTAACTACTCTGCAGCGCCCCAAAATAGATGGGGGAATGGCGCTCTCAGATTTATACACTTATTACTTGGCAGGTCAGTTGCATGGTTTCAGAGACTGGTTTATAGATGCGCCTTTGTTAGACTCGACTTACTACCTGACCTTCTTGGTGGCTAGGAACAGCCTTATTAGCTATTTAGAATATCCTCAATTTACAAGGTTAACCACGTTGCTTCCCCTACATACAGTGGCCTTGGCGGTATGGCGCGCCTTTAAAGTTATGCTACATTTTAGGGATACTATTTCAGATCTGCCTTTGTGGAATAACCCCAATTTACCATCCCTACAGGCCAATCCAGATTCCCAGTTCTGGCGGGAATTGGGAGTATTGAGGGTTGGGGATGTGTTTAATGACAGCTCCTTCCTCACATTTATTCAGTTGCAGGAGACTCACCACCTCCCTCAACTACAATGGTACAGATACCTCCAGCTTCGGCATGCCATTCAATCCCAATTCCCCCCTAGTACTGTTGCCATATCTGTGTATCCTATTATTGGTATATTGAAATCACAGGGTCCTAAGGGCCTAATATCTGCATTATACACACATCTATTCTCTACCAAAGTGGCCTCGACACCATTGCCAATATATGATAAATGGTTGATGCAAATACCAGAGCTCACCCCTGACGATAGGACTGATGTGTTGTGCTCCCACCTGTCAGTATCTCTGGCAATTAATAATAAACTTTTTCAGCTTTGCATTATATATCAGTCTTATTTAACACCTACCAGATTACACAAAATGGGTAGAACACCCACGTCGGCTTGTCAAAGATGTTACCAATTGGAGGCAAATTTCTGGCACCTTATGTGGGACTGCCCCTACATTTTCACCTTTTGGAAATGTGTGTTTGACTTTCTCACATCCCTTTTACCTACCCCTATACCTATATCTAATAAGGTTGCTTTATTTGACATTTTAGATGAGGAGCAGTGGCCACATTACACACACATATTCTTGAAATATTTTTTATTTCTTGCCAGGAAGGTTATAGCCATGCATTGGATGGTAGACAGGCCACCTTCTCTTTCACACAGGAAAACACTCATAAATACTGTTCTCTCCTACGAGCGCCTGGTCTATCAACATAGGGGCTGTCCAGATAAATTCTAAAAAGTATGGAGCCCATAGTTGGACACCTGAGCGTCCATTGATTTGGAGGACTCTTAACTCACAATGCGTCATTTGCTCTTTTCCCACTCATGTAACTTATTAGCGGCATAGACAACCAGTTCTGTTGTGGTTTTCTTTTATTTGACTGTTGCTATTACACTTTACTCATCATATCGTATGTGACTGCACATATTCCTTTCACTGTACATTTGAGATGTATCAATGTATACCATTTAATCCTGTTTGCAACATTTTAAATAAAACTAATTTAAAAAAAAAGAAAATCGAATTTCCAGTATATATAAATAGGCCACAATACAGATACAATATGACAATATCAGGCCCATAAAACAGATAAAGGTGCTGAGAAGCAATACCAGACAAAGCTCGTGGACAATCATAGTACTATCTCTAGAAAAAGGAAGACCCTTTTTTTTTCTAAACCTAGATGACCCCTATGTAATTTTCTCCAAAATATCCCTTAAGCCTACACTATACAAATGTATAACTTGGTCTTCTTATCGTCTTTTCTCTTCCAGACGAACTATCAATGCTGGATTCTATCTAGATTGTCTCATTATATGCTGTCATAACTATCATTTGAATCTATTATCTTTGATCCAAATAATAAAGCCTACTGTGACATTTTGTTCTTCACTTCCTTCCCTTCTCACCATGTAAGTTATTTAATGATAAACTGTGTTATGCTATTGCAGAGCCTAAGGGGGCATTTCAAAACACATGGTTTGTTTCTTTAGTTTTCTTTGAATCTCTGTGTCATGCTCCTCCCCCTCTGGTCCTACACCAGGCATAACACAGTGTATCAATCAGTTCAGAGTGTTCCTTTAAATTCTTAATTTTGTCTATAGGTGCTGCTATCAGAAAACATTGCAGGTAAATGTAGAATACAGATTAGTTTGCCTGGTCTTTTTGTGCATTCTTATTTTGTAGGTTTTATGTTAATTAATAATGTGTACATGATGTTCTTTATATTGTTTGCGTTGGATTAATACAAAATGCTTTATAGACAAGAAACTCCAATTGGCAGTAAGAATAGTAATTGTGCAACTGAATAACAATTTAAATTAATTTTCTCTAGAGTCAAAAAATCCATTTGGTGTCTGGATCCTATACCCTCTAATGACGATTTAACAATGCTCCATTCTTTCATTGAAAAATAATTAGACATAGGAAGTTTCTAGCACTCTCCATGATTTCAGATCCCTCAAGTCCCTCATGTACAAAAAGATTAAGCCAAAGCATGTATTTTATTGCTAATTTTAACTTTCTAATTTAGTTGTAAATTGGGAAATCACTAGAGAAAACAAATACAGAAAGAAGACAAACATTTTAAGGTCAAACTCACATCCAATGAGACTGTTGCTAAAATTTATTACAGTGATAATTGGAACGTCTGCCCATCTTTAGAACTCAACTATTTTGCATGATTTATGTGTTTAAATAACTTCAACCATGAGTTTTAAATACTAAAAATACAAAATACATATAGCTTTATATTTCCAACATGAAAACTGTAAAGAGGATCTTTCACAAGTTTCTACTCTATAAAATAAGCATAATACAGTGGACGTGCATTCATAATTAGTGATTAAATTTTTTAATTTTCTAAGGTCTATGGGGACAAATGATAAGCAGGGAACTAGTTAAACTTTTACAAAATTCCTGCTAGCTGTCAGTAAATGGAAAGATTCTTCTGTACAATTAGAGTCTGAAAGCTTAACCTAATCTTGTCCAACATAGGCTAAAGTTTGCACCCCATTTGGGCATTCTGTTTAGTGGAACCTTTTGAATCGATCCGCTGAATGTATACCACAAATGGAAATATATGCCTTTACAACTGCATATGTCTGCCATTTACTCCCTTTTAATAAAACTTTTCTTCATACAGTTGTATTAAAAAGCATAGTCAATTCTTTTTTGCAATACAGTTGAGTAACAACTAGCGAATGCCACATTCACATACAATTGAATAGTATAGACTGCAGGCCACGTTAGACCTGCAGCCTATAAGGCACTGGGAAAAATCCCTGTGCAGGCCAGCATGATGACGTCACTGCATCACACTGGCCTACGCAAGGATCCTGCCCGGAGGCTGTGAAGCACTCCTTTAGTCACAAGAACGGGGCTAGGTAAGTACAATTTTTTTTGGGTGGGGCTGTGTGGCAATATATACGAGGGGGCAGTATGGCCCTTTATACAAGGGGGTGGGCTGTGTGGCACTATATACAAGGGGGGTTGTGTGGCACTTTAAACAAGCGGGGAGGGCTGTGTGGCATTATATACTAAGGGGTGACTGTGTGGCACTATAGACTAGGGGGGCTGTAAAGCACTATATACAAGGGGGAGGGCTGTGTGTGTCACTATCTACAAAGAGGGCTGTGTGTGGCGCTATCTACAGGGGGTGCTGTGGTGCTATCTACACGGGCCCAAAGGAGGCATTATTACTGTGGTAGCACAAAGGGGGCCCGGTTACTAATGGGGCACTTTTATTGTGTCGAGCACTAAGGTATCATTATTACCATTTGGTTCACTGTGGATTACGAGTTTATTTAGAGGATGGGGTATAGGTGAGGAGGATGCTGGAAAAGGAAGATTCCAACATGTGTGTCAAATTCTGCAGAGATGAGTTGTGGCTGGTATAAGTCGTCACAGTGGTCTGGGCCAGATGGAAAAAAAAGGGAAGTGAATGACTCTAATCAGAGAAAACATCATCAGTGAGTCACTAGATATAAATTTGCTGTAATCACTTCTATGGTCTTCAGAGCTCCTGTGTATAACTGACATCTACCACAATATGGTCACTACATGGTGGTAATATTGGTCTTTGTATAGTGGTTTTTATTCAGTAACGGTAGGTGGGTATTATTCAATCACTATGTGGTACTGGTGTGGCGGTATTATTTGGAACTTATATTGTGTTATAATTGGTAATATTGGTCTTATAATAAGTTGTATTCAGTAACAGTATGCAGGCAATATTTAATCTGTATAGTGGTATGTTTAATAACTGATATGTATATAGATAATTTATTGTGTGAGAGGGGGGACACATGCTTTGGGGCTTGCAACCCTCCTGGACACGCTAGATATCAGCGATGCAGTTCTCTGCACACCGCCTACTTAATTGACTGAATTATTTATACAGTAATTCAGCATTTCGGGCCCCACTTTTAACTTTGCCCAGGGCCACACTTTGTCTATAACCGGCCTTGATTAGACATATACATAAGAATTCCCCGGCATACATGCTGAATGTAAAGCCGAGACTTGGCGTGAACCTAGCCTAACACAGGTGCACAGCTCTTTAAAGAGGCCCTGTCAGCTTGCCCAACACATCTGTTTTATTCAATACCTGTATTCCCCATGAATAAACTATTCTGGAGCATCTTTTCTCAGACTTCTGCATCGTGCCATTCCTCCTGGAAATGTATTAATAAATTAACATCTGGGTGTTACCATTTTCATTGCTAATAGTCTCATACTGTCAGCAGTCACTGGACAATTCAGAAAGTGCAGGGACACTCTATTGACAAGGGGAATAGCTAGACCCAATATGTCAATTTATTCATACATTTCCAGTAAGAATAACATGGGAACGAACGCCACAATGCAGTTCTAGAAATAGATGCTCCAAAATGGTAATTTCATGGGGAAGTGTTTACTAAAACAGAAACTGTCCTGTACTTGTGTAAGTTAGACGTGATCAGGACAGGTTTTACGCCTTAGTCACTTAAAACTCTCTTGAAAATTTCTTCAGTCAAGTAACTTGCTAGCAAATTTTTTAAATCGCTACTTGATGGGATTTGTAAGCGATTTTTAATGAACTTTTTTTCCTACATAGGGTAATATGAAAATCGCTTGAAAATCTTTTAAAAACTGTCATACATATTCTGTATAAAGAAAAGTATTGCTACAAAAAAGTCTCAGTGTAGCCTTAGACTAAAGCCCCTGTACAATGATGTTTCCAGTCACAAATAGCAAACAGAAGTCGTGCAAAAAAGTTTTCCTTACACAAGTAATAATATTTTTTTACACAAATCACCATTATGGAAAACAGGGATTCCTTATGAGTAGTGGAAGAGATTTTGGGTTACAGATTGCCACTAGAGGGTGAGTTTTGATCCTTCTGGAGGAGAGCTATCAGGCATACGTAATTTCAGGGAGCATTACCCTAACACCTCTTGAATACGAACTAGTTCAGGCCGTGAAAAACGGTCACATTTCCCGGCCCAACCATGGTACAGTTGAACGGGACTCCTGGCATCATAGACATTTTATGATGCTAGGAGTCCCTTCCTCCCCTGCTGTTCCGTACTGCATCATTTTGTTCAGTTCGGAACAGCAGCTCCGTGGGGAGGCAGGGACTCCTAGCATCATAAAGTGTCTATGATGCCAGGAGTCCCGTGCACCTGTACCATGGTCAGGCAGGGAAATGCGTCCGACACTTGGAGCGTTTTTCACGGCCCGAACTGAGGGTAAGAGGTGTAAAGACTTCCTACCAGCTGGGCCACTCCATGACCTTAATGTGCTTCTTTTTGAGCCACTCCTTTGTTGCCTTGGTTGTATGTTTCAGGTCATTGTCGTGCTGGAAGACCCAGCCACGAGCCATTTTTAAGGTCCTGGTGGAGGGAAGGAGGTTGTCACTCAGGATTTGACGGTACATGGCTCCATCCATTCTCCCATTGATGCGGCGAAGTAGTCCTGTGCCCTAAGCAGAGAAATACCCCCAAAAAATAATGTTTCCACCTCCATGCTTGACAGTGGGGATGGTGTTCTTTGGATCATAGGCAGCATTTCTCTTCCTCCAAACACGGCGAGTTAAGTTAATGCCAAAGAGCTAAATTTTAGTCTCATCTGACCACAGCACCTTCTCCCAATCACTCTCAGAATCATCCAGATGTTCATTTGCAAACTTCAGACGGGCCTGTACATGTGCCTTCTTGAGCAGGGGGACCTTGCGGGCACTGCAGGATTTGAATCCATTAAGGCGTAATGTGTTACCAATGGTTTTCTTGGTGACTGTGGTCCCAGCTGCCTTGAGATCATTAACAAGTTCCCCCCGTGTAGTTTTCGGCTGAGCTCTCACCTTCCTCAGGATCAAGGATACCCCACGAGGTGAAATTTTGCATGGAGCCCCAGATCAATGTTGATTGACAGTCATTTTGTATGTCTTCCATTTTCTTACTATTGCACCAACAGTTGTCTCATTCTCACCCAGCGTCTTACTTATGGTTTTGTAGCCCATTCCAGCCTTGTGCAGGTCTATGATCTTGTCCCTGACATCCTTAGAAAGCTCTTTGGTCTTGCCCATGTTGTAGAGGTTAGAGTCAGACCGATTCATTGAGTCTGTGGACAGGAGTCTTTTATACAGGTGACCATTTAAGACAGCTGTCTTTAACCCCTTAGTGACCACTAATACGCCTTTTCACGTGATTCACTACTGGGCTTTAGGCTAGGCTGACGCCTTTTCACGTGCAGGCAGGAGCCGGGGCTCTGCTGTCTGATGACAGCTGAGCTCCTGCTCCAACGCCCGCGATCGAAGTTTACTTCGATCGCGGCCGTTTAACCCGTTAAATGCTGCCGTCAATAGCGACCGCGGCATTTAACTTTGTTTACAGAGGGAGTGCGCTCCCTCTGTCACCCATCGGCGGCCCGCGAATGCAATCGCGGGTTTCCGATGGGGTGTCATGGCAGCCGGGGGACTGATAAAAGCCCCCAGGTCTGCCCTGGACATATGCCTGTTAGGACGCGCCGGAGGCACGTCCTAACAGATTGCCTGTCAGATTTACACTGACAGGCAATAATGCTCTGGTGTACGAAGTATACCAGAGCATTATAGCAGCGATCGGAACATCGCACAGTAAAGTCCCCTAGTGGGACTAATAAAATCAGTCATCAAAGTGAAATAAAGATTATTAATAAAAAGTACAGTAAAAAAATAAATAAAACCATTTTTTTCCATAAAAAGTGGTTTTATTTAGTAAAAGTGTAAAAAAAAAAAAAAAAGTACACATATGTGGTATCGCCGCGACCGTAATGACTCCATTAATAAAGTTAATATGTAATTTAAACCGCAAAGTGAACACCGTAAAAAAAAAACGCCAAACACTATGGCGAAATTGCAATTTTTTTCCATTGCCCCCCAAAAAAGTCATAATAAAAATGAATCAATAAGTCCCATGTACCCCAAAACAGTACCATTCAAAACTACGTCTTGTCCCGCAGAAAACAAGCCCAAAAAATCACTACATTGATGGAAAAATAAAAAAATTACGGCTCTTGGAAAGCGACGATGCAAAAACAAATAATTTTAGTTCAAAAGTGTTTTTATTGTGCAAAAGTCGTAAAACATAAAAAAACCTCCACATATGTGGTATCACCGTAATCGTACCGACCCATAGAATAAAGGTCACATGTTAATTACGTCGCACAGTGAACGGCGTCAATTTAAAAACGCATAGAACAATGGCGGAATTTCAGTTTTTTTTTATAATCCCCCCCAAAAAGGTTAATAAAAGTTAATATAAAAATTATATGTACCCAAAAATGGTGCCATTAAAAAGCACAACTAATCCCGCAAAAAACAAGTCCTCATACAGCTATGTAGACGAAAAAATAAAAACGTTATAGCTCTTTGAATGCGACTATAGAAAAACGAATAAAATAGCTTGGTCATTAAGGCCTAAAATGGGCTGGTCACTAAGGGGTTAATCAGTGGCGTAACTACCGCGGTAGCAGCAGTAGCGGCTGCTACGGGGCCCGGGGCTTGAGGGGGCCCGGTGGCGCCGCTAGCAGCCGTTATGGCTACTACAGCGGTAGCGCCGCTACTGTGGGGCCCGCGACGCCGAGCCTTACACAGGCCCTCTCATGCCTGTAGGTGTCGCTAGCACCGGAGGGGGCCCCAGTGCTAGCGGCAGCCAAATACATGTATTAGCACTGAATGGCCGGGCATGTTCCGTGCCTGACCATCCAGTGCCTTACAATGACACTGATTGGCTAGCGGCGCGATGACATCATCGCGCCGCTTCCATGCTTGGAAGGTGCTGATTGGCGGGGCAAGTCATTCTGCCCCGCCAATCGGCGTCATTGGAGGACGCTCGTTCAGCTCCTGCAGACATGCTCAGAAGAGAGCATGTCTGCATCGCCAGTGAACAGCGTGGGAACCGGCGAATGTGAGTATGTCAAGTTTTTTTTTTTCCCCTCATAAAAATGTGAATGGCATTATCTATAGTGGGGGGGGGGGGGTCATCTTTATGTGGGCTATTATATATAGGGGGTCTATATGTGGGGCAGTAGCTACAGGGGGGTCTATATGTGGGGCAGTAGCTACAGGGGGGTCTATATGTGGGGCAGTAGCTACAGGGGGGTCTATATGTGGGGTAGTAGCTACAGGGGGGTCTATATGTGGTTGTGTGGGCCATTATATACAGGGGGCTCTATATGTGGGCCATTATATACAGGGGGGTCTATATGTGGGGGTGGGGGCCACTATATACAGGGGGCTCTATATGTGGGCCATTATATACAGGGGGCTCTATATGTGGGCCACTATATACAGGTGGGGGTCTATATGTGGGCCACTATATACAGGGGGGTCTATATGTGGGCCACTATATACAGGGGGGTCTATATGTGGGACACTATATACAGGGGTGGGTTACCTGTGGGGCACTATATACAGGGGGGTCTATATGTGGGACACTATATACAGGGGTGGGTTACCTGTGGGGCACTATATACAGGGGGGTCTATATGTGGGACACTATATACAGGGGTGGGTTACCTGTGGGGCACTAGCAACAGGGTGGCTATATGTAGTGCACAGTCTACAGGGGTGGGCTATATGTGGGACACTATATACAGGGGAGCTATATGTGAGACACTATATACAGAGGTGGGCTATACGTGGAGCACTAACTATAGGGGAAGCTATATGTAGGGCAGCACGGTGGCTCAGTGGTTAGCACTATTGCCTTGCAGCTCTGGAGTCCATATGTGGGCACTATCTATAGGGGCTTCTATGTAGGTCACTATCTACAGGGGGCATGTTGTGTGTTTGTGACAGTTATATTTAGATGTGTTGAGAATTTTAACTTTGTTTATAGGAGCAGAAATGTTTTAAAAGTGAGAAGCTGAAGACATCTGAACGGAAAACTGCAGAAATGGGTCATGGCCGGGAGAAATCCATCATAGATGTCTGAACCGGAGGGAGAAGAAAAGAACTACAATCTGAGACGTCACCGGTGAGTCACTTAATGTAAATGTTTATTCTGCCTCTAATCAGTAATGTAGTCACTGTATGATCTGCAGCGAGATGATGGTGATAGGATTTTTTTTGTGAAACCGCATCTCCCAGCATATCCTTACCATTGTTCAGGCCATGCTGGGAGCTGTAGTTTTACGCCGTACAAACCTATACGCAGTGGCGTAACTACCGCTATAGCAGCCGTAGCGACTTCTACAGAGCCTGCAGCATGAGGGGGCCCGTGGCACCCGCCGGCACGGCCCCCTCCCATGGCCGCAGGCTCCGCTAGCAGCCGCTATAGCTGCTACAGCGCGACGCCACTGAAGGGGTTGTTCCTACATAAGACATGTATCCCCTATCCACAGGATAGGGGATACATGTGTGATCGCTGGCAGGGATGAGGAGAACAGGGGACCAAAAGTCCCCCCTAAGTTCTCCATGACAAACCTCAGACTTCCGGGGTCTGTGTCGGCAGCTCCGTAGAAATGAATGGAGCGCCGGTCGCGCTTGTGCGCATGCGTGACTAGCGCTCCTTTCATTTTTATTGAACTGCGCAGACGCCGGAAGTCCGAGGTTAGTCATGGAGAACTTCGGGGGACTTTCGGTCCCCCGTTCTCCTTATCGCTGCCAGCGATCACACATGTATCCCCTATCCTGTGGATAGGGGATGCATGTCTTTTGTAGGACAAACTATAGGCCGTTTTTTTTGGGGGGGGGGGGCTATATGGCGTTATCTACAGAGGGGTTCTGTATGGCGTTATCTACAGGGGGGGCTGTATGGCGTTATCTACAGGGGGGGCTGTATGGCGTTATCTACAGAGGGGGTCTGTATGGCGTTATCTACAGGGGGGCTGTATGGCGTTATCTGCAGGGGGCTGTGTATGGTGCTATCTATAGGGGGGCGCTGTGTGGTGGAATCTATAGGGAGGCACTATCTACAAGGGGGGGGGGTTGTGTGATTCCCAGCAGAGGGGGGGCCCCAGTCAAAAGTTTGCTATGGGGCCCAGTCTTTCCTAGTTACGCCCCTGGGGTTAATGCAGGCACCAAGTTGATTTGGAGCGTGTAACTGGTCTGGAGGAGGCTGAACTCTTAATGGTTGGTAGGGGATCAAATACTTATTTCTCTGTGCACAATGCAAATAAATATATATAATTTTGACAATGTGATTTTCTGTTTTTTTTTATATAATCTATCTCTCACTGGTAAAATTAACCTAGCCTAAAAATTCTAGACTGTTCATGACTTTGACAGTGGGCAAACTTACAAAATCAGCAAGGGATCAAATACTTATTTCCTTCACTGTATATGTACTGAGTTTGGTTACCATATATCTGTACTGAAGCTCCCGGCACACAGTTTTTGTGCGGATGTTAATGCCAGCAGTTAGAACTCTGCAGTTATTGAGTCAGCAGAGCTTTGGTGACTCTTATTCCCTATGCGCCTCAGTATCCGGCGACCTCCCCCTATGTAACTTTACGTGGTCTGCCACTTCGTGGCTGAGTCGCTGTGGTTCCAAAAAGCTTTCACTTTCCAAATTACCACTCACAGTTGATCGTGGAATATCTAGCATGTAAGAAATTACACAAACTGACTTGTTAAAAATGTTGACATCCTCTTACAGTGCAATGCTCAAATTTTGTAAACTCTTAAAGGGGTTGTCCACTTCCTGAAAACTGATGACCTATCCACCGGATAGGTCATCAGTATATGATCGGTGCATGTCCAACATCCAGACCCCGAACCAATCCGCAACTCCGGCTGCCTCCGTAAACTGGATGTTTGGAACGGGATGCAGTAGTTGGAGCCGGAAGCAGATAGCTCCGACCACTGCATAGAGGCCATTCCGCAGAACTGCAGCTCTGCTCCTATTTACTTGAATAGGAGCAGAGCTGCAATACTGCAGCTCAGCCGCTATTCTTTAACTGGTGCTATCTGCTTCCGGCAACATCGTCCGGCGCCTGGAGGCAGCCGGAGTGGTGGATCAGCGCGGGGTTCGGATGTCGGACATGCACCGATCATATACTGATGACCTATCCGGTGGATAGGTCGTCAGTTTTCAGAAAGTGGACAACCCCTTTAAGAGTACACATTTCGAGCATCGCACTGTAATAGGATGCCAACATTGCAACAAGTCAATTTGTGAAACTTACAGTTTTCAGAAAGTGGACAACCCCTTTAAGAACGACCCATTCTTTCACAAATGTTTGTAAAAGCAGACTGCATGGATATGTGCTGAATTTTATACACCTGTGGCAATGGAACTAAATGAAACACCTGAATTCAATGATTAAGATTTGTGTCCCAATACTTTTGTCCATATAGTGTATATATAGTTAACGAGAAGGAGAAAGGAATGGATCCAGCGCTGAGACCAGCGGGTGCCTACGCGTTTCAGACGCGATCTGCGTCCTTAGTCATGGCTTCCTATGTCATAGGAAGCCATGACTAAGGACGCAGATCGCTGTTGAAACGCATAGGCACCCGCCTATTCCCTTCAACTAGCCACCGTATCCTGAAGGAACACCGTTTTTCAATTTTTTACTCACCCCTTTTTGTTTTTTGTATAATAAATCTTGGAAGAAGTTTCCGATTTTAAACCAACACCTGGTTTCAGCGCTGGATCCATTCCTTTCTCCTTCTCGTTCATTCACTGCGTGTGACGACACGAGGACCCGAGCGCTACTGACAGTGGGACTGCTATGTTCAGGTGAGCTGGAGGATCCCTCCTATTCTCTGTATATATAGTTACACAGGTTGAAAAAAGACACAGGTCCGTCAAGTTCAACCTTTCTCAATAAATTAACCGTCATTCGTTGCTTGATTAATTATAACCCTCAATGCCATTTTTCGAATAATATGCTTTCAGCCTTTTTTTAAATGCTGACATTGTATCTACCATAACTACCTCTTGAGGGTAGAGCATTCCATAGCTTGACCACTCTAACTTTAAAGAACCCTTTTCTGAAACGTATTTCTGCCACACGCAATGGGTGTCCCCTAGTCCTTTATATATATATGTATATATATATATATATATATATATATATATATAAAATAGTATATTATATTAAATTTATATATATATATATATATATTTGTTTCCATAACGTGGGAAACCAGTTTCAATTGTAGCCTAGAAGGAGGGTGGAGCACATAAGTTTGGATAATTTATTACGATTGCATACAATAATATTTATGTACATTCTACATCAATATATGGTGTATTTAGAATATTGTAATTATTTTATTTGGTTATAGTTGTTAGAATAATAAACCGAGGGTACCATACACATATATCATCCAAGTAGGGAACCTGTTAAAAATCTGAATTTCACCCCTGGCTGTAACTCCGCATCAGGACAGGTTAAGTAATGAAATGTATTTATATAGTTAAGATGACAACCTTTGTCCATATGTCCTATTAGGGAATATAGGCATCATAGAGAGGGGACCCTCGCTCAGGATCCCCCTTGTTTGTAGCAGAATGAACAGCTGCTTTATACTGGCTGGCATGTACAGTAATGCTTATATATCCTTTCAATAGCCGCTGCAATGGCCATACACAACTTTTCCCGATAATAGCTGATCCCCATGGGTTAGAGAAGCCGGCTTCTATTGGACAAAACATGTTGTCTGAGTGATATAACCTCTATAATTTTATATGTAAAATAGTGTTCATAGGTAGACATTCGTCTTACATAATATTGGAATCCCTTTTAAGATCTTTATTATAACTGATGATTTAATTCAGAATTTTCTGTCACGGTAAAGGAAATAATTGATGGATCCCAAGACATTTATTTATTTTCATACATATTAACATAGAACTATTACAATATTTCACAGTTAAATAAAAAGAAAACAGCCCTAAGAATATATATTTGAGTCTTCTATATTCCTATGCCCAGGGGCTCTCCCACAGTAAACAAATAAAATCTAGAGGTAGCAAGGCCTTTATTTATTTAACAATTATATTTATTTGTGTTTGGAAGGAGATGGTGATATATCTAGTGGATGCACTATATGATGGGGCACCTAAAATTGCAATATAAGCTTGTAGACTGGAGCATATTTTGTTGGTAGAATTTATATGTTTTCATAAACGTTTAATGTTTTTTTCCCTCATGAATTTGAGTCTGATGCCTAATGGCTGCATCCACACAGTAACATCGAGCCAAGGAAAATAAAGACAAAAGTACATTTTCTGAAAATATTTCCATTTTCATGGCAGAGTTCAGCATTTCCAGAGAGAGGCAATGAAATATCTGTCAACAGCAAAGTAGAAGAAGTAGATTTTAATTTTTAAATGTCTCTGTAATGAAAGTGTTGGGCTATGTTTGATGGTGTTGCTCAGCAAGGTGATCTATTTAAGTCATTGAACAAAATAGCTTTTATGTAGGATTACAAATCCTATTCCCTCTTTCCCTTAACTAACATATGGGGGATTTAATCCTAGCTTCGCTCTTGCTATGATCTCCATCAGTCATCCAAACTTTTTAGCTACAAGCAAGTCTTGCGGCAGTGCTGTCCTGCCGAGGTAAGAAACAACGCTGTGCCAATTATAGCCAAGTCCATGCTGAAGGTGAAATAGTCCATCATTACACCATGCTAGGGGACCCCTATGGGTTGAAATGCAGCATAATTGGGGCACCTGCGATAGACACTACGAGCAGTGTTGTAGTGTTTGGAATGAAAAATACTGCGGACATGGCATAGTGATTTAAAGCATTGGTAGCTGTAGGGAACAAGGGAGATAGTTTAGATAAAGAGAAGCAGCAAAGAAAAAAACACACAGCTCACCAACATTTAGAGAATTTTATTGCCAGTAGGGGTAGCGTTGCCCTTGATATTTATATACAGACATGGAATTGAAAACATGCCTTTAATTACTTGATATTTTGTTCACAGAGTAGATAACAGAAGAAAAGGAGTCTAAGAAGTGTTCTTCATTTACCAATCTCAGGTCGAATTGTATATTTAATTCTGTATTATTGCCTAAAAAGTGTTACATCTTGCTGCAAGACATGATATATATATATATATATATATATATATATATATATATATATATATATATATATATCACACACAGGCAAGACAATACAGATAGCATGCAGTATATGTTATATTTCACTATTAACCTGAGTTTCTTAGATGTTAAATTACTTATTATAAATTATTTGTTGATCCTAAACATTTAGATTAATTTTATGGATCAGCAACCGAATAGGAAAAGGTAAAGAGGAAGGAGAGGAAATAAGAGAACAGGGACTATGCATTTTTTTATAAAGTCTTAGTGACTCTGTGACTATATGAAGACTGTATATCTGCTAAAAACAGTTGCTGCAACTTGGCTTCTTCCTGGAACCGGCCATAAAATGTAGAAGAGGTCAGAAGCAAAACTGGATTGGATTGAAAAAATACAGCACACAGTGATTAAAGAAAAAAGTTCTCTGATCGGCCTTAATGTTTTAGCAAAATTGTTTGATTTAATTTTAACTAGATTATTTTTATGGTAAGAAAGGCATTAATTGCGAAATACAGTCAATTAATTTTCCATTACCACCTCCTTCAGGAAGAATATTTGCAGTCAAAATTATACTTCTCATTAGAAATTTCTCAAAGAAACATGTGTATTTGTATGCAGGCAGACAGATCAATGACTCCTTCATTGTATAGTAATAAATGAATGTTATTGTATATTACTGTATATAATTCTAGATTTCCCTTTTTCATCAACTTGTATTACAGAGAGTAAACACTGCAATAGCATTAATGTTGCTTAGTAAAGAATGACTTTTACATTTTTCATTGACAACAAATGTAACCTTTTTAACAAATCCTATAATCCCCCTACTGCTGGACAAATAAATATTCTTGCTGGCAAGGTTTTGTAAAGAGCTCACCTAATATAATTTCTTTGGCAAAACACAGACTTGTTTTATGTTTCATTCCAACAAATGCTTCATTCTGTTATTGCAGCTATCTTGACATAAAACATGAAGTTAGAGGAAGTTTAAAATCACGAAGCTTCACACTCCGACCTTAACACGGGATGGATTCCAGATCCAACAGCCTTTCTCTAACTTTGCTTCGAGAAGTTTACACAATCTCCAAAAACAGGAAGCCACGCCTTCATTTCCAAGAGGAAAGGTCACCGTCGGGTATTTGGAAATATTAATTGAATCCCAAGCAGGCTCCTCTGTGGCCAACTCCTCACGTCATTAATCTAATAAATAAAACTAGGGCATAATGTGCAGAAACACGATGACGGCTTGCAACACAGATTGTTCACTAGAGATTTCAGTAAGAAGCATACAGAAAAAAGAACTGAATATATAAAAAAATAGACAAATAAATTAGAATATATTTATATTTGATGCTTTGTACACAGATTGCAAACACCCACTTCAGTTCATTTCACTACTGGGACTAAGAGGTTATTTTATTATCTTACATGGGCAATAATGATATGTCGATCGGCTCTCTTTTGCTCCATTTACACAGATCAATGAGTGTGTCTATATTGGGGACAAATGATCGTTAATATGTTTGTTCGTTCCGATACATTTTGAATATTGTCAACAGCACATACCCTGTTTACAAAGGGACATGTGCATGCCGACAAATTATTATTTATATGGCAGCATAAGGGTAAAATAACACACAGAAGTGGATCTAAAGTAAAGAAAAAGAAAAAGGTGTATAGAAAAGACTTTAGCATCTCCATTCTTTGGTGTCCACTCCTGTGTTCGGCTCAAAAAATGGAGCCAAAAACGGCATCAAAACTGTGTGTGTAATCCTGGCCTAAAACATCTGATTGGCTAATTCCTGCCATGTTTACACAGGCCAATGATCGGGAATGATCATTCATATAAGTGCTCATTCGCTCGATCATCGGCCAGTGTAAAAAGGCCTTAACAGTCTAATTTGACCATCTTTCTGTAACGGCGCTTTCACAATTTTGAGTCCTTTGCACAAAGTCTGTACAGAAGTGCAAGGAGGCTGTATGGTTCTTTAGTAAAAAGCTACACTTCCTCCATGTGCTGCCATACAGGCTCCATTGAGTGCCGCATGTAGTGAGATATTATTCCTTGAAACAGTGCTTCTAGGGGAGAAGACACAAGTTTAATGAAACATTTTTTTTTCCGTTCAATTCATACAGAAGGCAATAGAAAAACTCTGTATGCCTGCGTAATGGGAGCCTTATTACTGCTCCTTATAAAATGAAGTTGTAATATGGCCATGTGTGTGTGAGTCCTAACACACACAATAAAGTATATTATTTTAATGGGGTGATATGGAAGAAAAAAAAAAGTTTGGTCTGTACCTCATAGTATATTAAATGAATAAATCAACTAATGCGATACTTTTGTAACTGAAACCAGCAAGGGTACAACCTCCAGAGTAAGGGTATGTTCACACTAGCATTGTCTTTTGATTGCTGTAAACTGATGCACTTTGGCAGTAGTTTGTCTTATAGAAATGAATAGGATTTGTTGCCTGACCCGTCATTATAATTTTTTTTTTTTTTTACAAAATCATACACTCACGCAAGTGTGCATGTACCCAAGCAAGCATAGAATTTGCTAAAGCTCACAGAAGATTTTCTAGTCAGGATACCATTGTAGCAAATTCTTAGCAGTGAGATGTGTTAGGTCTGTATGAATTTTCAGCATCTTGATGTAAACAAGTAGATATCTCGGAAATGGTGAAGAAATGAAACACAGGATATTAGAACTTTTCATTCAGAGGTGGGTCTACAACATAGATGGGTCAGTGCATGTTATTAGAAAAAAGATCAGTACATGATGATTTGGAAATACTGCACTGTAACTATGTTAACCTATATTAATGTTAACTAACTTTGCACATGCTTTGGCCTACTTATCCTGCACTGATCTTGAGTTACATCATGTCCTCTTCTCCATTCACATAAAAAGCTGTTCTTGAAAGACTGCTGGTCTTTGTCTACAAATTGCAGGCAGGCATACCCCTAACAAGTCAGTTCAGATACATCATAATTTTTGAGATGCTATATGTCTAGTTGGAAAAATGCATATTAAAACCATGACCATGATTTGGTTTTCAATAGAAGAATATATTTTAGAATTGATTCTTTGAAAAAAAAGCTAGACTAGACTTTATAAACCGTAACATTCACAAAAAAAAAAACACACACACTAAGGCCTCATTTACACGAACGTATTATACGCGCGTGCGACGCGCGTGCTTTGCACGCATGTCGTACGCACCTATATTAGTCAATGGGGCTGTTTAGACGATGCGTGAATTGCGCTCAGCGCGTGTGCGCAGAAAAAAACTCACGACATGTTCTATAATCGTGCGTTTTTCGCGCACTCACGCACCCATTGAAGTCAATGGGTGCGTGAAAACCACGCATGCCGCACGGAAGCACTTCCGTGCGAACTGCGTGATTCGCGCAAGAGCTGTCAAACTCCTGAATGTAAACAGAAAAGCACCACGTGCTTTTCTGTTTACAAACATCCAAACGGAGTGTCAAATTCGAGATGAGCGCACCGAACTTCACCGGGTTCGGCCAAACTCGTTTTGACCGAAACCGGTAAAAAATGTTCGGGTACGCGACGTCAGGAGACAGTCACTGTCCACGGTGCTGAAAGCGTTAAACTGGTTCAGCACCATGGACAGTGACTTCCGCTCCGAAAATCCATGAACCTGTAAAAAAAAAAAGACGTTCTGACTTACCGATAACTCCGGTCCGACCTCCCGGGATGACAGTTCAGTCCAAATGACAGCTGCAGCCAATCACAGGCCAAGCACAGGCTGCAGCCAATCACAGGCTGCAGCGGTCTCATGGACTGCGGCGTCATCCTGGGAGGTGGGGCCGGATGGCAAGAGAGGGACGCGTCACCAAGGCAACGGCCGGGAGCCCGGACTGGGGGAAGCAGGAAGTTCTTGGTAAGTATGAAAGTCTTTTTATATTCACAGGTTGGTGTATATTGTGATCGGCATTCACTGTCGAGGGTGCTGAAAGAGTTACTGCCGATCAGTTAGCTCTTTCAGCACCTTGGACAGTGACGGGCCTCGACTACCTCATCTCTATGATGGCGGCTGCGTGAAAATCACGCAGCCGCGCATCATGACACACGGAGCTGTCAAATGCCTTTTGCGCGTTTAAAACGCAACAAGGCTGCGTATACGCAGTGCATACGCCATACAAACGCGCGCAAAACGCAGCGTTTTTTGCGCGCGCAAAACGCACACGCTCGTGTAAATGAGGCCTAAGGGCCAGTCCAGACGTTGCGTAAATACTGCGGATTTTCCGCAACGGAATTCGTTGCGGAAAATCCGCAGCAAATACAGTATCAGGAAAGTGGATGAGATTGAACAAATCTCATTCACACGCTGCGGAAATACCGCTCAGAAATTGACCTGTGATGCAGAAATTCATTCTGCATCATGTCAATTGTCTTTACGTAAACGCTGCTTATATGTTGCAGGATTTCCCCATTGTAGTGAATGGGGATGTAAATCCTGCATCAAATAGCAGTTGTTCCGTTTATTTGCGGCGGAACTCAGAAAAAAATAATTAAACTTACCTAGGAATCTCTGTTTCATCCTCCTGGGATGATGCTTCATCTCATGTGACCACTGCTGCAGCTAATCACAGGCTGTAGCGGTGGTCACATGGATGAAACGTCATCCCAGGCACTGTTGTGAGGTAAATCTGCGGCAGGCACTGTTGTGAGGTAAGTCTGCGGCAGGCACCATTGTGAGGTAAATCTGCGGCAGGCACTGTTGTGAGGTAAGTCTGCGGCAGGCACCATTGTGAGGTATGTCTGCCACAGGCACCGTTGTGAGGCAAGTCTGCGGCAGGCACCGTTGTGAGGTAAATCTGCGGCAGGCACTGTTGTGAGGTAAATCTGCCACAGGCACCGTTGTGAGGTAAATCTGCGGCAGGCACCGTTGTGAGGTAAGTCTGCAGCGGGCACCATTGTGAGGTAAGTCTGCGACAGGCACCGTTGTGAGGCAAATGTGCGGCAAGCACCGTTGTGAGGTAAATCTGCGGCAGGCACTGTTGTGAGGTAAATCTGCGGCAGGCACTGTTGTGAGGTAAATCTGCAGCAGGCACTGTTGCAATGGGGAAATATGTGACAGAAAATGTTGTGAGGGGTGTCTGCATCTCTTACTGTTGTGAGGTACATCTACAGGTGTCACTTTGTGAGGGACATACAGTATGTGGCAAACAGTTGTAAGGGGAATCTATGCAGCATGGCTACTTTTAAATGGGTGTCAAACCCAGCAATTGCCCAGAGCCGCACTTTCCTGAGGGCCCCAAAGAGCAACCTAAATTTATGACTGATCCTGTCCTAGCCCACCAGGAAATGTAAAATTAAACACTTCACTACCTTAGACCTACGATTAATTAAATAATCACTTCACCACCCTACATCACCTTTAAAGGTAACCTGTCAGGTTGCAGAGGGCAGAATAGAGTTATGTCAGACACACTGATTTTAGCGGTCTGTCATTTTTGTCTGTCTGTGGAGTACTTTATGCCGAGCAATGTTGAGCGCTGTGGGCAAGGAGTCCGGGGTAGGGCGCTTTTGCATATACACTGCACTTGCCCACAGTCACAATCCCGGGGTATGTGGACCTACTAGGCCACTCCGCTGTAGCTGAGAGGCAGCTTGCCAAGTCACAGTCTATGCAAGAGTCTATACAAGTTCGTATGGTGGCAGGGGCTCTGGCACACACTGTAGGTGCAGCAGGTTGTGCCAGATGTGGCGGATGACAATGGGTGCAGTAGGTTGTGTCAGACGTGGCAGATGACAACGGGTGTAGCCAGACACTACTCCAAACACTAAACAGGCTCAGGAACAATAACACAGCACGGGATACAGGATACAGGTAGCAGGGCACGGGAAACAACGGGAACAGGATAACACTAAGGGACCATTTGCAAAGACTAACATGGGATTAACTAACAACGCTCAGGCAAGGATCAGAAGAGCATGGCCGTTTTTATAGTTCACAATGATCAGGGAATAATTAATTAATTATTTACATATGCGCACTGGCCCTTTAATGCCAGGAACCAGCGCGCCCTCTAGCCCTCTAGTGAACACTGCGGAACATGTGCAGACGTCTCTGGGGAGGAAGACGCCAGCAGGAAGAGGAAGATCTGTGGGAGGCAGGTAAGTGAAGGTCGCAGTCCGTGACCGCGGCCATAACACCCACAGTGCTCGGCATCTCACTGCAACATTCACTTTTTAAGAGTATGTTCACACGCTTAACAAAAAACAGCTGAAAATAAGGAGCTGTTTTCAAGGGAAAACAGCTCCTGATTTTCAGCAGTTTTTTAAGCAACTTAAACGTTAAACGTTAAACGTTAAACGTTTTTTGCAGCATTTTTTACAGACATTTTTGGAGCTCCAAAAACGGCTCAAGAAGTAACATGCACTTCTTTTTTACGAGGCGTTTTTTTAACGCGGCCGTTAAGAAAGCAGCACTGCTCCATTTGGTGCGTGCAAGTAAATCCTCCCAGACTCGGCCTATAGGTCCATAGGTACAAAATGCAAAAAACAGAGGCAGCACTCCAGATTGTAAATAAAAAAAGTGGTGTGTTTTATTCAGCTGGGGTGAACACACCACTTTGTTATTTACAATCTGGAGTGCTGCCTCTGTTTTTTTGCTTTATGTACACATTATATATCTATATATATCTATAAAACTACCATAGAACAAAGTAACGGCACCAGGACTTCAGAGAAGATGAAATAGGGTGGATTTATTCACCACAAGTGAGCGACGTTTCGGTTAGTCAAAGAACCTTTCTTAAGCTTGTGTTTGGCATTGACTGTATGTTTGGTATCGTAGTCCTGCTGCCAATCAGATGCCACGCTGATGGCATTGCATGATGGATAAGTATCTGCCTGTATTTCTCAGCATTGAGGACACTATTAATCCTAGCCAGATCCCCAACACAATATGCTGAAATGCAGCCCCAAATTTGGAAGGAACCTCCACCATGCTTCACTGTTGCCTGCAGACTCATTATTGTACCGCTCTCCAGCCCTTTGGCGATCAAACTGCCTTCTGTTACATCCAAATATTTCACATTTTGACTCATCAGTCCGGAGCACCTGCTGCCATTTTTCTGCACCCCAGTTTTTCAATTTTTGTTCAAAGTTGTCGCATGGCCTTGTTTCCACGTCAAAGGTATGAATTTTTGGGCATAATCCTTCCATGAAGACCACTTTTGGCCAGACTTCTCTGAACAGTAGACGGGTGTACCTGGGTCCCACTGGTTTCTGACAGTTCTGTGCTGATAGCACTGCTGGACATACTACATTTTGAAGGGAAGTAAGCATAATGTGTCTCTGATCTGCTGCACTGAATTTCCTTGGCCGACCACTGCATCTACGGTCCTTAACATTGCCCATTTCTTTGTGCTTCTTCAAAAGAGCTTGAACAGCACATCTTGAAACCCCAATCTGCTTAGAAATCTTTGCCTGGGAGAGACCTTGCTGATGCAGTATAACTACCTAGTGTCTTGGTGCTGTGCTCAATCTTGCCACGGTGGACCTGTGACATGAAATTGTCTTCCACAACCTCACCTTTGTAGCAGAGTTTGGCTGTTTCTCACCCAGTTTAAAGCCTTCTACACAGGTGTTTCTGTTACTGTGACTGTGCCGTGACTGTGTTTGTATCTGCATATGAAAATGATGATCATTATCACCTGGTTGATATAATTGGCTAATCATACACCTGACTATAATCTAAAAAAATAACACGTCTTCGTGCAAGTGTACCTAGAAGAATTGATGCTGTTTTAAATGCAAAGGGGGGGGGGTCCAAATAGTGATTTGATTTAGATTTCTCTTCTGTTCATTCACTTTGTATTTTGGTAATTGATCACATAAAACTATTAGCACTTCTATCTTTAAAAGCATTCTTAGGGTATGTTCACACGCAGTGTTTTCAGGTGTATTTCGAGGCGTTTACACCTCGAAAAATGCCTGAAAAAACAGAAGCTGAACGTCTACAAACAACTGCCCAATGAAATCAATGGGAAAAACAGCATGTACTTCATACGGGGCATCTTTTTACGCCTCTGTTTCAAAAAACGGAGCGTAAAATGACACTCCGTAAAAAGTAGTAGCATGTCACTTCTTGAGGCATTTTTTGGAGCTGATTTTCCATTGAACACTAAACACGCCTCAAAAAATGCCTGAAAAGAAGCCTCAAAAGAAGCTCCAAATTTCATTTTCAGCTTCAAAAACACCTGAAAATCAGAGGCTGTTTTCTCTGAAATCAGCTCCGTATTTTCAGACGTTTTTTGTTAAGCATGTGAACATACTCTTGGCTGTGTTCACACTGAGTTTTTTGCAGGAGTAAAATTCCTCCTGCAAAAACTGCTCCAGATGTTTTTTGCACAGTGGTTTGACAAAAACTCGTCAAAACACTCGTCAAGGTGTTTTTTTAACCTTTCTGACTGATTGAAATGGGTTTTTGGAGGCGGAAACCGCCTCAAGATGGGTCATGTCGCTTCTTTTTACCGTGACGCGGGTTTTTTACTCGCGGTAAAAAAACTCGTTCAACTCCCAATGAAATCAATGGGAGGCGTTTTCGGGCGTTTTTTTGACGAGTTTTGCGGAGCGGTTTCTGCGCCAAAAAAACTCGTAAAAAAACTCTGTGTGAACAGGGCCTTACTTTGCAGCATTTTTCCACAACTGCCTAAAACTTTTGCACAGTACTGTATGTGTATATATATATATATATATATGTCTATATACATATATAGACATATCAAGGGTAGGAGCAGCACTGTGATTCCTTGTGGTGCTCAGCTTTCAAACAGGGAGTGACCTCTCCCTGCACAAATGTGTATCCAAAAAAGAGAGATAGAAGCAGCACTCAAAAAAACTCTGGTTTATTCATCCAGCATCATGAGTTTTTTTGAGTGCTGCTTCTATCTCTCTTTTTTGTATATATATATATATATATGTATGTAGGTAGGTGTTATGAAGGCTCTATGTGGTAGTATTATTTGAATATTGTATGTAATTATTGTTTAGGCATTATATGGCACTGAATGGCTGTATTGTATGAGCATTGTATAGAAGTATTATTATTGACATTGTATGGTTGTATTCAGGCATAAACATTTTAGTAAAAGTATACATGCATCATCTGCAGCTGTTTTCTATAAAGCCATGCGTGGCAGACATGCCGTGAGACTGTTGTGAGACTCATTTGTGGCTTACATCTTTTGATTTTGTGGCACAAATTGTTTTTTTCAAAACCAAAATCCAGATTAAAGTTAAATGGCAGCTGAACTGTAAAGTTTATATATTTTTCTGTTCAATTGGACATTTTGGCAAAAAACAAACAAACAAACAAACAAACAAACAAACAAACAACAATAAAAAAATACAGCAAACATGCCCCAATGTTTGCCATAGGCATAATCCATTGGTTGGTAAATCATTACAATATTAACTCTTATGATATATATGTCTGACCAACTCTACAGTATCTCATAAAGCAATTAGCAAAAAAATATTTGAAATATTAAAAAATGTATGCTTACTGGAGCCTCTGGAATGACATTGAAAAGCATTTCACAATTATTTTACTAAACTATGTCATGTGAGATTTCTACAGCTAGACCTATTAGTAGAATTAACAGTTATATAAACATTGTATTACAGTCCGGATTCTTTGACAAATGATCCCTATAACCCATAATACAATAATTGATATTACTAGGCAGAGATAATAAGGGCTGGGGTGATTTACCCTTCTGGCTGTTAGGAAGGAGATTAAATAAATACATACGTATGCTTGAGTCAGACCTAAACCCAAGGCTGCCAAACTAAAACAAGAATTCATTAATACATTAAATTATAGTCAACTGGCTTACTGTTCCCTGTGACTGTGAAAAATGACCTGTCACAGGTCTCAACACTATGATTTACACAGCGAGCAGTGTGTAACCCGTTGTTCAGAGCATACAGGCCTATACCCAGCTATTCAGAGAATTAGTCTTATGAAATCTTTGTTAAGGGAATAGATTTCTAAAAGGGAATACTGTGACTTTATCTGGCACTTAAGAAATCTTTTGCGAATATAAAACCTAACAGTCCTGTAACCAGTTTAATTGAAAACTACTGCAAGTGGTAATAAAATATTACTAGCATGGTGAAAAAAAATACATAATACCTGACTTTTATATAGTACGGCTCTTGTGCACAGTAGCCCAGGCATGAAGACTTCTGCCATAATATTTTTTTATAATACAGCTATTATTAAATCTCAAGGCCATTAAGTGACTATTTAACCTGGTACATTTTCTAAGAAACCTACTTTTTTTTTTCAAATTAACTGGTAGTGGGTACATACAGAGGTGTTCATTGTTAGGATATGTGCACACTCACTAATTACGTCCGTAATTGACGGACGTATTTCGGCCGCAAGTACCGGACCGAACACAGTGCAGGGAGCCGGGCTCCTAGCATCATACTTATGTATGATGCTAGGAGTCCCTGCCTCTCTGCAGGACAACTGTCCCGTACTGTAATCGTGTTTTCAGTACGGGACAGTAGTTCCACAGAGAGGCAGGGACTCCTAGCATCGTACATAAGTATGATGCTAGGAGCCCGGCTCCCTGCACTGAGTTCGGTCCACTACTTGCGGCCGAAATACGTCCGTCAATTACGGACGTAATTAGTGTGTGTGCACATACCCTTACAATGGAGACCAATGTTTGGCTGCTGTTTTACCACAGTCTTTTTTTACGAGATATAAGAGAAGAAAGAGGTGGGATGAATCTTTAAATTTTGGGCAACAAGGAATTAATGTAATATTTTTATTGGCTAGTATGGTAAAAATACTTTATTTCCGGAAACTGATGGTCTGGAATCCCTGCTTGTCTGACATTAAACAAAAAATAGTTCCAATTCTTTATTATCAGAAAATGTGAAAAGAACTTTCAGGATCCATACTCAAATATATGTAAGAGAACTTGTTTGGCATGCAGGAGTAGCAGCTGGTCAAACAAAATGTCAATGACAGTCACTGGAGCGAGAGTACCTAGATAGCTGGCTTGTGCTAGATAATCAGAAGCTGGCTTGTGCCGGACTATCGGAATCTGGCTTGTGCTGGTTAATCGGAAGCTGGCTTGTGCTGGATAATCAGAAGCTGGCTTGTGCTGAACAATTGGACTTGTCTCGTATACAGGACACGGAAACTGTAGTAGTCACGGACACTGCACTTGGCATGGACACCGGACATGGATACTGAAGTCGTCATGGACACGGGTCTTGACACGGACACTGGACACGGATACTGAAGTCGTCACGGACACTGGACTTGACACTGAACACGGATACTAGATACAAGATACTGGATAACGCTAAGGAACGTTTGCAGACTAAGACAGGGTTAACAAAAAAATGGCGACAGCACACTGCGAACACTAATGTAACCTAAACCGCTAAATATAAATAAATATGCATTACATGCTAAATCTACTTACAATAGGGAGGTTCTTAGTGCACATTTTGATCAAAAAGTGTTTGCCCACCTGCCACGACAAGGCGTCCTCCATAGGTGGGGATCTACTCTACACATACACCCAGAACTGGGACTAAGCCTACATATATATCTGGGGATGGTAGGAACCAGCATTAAACTAATTAAAATCACCCAGGGCAGAATGGGAGGAGTGCAAGAACAAAAAATGGAGGCAGTTACTAACCCCACATTTATGAATCACATAAACAACACAAAAGTTTGAACAGCACATTCCAACAAAATGAAGCAAAAAGTGTATGCAGGTACAAGAACGCCTGTGACTGCAAATATACAGCAGACAAAAAAATGTCAGATAGATGCGTGTCCCACCTCTGGGACCTGCACCTATCTCTAGAACAGGGTCCCCTAAACTCCGTTCTTGGTTTTTGTGCTCACGCTGCCTTCCGGCCACTTCCTGTTTACATGGTCGGGAGTTACGGAAACAGCGTAACTCACTGAGCTATGCTGTTTCTGAAACTCCCATACTAGTGAATGGCAGTTATGGAATCAATGTAGCATGCGAGCTACACTCCATGGTCCAGATCATTTAATCTTCAGCACCCACCACCCTTTACTGTGTAGCTCCTATCTTGCTCTGTCTGGATTTTGTCCATATTGAAATTTTCTTTCCAGTAAAATAGACCTAATAATAAAACCCAAAAGAAAAGACCAGAAAAATAGGGAGTTAACCAAGGAGGTATCCCCTGGTTTAGGCCTAGTCTAGGTTCAAGGTTATCATGCAGGAGTCCCATTAAGACCAGATGGCTTTGAATCTCCATAGGTTTTGTTGAAGCTTTCATGCTTTCGGAGTAAGGAGTACTGGGCTGAAAGTGTCCTACCCATTTTTTTTTACTCTATGTTTATCTAAGACTCCTGTCAATTCTATTTAATTATATCATAATTACATTGCTTTTGATCCTCATCTTCATAGTTAAAACAGAAAAGCAGCCGTCAAAATGGAAATACATGAACAACACTGTCACTGCTATCGTCGCGGACCGCCGCCTTTTCTTACCTGGTGACGCCCGCGACCACAGTCCGTTGGCTTCCTGCCGGCATCTCCCTCGTAGGAGACGCCAGCACTTGTGGCCGATTGGTCCTGCGCTCACTGTTAAGGTGCGCGCGTGTGCTCGTCCCTGGCCTTAAAGGGCCAGCGTCCGCACATGTTTAAAGTTCCCTAATCAACCCCTGTCCATCCAGGACTATAAGAAGGGCTCCAATCTTCCACTCCCTGCCTGCGCGTTGTTGTAGTTTTCCTATGTCTGTATTGCAAATGGTCCCTTAGTGTTTTCCTGCTCCCAGTGTTCCCTTGTCCTGCCTCCTATATCCTGTATCCCGTGCTGTACCTTGTTCCCGAGTCTGTATAGTACCTGAGCCATGCCTTGCACTGCCTGCTGGAATACTCCACGTCTGCTGTCGCCTGTCATCCCAGATTCCAGGGGTGTAGCTAAAGGCTCATGGGCCCCGATGCAAAAGTTCTTATTGGGCCCCCCCAACAAACTCCTCATGGCCGACGGTCCGCAGCTTTCAGTTGCATCGCTGGGTCTCCTAAGTGACCCAACAATGCAGCACTAGCAGCCGGGGCGTCACTAAGGCTGGGTTCACGCACACTATTTACGGACGTAATTCGGGCGTTTTAGAATTGAATTATGTCCGAAAATGCGGCTCAAAAGCGTTGGCAAACATCTGCCCATTCATTAGAATGGGTCTTACGATGTTCTGTGCCAACGGTCATTTTTTTTACGCGCCGCTGTCAAAAGGTGGCGCATAAAAAAGACGCCCGCGTCAAAGAAGTGCCGGTCCTGAAAACAGCACCATAATTTCAGCCGTAACGGAGGCTGCCGTGTGAACATACCCTCAGGGCTTAAAATGTCAGGGGAAATAGCCCCAATACATAAGTGTCCGCCCCAAAAAAATGTGTGTATAGGAGACAGCATAGCATATCTATAGCACTACGACCCCATAAGCTATGGATAGGATTAGATACAGCAGCTCAGCAGACAGTATCACACATGATAGGATTAGATACAGTGGCTGAGCAGACAGTATCACACATGATAGGATTAGATACAGTGGCTCAGCAGACAGTATCACACATGATAGGATTAGATACAGTGGCTCAGCAGACAGTATCACACATGATAGGATTAGATACACAGCTCAGTAGAATGTATCACACATGATAGGATTAGATATAGGGCCCAGCAGACAGTATCACACATGATAGGATTAGATACAGTGGCTCAGCAGACAGAATCACACATGATTGGATTAGATATAGGGCCCAACAGACAGTATCACACATGATTGGATTAGATATAGGGCCCAACAGACAGTATCACACATGATAGGATTAGATACAGTGGCTCAGCAGACAGTAACACACATGACAGGATTAGATACAGTGGCTCAGCAGACAGTATCACACATGATAGGATTAGATACAGTGGCTCAGCAGACAGTATCACACATGATTGGATTAGATATAGGGCCCAGCAGACAGTATCACACATGATAGGATTAGATACACAGCTCAGCAGACCGTATCACACATGATAGGATTAGATACACAGCTCAGCAGACAGTATCACACATGATACGATTAGATACAGGGCCCAGCAGACAGTATCACACATGATTGGATTAGATACAGGGCTCAGCAGACAGTATCACACATGATAGGATTAGATATAGGGCCCAGCAGACAGTATCACACATGATAGGATTAGATACAGGGCCCAGCAGACAGTATCACACATGATTGGATTAGATACAGGGCTCAGCTCGCTGAACCCAGGAAAGGTTAGAATAATAATTTTGTTTCTTTATGTGTTACTGATTATTTTTGTGTGTTTGTGTTTTTTTACAGGTTCGGTTGTTGGACTTCGGATACGAGGACTTCAATGACAGCGTTTTTTTTATTCTCAATAAAATGGTTAATGAGGGTTGTGTTTTTTTATTTCAATAAAATATTTTTTCTATGTGCTTGTATCTTTTTAAACTTTATTATCACCGCCTTAGTAATGGCTGCTGGCTGATTGACAACCTCCATTACTAAGGCGGGGCTTAATATTAGCAGGCGCAGAGGCTAACACTAACCCCATTATTACCCCGGTACCCACCGCCACCAGGGGTGCTGGGAAGAGCCGGGTACGAACCAGTACCCGTCCATCTGTAGTGATAGGTAGGCACCAGGGCGGCCGCAGGCTGGTAGTATTAGGCTGGGGAAGGCCAAAAACAGTGGCCCTTCCCACCCTGGTAATGCTGCCTACTGCTGCTGTGTTGTATCTGGCTGGTTATGAAAATTGGGGGGACCCGACATCGTTCTTTCCAATTATTTTTTTTTATTTTTTTTTTTAAATGACGTGGGTCCCCCTCATTTTTTATAACCAGCCAGATACAATAAAGCAGCAGCAGCCTAGCATTACCAGGGTGGAAAGGGCCACTGTATCTGGCCTTTCCCCTCCTGATACTACCAGCCTGCGGCCACCCCAGTGTCCGATCATCACTACAGATGGTCAGGTACTGGATCGTACCCAGCTCTTCCCAGCACCCCTGGTGGCGGTGGGTACCGGGGTAATAAAGGGGGTTAGTGTTCGCCTCTGCATCGGCAAACACTAAGCCCCGCCTTAGCAATGGATGCTGTCACTCAGCCGGCGGCCATTACTAAGGCAGTAGTAATATAGTTTAAAAAAAAAACAAAGACATAGAAAAAATATTTTATTGAAATAAAAAAAAAAACCCACACAACCCTCATTAATCATTTTATTGATAATAAAAAAAAGCCGTCATCGAAGTAGTCCTGGAATCCGCCGTAGTCCAACGACCGAACCTGTAAGAAAACACACAAAAAAAACCGATTAGTAACACGTGTTAGGCTTAGATACAGGGCCCATGTGTGTTACTGTCTGTGGGACCCTGTATCTGGTAGGCTTATATACAGGGCCCAGCAGACAGTATCACACGTGGGCCATGTATCTAAGCCTACCATGTGATTGGCTTAGATACAGGGCCCAGCAGACAGCATCACACAATCTGTGATCCTGTCTCATGGGCCCCCTAAGCCTGCTACATCGTAGGCTTAGGGGTTGTGCAGTCCCTAAACATTGATGGCCTATCCACAGGATAGGCCATCAATAGCTGATGTGTCTCCCGGGACCCGCAAATCAGATGTTTTGAAGGGGCCGCAGCACTCGTACGACAGCTGCTTCCCCTTCATTTCACTACTCGCTCACACTGTGAATCGCCGACACCGATTCACAGTGTGACCGGAATGAAGTGACCGGAATGAAGGGTAGCAGCTCTCGTACGAGTGCTGCGGCCCCTTCAAAACAGCTGATTGGCGGGTCCCGGGAGTCGGACCCCGCCAGTCAGGGCTAATCTTACCTTCCTCTTCAGCCGCGGCGGTAGTTCTGTCGTCTCGATGCTGTGCGTGGAGCATAGCGCTGTGACGTCATGCGCTGCGCACAGCGCTGTGACGTCAGGACCTCCGCTGCGATCCGGAACCAGGAAGGTAAGTACAGTCTGTTACTATAGTAACAGGGGCCCGCGGCCCGAGTTACTATAGTAACTTTTTATTGATGTGGTGCGGGGGGCTGTGGGCCCCCCTGGCTTCGGGGCCCGGTCGCAATTGCGACCGCTGTGACCCCTATAGCTACGCCAGTGCCAGATACCATCCGCCTCGTCTGGCGCAAACCACCACCTCCAGCCCCATCTGTGCCAGAGCCTGAGCCGCCATCCGGACTATCCCAGATCCCCTTGTGCTACACTCCTACCATAGACTTTGTGCATAGACTGTGAGTTGGTAAGCTGCCTCTTCACTACGGTGGAGCGGCCTAGTGTGTCCACATACCCTTAGATCGTGATGAACACTTACAGTGTCTACATACATTTCAATTACTGAAATTACTGAAATGTGCCGCCAATTATCAAAAATCTACATTTTGATCAATCTTGACTGTCAGCGCCATTTGAGCTGCAGGAGAAAGCGGTATTTCAGAGAAGGTGAAGTTTCGCAAGAGCTCATAAGAGTTGGCAGGTGACGTTATCGGGGACCAAGAAGACAAAGCAATTTTAAACTGAGACTTTCCCTATGTACCTTTCTCTTTTCTACAAGCTATATAGTTAGATATTTTGTTCCTTTCTTTGATCCTCAGATGGATTGCCTCTTATTGACCCGGCTCAACTTAGACCTTGCTCCTATCATTATACTCTCTATTTTCTGAGGGTATGTTCACACGCAGTGGTTTCAGACGTAATTCGGTCCGTTTACGCCTCAAATTACGCCTGAAAAAACGGCACCATTACGCCTCCAAACATTTGCCGATTGCGTGCAATGGGATTTACGGTGTTTCTGTTCCCACGAGGCTTAATTTTATGCGTCGCTGTCAAAATATGGCGTGTAAAAAGACAACTGTGAAAAAGAAGTGCATGTCACTTCTTGGGACGTTTTTGGAGGCGTTTTTCATTGAGTTCATTGAAAAACAGCTTCAATAACGGCCGTAAAATACACCGCGAAAAACGCGAGTTGTTACAAAAACTTCTGAAAATCAGGAGCTGTTTTCACCTGAAAACAGCACCGGATTTTCAGACGTATATTGCTAAACGCGTGAACATACCCTAACTGAAATGTTTCCCCAGTGCATTTGTGTTACTTCAGACCCATAGCGACTGCAGGCAACATTAACCTAAGGGTAAGCAGATATTTTCCGCCACTGATTTCGCTGCAAGATCCGCAGCATTCCCTGAATTTTACGTGGATTTTATTTCTGCTAAATGTGGCTGTCGTTTGAAAAACCACATATTCATGCATTGAACTGTAATCTCTGCGAATTTTAATTGTAGAGTCTGCATCAAAAATCTTCAAAAAATCTGCAACGTTTGAGCTGAGCCTTAGAGTCACTACTCTCCCATTGTCCAAACTTTTGTACCGCTCAGTGTACATGACGCAAAGGGGGGAATTTATCAACCTTTCTACGCCATTTTTCTAGTGTAGAAAAGTTAAACGGTTGTGGTTTCCCAAAAGGGGTGGGGCCAATGTAGCCTCACAAATATATTGTAATTTACGCCATCTGCCGTAAATTATAGCAGATATCTACCTTAGCTTTTACTCTGCTGGGCATAGCAATGTAGAGGCTTGTGCCGGGCCCCATACCTTTCCCCTCCAGGTTACACAATCCCCCCCATCAGACTACCCCATAAAAAAATTGTATGCTCACCTCACCGCTTTTCTTTTTCCTTCCGAGTTTCCTCAGCATGCTGCGGATCATACAAGCTCCTGAAGTCGGGCAGCGTCATGACGTTGTATGAGCCGCAGCATGCTGAGGGGACCCGGAGGGAAGAAGAAGAGCGGTGAGATGAGTATACTTATTTTTTATTTTATGTCTGATGGGAAGGGGGAATGGAGAGCGCATGGCCATCCAAAAGATGCAACACATTTATTAAGAGGCAGATAAATGCCAGTCTTAATAAATTTCCCCCATAGATCACATTAAATATAAATGTTAATTGATGCTTATAAAATATCAGATGAACATGTCTAATACATGACTGGTTACATAACATTATATATAACAAATAAAGCAACACTATATATAGTACTGTATATGGAACATCACTTTTTAATTAGTTACCAGTCAATCCTTTGGGTTATACTGATATTATCTTCTGAAATCTACTATGTCATTGATTATTTATTGTAATAGGACTGATTTATATTTTCATCGTCAGACTTCTCCCTCTTGTTGCTGAGGATTTTATTGCACGCAGATAAGCACTTTTCCCCCTGAGTAAATTATTCAGCATGGGCAGTACCAGGGAATGTTCACACTGACACTTATTTTTTACTCCATTTGTCCCTGTGCATTTTCATTCGTAAATACAGTACTTTGTGCAGACTCTTTTTTCTATAAAGTATAACTGACCTTACTACTGCAATCATCAATTGTAAAACCAACATCAGTGAAAATGTCATTTACACTATATTTCTAAACATTAAGCACAATTGTCTAACTTTTCAATTTATGGAGACGGAGGTGATAAAATAATTAATAGATGACCACATATAGACAAATTTACATTACGCTTACAAAGCAGTTTACGATTTGGGAGTAAACCGCGCCAAAATGAAATAACAAAGAGTGACGTTTGACAAATTAGCACTAACATTTGCTAGGAAAATTTGGAAGGTGACTTAGACATAGTTTAGGCCACACTAAGGGTATGTTCACACGCCCTATTTACGGACGTAATTCGGGCGTTTTAACCTCGAATTACGTCGGAAAATGCGGCACCAAAGCGTCGGCAAACATCTGCCCATTCATTTGAATCGGCTTTACGATGTTCTGTGCCGACGGTCATTTTTTTTACGCGTAAAAAAGACGCCTGCGTCAAAGAAGTGGCTGTCACTTCTTGAGACGTAATTGGAGCCGTTTTCCATTGACACCATGGAAAAACAGCTCCAATTACGTCCGTAATGGACGCAGCGAAAAGCGCCTGCCCTTGCCATTACGTCTGAAATGCCGGAGCTGTTTTCTCCTGAAAACAGCTCCGTAATTTCAGCCACAACGGACGCTGCCGTGTGAACATACCCTAATTTAGAATAGGGGAAATGGGGCAGATGTTGCCACATCTATGCCTACACATAGCAGATAGTTTAAAATGTGCTACATTTATCAAGAGACAGGCATCTTTTAATAAATTAGGTGCAAATAATTCCAAATATCTCCTTTACTTATACTAGCTAGCATAAGATACGTCAGTCTTCGTAAATGTGGTCCCCTGCATCCATTTGTAGTAACAATAAATTGTCAAAGAACGTAAATGTTATCCCTGTATATATAAAAAATATATATTTCTTGTATCTGCTTGGGCAGGTCAAACTTCCTAGTGTCATGCACCACCTCTTCCTGTGATACATATAAGGCCTCATGCACATGGCTGTATTACGACTCCAAAAAGGTTAGAGATGTACAGAGCCTTAATGCTGCACACGTAAAGTCTATGGGCAGCTGCTGTATCTCTGTATGCTTCTGATCTCATTCAGAGGTTTTTCTGTTAGATTTATAAGGAAAAAATGGTGGCATGCATTGCTATTAAGGGAGTATACCTCCATAATAGTGTGGCATAAGATGCAACATATGGCAGCACTGAGAGAAGGCACTTTGTGCACCACGGTACAGGCTTTGTGCATATAACTCTGCCATGTGCATTAGCCCTAACACAAGTACTTGTATTACCACTTGCACTGGTTTATGGGAGAAGATTAAGCCCAATTCAGCCTAATTTAGTTCTGTACAAAACAACTGCTTTAACCCCTTCCTGACTTCCTCTATATATATACGGCAGAGGTCGGATGGAAGAGTATAGAGCGGGCTCACAGGCTGAGATCGCTTCATATAACGAGCGTGTCGGCTGTATATTAGAGCCGACACTTAAGTGTAACGATCGGGATCCCGCTCGTTTAACCTCTTAGATTCTGCGGTCAATAGTGTCTGCGGCATCTAAGAGGTTAGAAAAAGGGGGTGTCCCCCTCTGACGTTCCATCGCCCCCCCACGCAACGTCATCACGGGGTGTCTATGGCAGTCATTAGGCCAATCAAGATAGACTGTAATACATTAGTATTGCAGCATATCGTGCAAGCGATCCAGTGATCGCTAGTCCCATTCCACCCCACAAAGAATTTGTTTGCAGTTTCCCAGTACATTATATGGTACAATAAATGGTATAGTGAAAAACTACAACTCGACACGCAAAAAAACTCCCTCATACGGCTATATCGACAAAAATAATTAAGAGTTATGGCTTTTGGAAGATGGGGATGAAAAAGCGCAGATTAAAATCTGAAAAATGGCTGAGGAGATTAATGGGTTGTCCAGGATTATTAGAGGTTGAGGTTACACCAGGGCCATGATGCCTGAGGGTCTCATATGGTCACTGCCACATATAAGTAGACCAGTACCATAAATGGCTCATGGTAGTGTGTGGGGCCTGTTGCAGATTTTGCATTGGGGCCCAGAAAACTTAAGTTACACCTTAAGGGTCTGTTTTATTCCAGAAACAGTGCAACATTTGTCCTTGGGTAGTGTCTGATATTGTAACAGCCCCATTCAAGTGAATGGGACTGAACTGCAATACTAGATACTGCCCATGGACAGGTATGTCTCTTTCTGGGAAAAAAAAAACTGGTCTTTTTTATAATCCTGGACAATCCCTTTAACTAATAGGCTTACATTTTAATCTTGGACGGTGTACCAATGATACAAATGTATAATCTAAAAAAAATGTAATTCATGTTACATGAGCAGTCAAGGAATTGGAATTAATACTATTATTAATTAGACTGGTCAAAGGGTGGTTGACAGAAGACCTGGAATAGCTTCTTCAGCTAATATACAGGGCCACGGGGCTTTTCCTTGTGTTTTGTAGCAGTCATGTAATCATGAAATGCAGCATGAACAGATGTTGTAAGTAGCTGGTTTGGCTCTAGTACACTAAGACAAAACACATCTTTATCTAAAGAGCGGTTAGATCTCAAGTATCTCCTGGGGAATATGACTTGACACAAGCTGTTTATACTGAGTTTTTTTCCCACCGTTAACCATCATTTTGTATTCTGCATAAGGAAAGGACAAATACTCTAACAGAATCTTTATTTAAGAAGAAAGTTATCTACTGAGCCTGAAAATCGCCAAGTTCAATATACCCCCTTAAGAGTTCATGAGACTTTTTAATTGATAAAAAATGAGCTGCATATTAAATATATACAGCTGGCATCTCTATTTACTTGGTATGCTTTATATTCCTAATTGTCCTTTCCTTTTTGACCCATGAGCTAGATAGTGGAAGTCAGAACAATCGGAAAGCTCACATGTAGCATCCCTCTCCATGGTCCATCACTGCCTGCACTTGAACGTTGAATGCATGGCATTCATCTGAAGCCTCGAGGGAGAAGATGTTCTGAAGGAAGTGGGAAAATATTCACAATATTTTAATTTGACGGCTTTGCAACATTATGCTCTGTGCCAAAGTCTCATTTTAATGCTAAGCTGAAAGAAAGGTTTGGGTGAAAAACTCTTCAAATGCAATACATTATTCATAGTACTGTCTTGTAGTTTGTTCGTACAGTATGCATACCGTATATATTGTATATATAAACTTTTACGTATTGTTCAGAATTGTGGACACAAATCACAGATGTACTATAAGCACCTTAAATGGGGTTTTCCAAGCACAGCATACTTACATAACTACTGCAATTCTGCCGCCAGTCTAGTGTATTGCCTCAAGATCCTGTTATCCCTCCGTGCATGCTGAGAAGATGTCCATACTGACGTCATAGTGGCATGGACAGGTGACCATGACAGCAGATCGCAGGGTGCAGTAGTGATATCACTATGGATGGAACATCCCTGCTGTAGCCAGGAATAAGCCGCCTCAGTTATCTGTCATGTCTTCATTATGGACTTTAGAGTAGCATGCACATTGGGGCAGTTGGGTACTCGAGCGAATTATTTTGCAATTTTAAACCTAAGTGCATCAATTTTTAAATCCCGGAAAACTTCTTTAAAGGTGCTTTCCAACCAGTAAAAATTGATGGCCTAATAGGTCATCAATAGCTGATCAGTCGGGGTCCGACTACCGATACCCCCACCGATCAGCTGTTTTGAAGGGGTTGCAGCGCTCGTACGAGTGCTGCTTCCCTGCCATTTTTCTACTTGCTCACTGTGAATCGTCGACACACATGTATCGGTGATTCACAGGTATTGCAGCCGTCTTCTCCCATTGAAGTGAATGGGAGAAAAGGCTGCAATACCTGTGAATCGCCACTACATGTCTGGCAACGATTTACAGCGAGCAAGTAGAAATGAAGGGGAATAGCTCAATTGATGGCCTATCCTGAGGATAGGCCATCAATTTTTACTGGCTGGAAGACCCCTTTAAGCTGAAAGTTGTAGAAAAACTATAAGAGACATGCTATTTAAACAGCAGCAACATATTCCATAGCAGTGTACAGAAAATGCACTCAAATTGCATTCACAATATAATTCCCATATCTTAAGCATTTACACATTTGAGGGCAAATTTCATAGGAAGTAATTTAACCTAACCAGAAGTTTGGGAGGAAATCAGGCTTCCTGAAGGAAACCTAAAAAAAATATGGAGAACATAAAACTTTCATGTGAGTGTTGCTTGAGTTTGATTCAAACATATGTCAACCACTAAGCCACTATATACATTGGCATATACCTTTTTCTAGATTATCATCATGACTGTCCAATGGAGCTGGGATGCTTGGGAGCGTATAGGTGAAAGTCACAGGTGAAGCCTGGTGCTTGGTTTAGGGTTAGTATATTGTAGTCACAGTATCATCTGTGAGATGTAAATATCATGGGTTAGACTCCAGGTCTAAATTCAGTTTTGTTGTTGTTGCAGCAGCACTCACAATGCAATTCCAAGATGGTCTCAGGTGCAAGCAGGTAATCCGGATCCAGGGGATATAGATCAGTATTGAAGAAAGTCCGACAGCACTCCATGTTAGTGAAAGAAATAGTGGTTTATTAAGCCAGCACAAGCTGCAAAAAACACGGCGCCACATAGTAGGCCTGATGAAGATGCTGATCCAGCATTGAAACGCGTTGCCATTTTACTTCTTTAATAAACCTTTGGAACTTCTGATTGCATACGTGATTCATCATTGTTCACGGGTCTGCACGTTATCCCGTGTGTAGCAGCGCCTTTTGAAGACTCCTCTTTCCTCCCTATCATATCACCATCCGTCCTGCTATAGGACCTTTATCAAGCATGATAAAGGTCCTATAGCAGGACGGAAACGTTGCAGGTTGTGCTGGCTTAATAAACCACCATTTTTTTCACTAACACAGAGTGCTGTGGGACTTTCTTCAATATGTATATATATATATATATACTGTATATATGACAAAAAGACCAGAGCATGGAAGCAGCACTCACAAAAAAAAGTGAAGTTTATTCACCCAACAAATGCATTTGAATAAACTTCACTTTTTTTCGTGAGTGCTGCTTCCATGCTCTGGTCTTTTTGTTATACATCATATGGGGAGAAGTCACTCCTATCATTTGAACCTTAGCACCGACCATTTATTTGGTAATCTGCACTTGTGCTGCTCCTATCCGCCTTACTATTTTGTATATATATATATATATATATATATATATGAGTGTTTCTCTAGAATTTTGTGTCTTCTGTTTGGGTCTTCAAGCCATGTCTGGGATAGTTTTCATCCATCTTGTGATTATCTATGTAAAGTTGTATTTTCCAATTCTTTGGGTTTCCCCGAATCCACTTATAAATCCTCTTTTTATCCAAGTCTGAACTGGACAATTTTAAATACATAAAGTAGCTGAATTTTGTAATACTGTGCACAGCTGCCACAAATGTGAATGCGTTGTGCAATACAGAGCAGTGTAAGAAAAGAACAGGAAGCAGTGCTCGCTGGAGTGCCGCGGCCCCGTCTAAAATCTAAATGTGCGGATGTCGGGAGTCAGACCCACATGATCAGATATTGATGGCCTATTCTGAGGATAGGCCATCAATTTTATGTCACCAGATATAACCCAATGATAAAGAAAATGGAAATGGCTTTTATGTGCAAGAAACCTTATTTTTTTGTACAATTTAGTAAAAAAAAGTACCATATCTTTGTGGTTTCTTTTTTGGTGCAAAGTATGTGACTTGGTATGACCAGTGTTAATACTTGTGACATTGTGGTAAAACTAAATTCAGCAAAGGCATATTAATCAGCATATAACTAATTTCCATGAAACCCAATATTAATTCAGCCGGTTTGATGTTGTGGGAGGTGTGTTTAAAACATCGGATTACAGCCTGCAGTTTTCTTACTATAATCTATTATCTATCTATCTATCTATCTATCTATCTATCTATCTATCTATCTATCTATCTATCTATCTATCTATCTATCTATCTATCTATCATCTATCATCTATCTCTCTCTATATATATATATATGTAGAAATGACCATAGCACTCGAAAAGTTGATGTCAAGTTAAACAAAGATGTGGTTTATTAGTCCATGTTTCAGAGACAAGCTACGTTTCAGTCCTCTCACAGGACCTTTTTCAAGCTCGAGCTTGAAAAAGGTCCTGTGAGAGTACTGACACGTAGCTTGTCTCTGAAACATGGAATAATAAACCACATCTTTGTTTGACATCAACTTTTGGAGTGCTGCGGTTATTTCTACATATATCTATAGGACCGTTGGATCGAGGTCGGGATCGCATAGCACCAACATATACAAATACGAAGTGCTGCTTTTTTCTTCTACATATATATATATATATATATATATATATATATATATATATATATATATATCAATATTTCAATTTCGTTTTCCCACTATTAGTCACTGTTCTTTCCCATCTTCATGAGCAAAAATGGCATAAATAATAGAATCACATTTGTTAATATTTTGGTGTTAGAAAGAGTTAAAGAGGACATGTCATATCTGTGCACAGGTTGTCATCGCTCACTGTCTCCAGTGGGGCTCACTTAGGTCCCTCTCTCTATGTTTTTAAGTGTGGGAAGTAACTGTAGTACCCAGGGGAAATACGGGAGTACATGCAAACTCCATTCAGAAGTTTTTCCTTAGTCGGATTCAAACCCAGCACCCCAAGGCTAACCACTGGTCCATAATACTGCCCCTATATGTCTGGGATTACCATTTCAGGTGTTGGAAATATAAGCAGGTTAAAGGGATAGGGCAAGCAATCTACAAGATTAAATATGGAGTAAGTACTGAATGATTATAGAGCTCTTCTGATGTTAAAAAATAAAAATATTTTGGGTTGGATTAAACGGGGCAGATTTACTAATACTGTCTAATATTTAAACAGCGTAAACTTTCACCAGGCAGTCAGAAAATGCTCCAAATTTATCAATGTGGTGAATATGGTTAGACATGTAAGACACTTTTCTCTTCCTTATACCAGCTCTAGGTTGGCTTAGTTTACACAACTCCCCTTTGAGGCTAAGTGAAACAGAAAGTGTCTAAAAAGTTGGAGCCCCAAATCTTGCGCATTTTGAATAGTAATTCTGCCCCATTGATGAAAAAGAAATTGCCTGGGACAATTTTTTGTTTTTGTCATGGAAAATAGTAGCTATTTTACTAAAAAAAAAAGATCTTTGTTAAAAATGTGTCCTGTTTATTACTTTTTACATTCCCCCAGACTGTCTGGGGCCATTGCATGAGGTCATGTGGCCACTGTAAGGCCCTGTTCACACAGAGCTTTTTGACACATTTTTTGACGCAGAAACCGCGTCGGAAACCGCGCCAAAAAATGGCCGAAAATGCCTCCCATTGATTTCAATGGGAGGCGGAGGCGTTTTTTTACCGGGAGAGGAAAAACCGTCTCGCGGTAAAAAGAAGTGTCATGTCCTATCTTTGGGCATTTACGCCTTTGACATCCCATTGACATCAATGGGAGGCACAGAAAGCGTATTTCGCTGTGTTTTTTTTGCCCGTAGCACTCAATGCAAAAAACGCCGCTGAAATCGCGGCAAACGGCATGCAGGCAGGTCAAAATCTGCCTCAAAATCCCAAACGGAATTTTGAGGCAGAATTTTCCTCCTGCAAAAAACTCTGTGTGAACAGGGCCTAAGGAGCTCTACAGGTAGATGGCGGGGGGGGGGGGGGGGGGTAGGGTGACCATTAACAGGCTGAGCTGCAACTGCAATATTTACATGTGGTGGGATGTATTTGATCTCTAGAAGTAGGGTGGCCACTTAAGGACCAGATGAAATTTTTTTAATCCCGAACAACCTCTCTAACAAAAGAAAAGAATGAATAGATAAGCGGGGGTTGGGGGTGGGGGCAGGGAAATCTGATGAATATTTAAACATTCATTCAATGGTAAAAAAATTTGGGGTAGAAGTGAGAAACGTGTGTCAACTATTGGAAATTCTTCCTAGTTGGTTCTAAAACCCCCTATATCCCAGTTGAATAGTTTTGATCTTTCTTTTGAAATGTTTTTTATGGCAAGAAAAAAAAAAAGATAACATACGTTATATACTTATGTGATTCAACCCAAAATGCTCAACAATATTGAGTGTTACAAACTGTCTTTGATTTCTATCTCCTAGGCAAGTGGTTGGATACTTTAATGTATGGATTACTTTTTAATTTTCAATGTTTGTCTCAAACTCCATATTATACTATGTATTTCCAGAGAAAACTGGTGTAAATACATTGATAAACCTGACTCAATTACTTGATTTATCAATTGCTGCATAGGAATTTATTTACTTCCCATGATTTTCAAATATTCCAAATCATTTTTTCCACAGTGAAAATACCGGTTACACTTTTCTTCCCCTAGAAATGTCTAAGACCAGTTGTGTTTTGTTTAGTTGTGTGTAGGCAGCATGAACTTCCCTCCCTGGAAATGATGTGTGATTCGGATGTTATGATTCCCACATCTGCACTAGAGGAGTCACACAGAAAGCCCAAGAGTAACCAGTGCCAGGAATACAAAAATAGAATTTTGTGGCTGAATTGGACAAAAGCAGAATTGTGAGGTTTATTATACATTACACGGATTTTAAATTCTACAGATGTCCAAATATATGGAACATTATACATCTAATTATTAAGGGAAGGAATATACGATAGTTGTGGATTTGATTTCTTATTATTTGTTGAATAGAACACATAAAGATGATGGTCTGTTCTGTGTCACTTAACTCCCCCAGATGTAGCTGTAGTCTTTAGCTCTTACGTGTTTCAATTATTCCATTGAGTTTATTTATTGAGTCATATAAGTGGGAGCAATAACATGAATTTATTTTGTCTTCGTAAATTTTAAATATTATACGTAACATACAGTTGGACTTGACAATTTAATTGCCAATTTATATTGCACATATCTAGAACCACATTGTTCCAATATAATTTCTTCAGTAAGGACTAGATGCACTGTAAAAGAACATGTAAATATGCAGACAGCTTATAGGGGTTCTTTGCTTTGGACAATCCCTACTTTTAGAATGGGCTCTTGACAATAAGGAGATCACAAAGTGTCCTTCTGCTGGGACCCCCATCGATCAGATGTAATCTGTGGGGAAACCTGATAGTAAGTGTTCAATTTACCTGCAGCGCCACCACAGGGAAAGTTAAACATTGCACAGTTCCCATACAAAGCAGCGAATTGTCTTTGTAATGTAGAACACAAGAGTTCCCCCAGCATGAAAGATGCTCCTTGTAACCTGTCTCCACTCTGGGTAAAAGATGAGGATCCTGGACAGCAGACCCTTCCCTTTTAACCCAGAATTCCCTAATAGGGTCTATGAAACTGAGTTTTCTAAACTGGAAAGCCGCTTTAAAGAGAACTACTTCCTACTACGTCCTAAGTAATACAATTAGGGGATAAATAGGTCCTCTAGACAATTATAGGTGTTACCCCTCATATGTTATAAATTTCTAAATAGGGGAGAACTGAAATCTTTCCTGCTGCCAGGGCAAATTTTGCTTAGGAGTCCCAGGGACAAATGAGGTGTTATGACTTGCCATGTGCACCTTTATAATCTATCAAATAGGCCCCATTACTTATCATGTCATACACCACACATAAGAAGTAAGTTTCCCGATTACTTAAGGACTAAAAGCATACTTTGCATTAGCAGCAGTAAACATTTGTGGGGCACAGAACTTAAATACAGAAAAATGTATTCCAAAACCAAAAAACAACTCTTATGCCCACTAATATATGCACATATTCACTGAGAGCAATTGCATGGGTTACTCCAAGTGTTGGATTACACTCCAAACGTTAAAGCATCGATCTATATGAGAACGGAGTAAACATCACACCATATAAATAAGACATGTTAAAAAAAATTCTGTTTTCATTGTTCAATCATTAAAACATACAAGATACAAAAAAAAACTTAGAAAAAGAATGAGTCACACAGTTTCTGACCAGACCTAGCACAGCGAAACATTTTGGTACAAGAACGTATAGATATATTTTAAGAAAAGTGTCCCCTATACCCGGCAGCAGGCAATGCTGGGAACAATAAAAATTATTATGCAAGTCCCTACCAGGGGAACGATTGTTAATGTACAATGTTTGTTTTAAGTCAACCTAAAGTTAAATATAAATTACTTCTTACCCATGCATATATTAACAATCCTTACCCTAAAAGGGACTTGCATAATAATTTTTATCGTTCCCACCATTGCCTGATGCCGGGTATGGAGGGCACTATTCCTGATACATGTGTATATGTACCTTTTTGTACCAATATGCTTTCTTGTGTCTGGTCTGTAGCTGTGTGACTCATTCATTTTCCATGTATTTTTTTTTGTATTTGTGTATGTTTGAATGATTGAAAAATATTTATTTTAATTTTTTAACACATTTCTTATTTATATGGTGTGTGATGTTCACTCCGTTCTCGTACGTAGGTTTGATGATATATAAAAATTTATAGAATTAATATTCTAGAGGATCTGTATACTCCACTATGTTTCTTTTAAAACAACAGTCATATAGATGTGTCATCTTTAAGTACATAACGATCTGACTTCTTTCCTGCTATTAATATGCATTTCGCAAGGTATGGCGGTTCACAGCGGCTAGTAGCCATACTTGTTCATGTCTTTCAATTCAAGTCCGATTTGTAAGTCTCTTAAATTAATTGTAAGAGCTGTGTGGCCCTCACACCATTCAGTCTGTGTCTGGATGTGGCCGCCTCGCCTAGTGTCCCAACCCCTATTCTCCCGATAAGTGGGAACTCTTCCTGTGAGACATTTTATCCTGTGGATATGCCATAAATATATGAGATCGGAAATCTTTTTTACTTACGTTATACAGGAAAAGTGCTCCAATATACACTGAACCACTAGAGAATATGCTCGGTTCTGACAAGGATTGGTCAAACATTAGTGATATCAGTGTGATCATATGGCAGAGGATTGTCTTGACTATTAAAATCTAAACAAATTGCAGTAAAATGTGATTCATGATCTTCCTGGAGAACCTTCAAGGCTCTTTAACAGCCCCTCCAATAAAAATAAAGTCATTCATAACCCTGGTCCAAACATCCAGTGCTATTTATGATCAAAATTATAACATTTCTGCCATCCTTAGTAGCTCTGAGATGAACAAATCTTGTAAAATTCTATATTTCATTGATTTTCCAAAATCGGAATCACTCTGATCCTATGTGAATCACATACATCTTCCATTTTTTAGGCCCTATCTGCTGCTTGCATTGTCCGTTATTACACTCATTGACCTCCCTACAACCGCCTAGAACAGGGGTCTCAAACTCGGCCGGGTAAGTGGGCCGCATATAGAAAAAATGGGAAGTTGACGGGCCGCATTACTTTCAAATTTGATACAATAAAAAATTATTGTTAATCAATTAGTTATTTGAACTACTATAACACTATATTACTATAATAATATGACATACTACATTACTATAATAATACCGCTAGGTTTAAAATTTGAGATATTTCTCCACATGCTTATTTCAACAATCCACTTTTCCAGTTTAAGTGTCGCTAAATGCAGTCCGGCGGCTCAGATAGCAGCATTTGGCAGACACACATGTCAAGATTGGGCAGCCCCTTTTTAGATAGTGCCACATTGCCCTCTATGGATGCTGCCGCAGTGACCTCTGTGGATGCTGCCACAGTGCCCTCTGTGGATACTGCCGCAGTGCCCTCTGTGGATTCTGCCGCAGTGCCCTCTGTGGATGCTGCCGCTGTGCCCTCTGTGGATGCTGCCGCAGTGCCCTCTGTGGATGCTGCCGCAGTGCCCTCTGTAGATGCTGCCGCAGAGTCCTCTGTAGATAATGCCACAGTGCCCTCTGTAGATAATTCAACACACCCCTAGATAATGCCACAGTGTCCTCTGTACATACTGCCACAGTGCCCTCTGTAGATGCTGCCACAGTGCCCTCTGTAGATGATGCCACAGTGTCCTCTGTAGATGCTGCCACAGTGCCCTCTGTAGATGCTGCCACAGTGCCCTCTGTAGATGCTGCCACAGTGCCCTCCATAGATGCTGCCACAGTGCCCTCTGTGAATGCTGCCACAGTGCCCTACGTAGATGCTGCCACAGTGCCCTCCATAGATGCTGCCACAGTGCCCTCCGTAGATGCTGCCACAGTGCCCTCCGTAGATGCTGCCACAGTGCCCTCCGTAGATGCTGCCACAGTGCCCTCCGTAGATGCTGCCACAGTGCCCTCATGTCAGCGAATTTCACAGCGTCCCGGAGCAGAGCCTATACTAGCGCTCTGCCCGGGACTCCACTCTGGGGAAGACCCTGACACACTGTCCATATATTGACAGCGATGTCAGGGAATTCCACAGAGTCCCGGAGCAGAGCCTATACTACCGCTCTGAACGGGACTCCGGCTCTGGGGAAGCCCCAGACATTGTGCGTCCAAACATGGACACCGATGTCAGGGAATTCGACAGAGTCCCGGAGCAGAGCCGATACTAGCGCTCTGCCCGGGACTCCGCTCCGGGGAAGACACTGACACACTGTCCATATATGGACAGCGATGTCAGGGAATTCCACAGAGTCCCAGGGCAGAGCCTGTACTAGCGCTCTGCACGGGACTCCGGCTCTGGGGAAGCCCCAGACATCGCTGTTCATATGTGGACAGCGATGTCAGGGAATTCCAGAGTCTCAGAGCAGAGCCGATAATAGCGGCTCTGTGTCCCGCGGGCCGCAGATGACAGCACCAGGGGCCGCATGCGACCCGCGGGCTGCGTGCTTGAGACCCCTGGCCTAGAAGGATATGGTTGTAAGCCCTCTCTACTTTCCCCTCTTAGCAGCTGGTACTGTAGCGTTTCTTTCTGCAGCAAGTATCAGACTATATATTTATATACTAGTGTACATGCTATAGATTAGCCCTCTGTTTAAGGATTTTTGGGATTATTTTAGAAAATGTCAGACCAGCTCGATTTCTGGATCATCAGACACAGCCTAGATAAAATGAATACTACTTCACTTAAATTCAATGAGGCCTTTCTATTGCTTGTAGTGAAATTCTATGATGTAAAAAGGCAAATTTTGAGTAACTGGAAGTGCTCACAGTAGTCGAATACAGAGATAATACAGATACATCCTGTAGAACAAGAACAAAATTTTCATGATTCATTGAGTAAGATTTTCCTGTTTCTGTAAATCAGCTGCTTGTGCTCTTCTATACTTTATTGGGTAATTAGGCAAATGGAATTTTGCAACATAGCTGCAGTAACTATATATCATCATGTGTAGACACCTGTATGCATGAATCTATTGTGCATAATCATAAATAATGGGACCAGGAGGGAAAAAACACAAAATAATAGACAACTGGAAATAGTTAATCTAACTGCCACCAGCTACATCAAAGACGTAACATGTTACAGCTTAACAGTTTGCCAATATGTCATCATTTTGTTTTTAAAAAAAATTGCCAGGCTATATTACTAGATTGTGGAAAAAAAACATACTATCAATCTATGAGCAGGTACAAAAAATTGGCAAGCATGCCAACAATACAATGCTACAAGCCATTATTAACTCTCCTGAATTGTTTTTACAGTAAATACATGATATATGAAAGTTTTAGCATTCTTAGTGTGTTCTTCTCAATAATTTGTAGGCAAACAATTATTACTCCAAAATCTGCCCCCCATGGGCACGTTCAGACATGGCGGAATTGATGTGGAATTTCGTTGCGGACAGTCTGCCGTGGAAATCCGCACAGACTTTTTTTCCAGTATTTTCTATGGCCTTTTAGGTACTTTAGTGCAGACGTTGCAGAAAAAGTCATTTCGGATAATAGGCTGCGGTGCAGAATTTTTATTCCGCAGCAGAGAAGTAGCAGATTTTCACTACGGATTTCAGCCTCTACAATGCAAAGGCTAAAATCTGCTTCAAGTCCGCTCTGAAATCCGCAACGTCTAAACAAACAGTCAAGATAAAGAAGAAATGGAGACAGCACTACCAAATTTTCAAAGTGAAGATCCTTTTATTCCACGGTGCAACGTTTCAGCTCAATACGAGCCTTTCTCAAGCATAATAATGTGACATACAAAACGCATATATATGCAATACAGGGTCATCAAACCAATTACATACATATAATAAACTTGTGCAAGAATGCTACAACAGGTATACAAAATTTTCATATCAATAGGATCCCCTGTGAATGTGCTAGTACATAAATAGAAAAATAAATAAAAACATTACATATACATAGTATAAATCGTGCATTCACTGTAATAAGGCCAATCAATCAGATGGGCTACATGTGTATAATAACATGTGATAGTGTAAGAAAACAGGTGTATAAAATAAAGTTAAAAACATCTTACCCTCATTGGATCGGCTGATAGCGTTGTACACTTCCTTACTACATGGAAACTAAGCATTGCGTAATCCTAGCACCTGTGTGTATGAGTCATCGCATAATACGTCATTATACGCATGCGCATTGTCTACCAGAGGCGCTAGTCGCCATATTGAAAAAGGGCTATACACCCATAGATGTTTCTCATGAATAACGTCGGATCCTGTCTGTCTCAACTATGAGTCATTAGACATATCGTAGATTCACATCTGCGCAATGCCCATAAAAGATCGTCGGACCCATTTTGAAAAAGAGCAACATCACTCCATATGTTGCCCATACATCTCATCCACTATAAAGTCAAATTGATCAAATATGAAATGATGTGAACTATGTATACTATCTCTGTAGACTGAGATTAAATGTCTCAGACCAATAATCCCTATACTTCATCTATTTAGAAGCGCATATGCGTATATATAGAGCACATAATATACAGAGATTTACACATCGTCTTAGAGATACTGTGGACGGAAGACATGACTAATATATATGAGAAAACTTTTCAAAAAATAAGATGCATATATTCAAGTATAAGGGTAGTGCAGATACACAGCCTCAACCGATCCTTGAGGAAAATCTTAAGAATAATATCTAAGATAAAAAGAAAAAGGAGAAAAATGTATAAAGTAGTTTATAGGACATTGATAATATATATCAGACCAAATATTGTAAATAGCATACAGAATATAATTATAATATAAATATAGTCAAATTATTTCCTATTCTCCTAATGCACAGAGGAGGGGGAGGAACAAGGGGAAGATGATAAATGCACGGGCAGATGTTCAGATCAGAATGTACCACTGGATTATCTAGAGAAACTCGGAAAGATTTTGAAGTCTATATTAAGACCTCTAGGGGATAAGGTGTCTAATTTAAAAATCCATTCCAACTCCAATCTTTTCAGTTTGGAGATCCTATCTCCACCTCGTCTATGGCGCGGTACATGATCAACAATATATAACTTGAAGTCATTCTCACCATGGTTATTTTCCACAAAATGTTTGGGTAATGGTAGGTCAATTTTCTTGGTACGAATGGTGGACTTATGATTATTTATACGCTTCCTACAATCAAGAGAGGTTTCACCTACATACAATAATTTACAAGGACATTGAATAATATATATTACATGGTCTGATTTACATGTGAGGTGATATTTAATTTTGTAGGTAGAGCCTTTAGTAGGATGGGTGAACACCTCGCTCCTAACCATATTCCTACAATTATTACAACCCAAACACGGGAAACAACCAAATTTTTGGGGGGCTAATAAAGACTGATAATTCTTAGTCAAAAAGCCCACATCAGCATGTACTAAACGATCTCTCAAATTTTTGGTCCTGCGATAAGCTATGCGTGGTGGGACCTCAAATTCTGGAATTTTATCAAAAGAACTCCTAAGTATCCCCCATTCTTTTTTAATGATGTTGGCAATATCATTGCTCTTATGAGAGTATGTAGACACCAATGTTAGTCTATTGGAGGGCGATTGTTTGCGATTTTGCAGAAGATCGCATCTCGAAATCCCCTCCACTTTAGATTTTTTATTGTCCAATAGTTTTTTAGGATACCCCCGATTCCTGAATTTCTGAGACATATCACTCAACCTGACGTCGAGAGTTGAAGGATCCTGCACAATCCTTTTCACCCTCAACATCTGGCTGTAGGGAAGAGATGCGATCATAGGATGGGGGTGGCAGCTTTCAAACCTCAATAAATTGTTACGATCTGTAGGTTTACTATACAAATCTGTGGTAAGTTTATGTTCCTGAATATACACTCTAGTATCAAGAAAATTTAGAGATGTTGTTGAAGAATCCATAGTGAATTTAATATCATCATCTATATTATTCAAAAAACTAAAAAAACATTCCAACTCCACTTGGGTGCCTGTCCAGATGACGAAGACGTCGTCTATATATCTCCACCACCTCAAAACCTTGGTGAAGTGGGGAGAGACATAGACGGCGCCTTCCTCTAAAGCTGTCATAAACATATTTGCGTATGTGGGAGCCACATTAGATCCCATGGCCGTACCCCTCCTCTGTGCATAGAAGGAGTCACCAAATAAGAAGTAATTTTCTGTGAGGACAATTTCCAAAAGACACATAAGAAGGTTAATACATTCATGGGTATAATTAGACTGTTGTAGCACTTCAGATACAGTATGTAGGCCTCTCGTGTGGTTGATTGAGGTATAGAGGCTGCACACATCGAATGATACAAGTGTGCAGTCCCCCGTCAATTCAACCTCATTCAATTTAATCAAAAAGTCAGTGGTGTCCTGAATATATGATTTGGCATTAATGGCAAAATCACGTAACATTTTGTCTAAAAAAATGGCTATCGGTGAAAAAAGTATTGCATATATATGCGTTTTGTATGTCACATTATTATGCTTGAGAAAGGCTCGTATTGAGCTGAAACGTTGCACCGTGGAATAAAAGGATCTTCACTTTGAAAATTTGGTAGTGCTGTCTCCATTTCTTCTTTATCTTGACTGAGGGGTTACTCGGACTGTGACCCAGGAGACGTGCACCCTCTTGAAATATTTATCCTGTGCTGCTGATCTATACATATCTATTGCTGAGTCCCAAAAGCGTGCACGGATACTCATTTGTAAAGATCCTGACGGTTACATGGAACCTCAATCCACTTTATTTTCCTACTCTGAGGAGGATGTGAGTAGAATTTTACGGGGATTACCGGGAGAGGTGTCGTTTCTCAGTGTACCGGCTGTGGAGAGCATTAAAAGGAAATGGGAGAATGAGTCCAAAAAGGCCATTACAGTGGAATTGCATTTGATTACCCTGGGCGAGTATTGTAAAGTTAATCGCATACCCCGAGGTATGCGTTCACACCTGGCACCTAATTTGTTTTCCAATAATGCGGATTTCTGTCAAAGATCAATACAGATCGCAAACAAATATTCACGAGATATAATGTTGCTGAATATTGAATTTCTCCAAAAAGAGTTATGTGAGATCAGGATGCGGATGCAAGGTGTGGATGATATACTCAAAACTCTTCTGTCTGAAGATGATTTGAAGAATTTCAAGTTACGTATAGTGGAATCAATGCAGAAATTTCGCCTAAATGGTGAGAACGCCAAACGCCAGAAATGGCATCGAGACATCGAGGATTATGAATCCGGGAAGATCTATAATTGGCAACGAGACCCTACCATCAATAAGGGTAATACTAACACCAATTATATGAAAAGAAGAAAACGCTTTCCCAACACGTCCGATATTGAAACATCTACTGGTTTTTTAGGTGTCAATCTGGATATCGACGTCCGAGAAGAGGGGGACACAAGCACAGAAGGTGGCACAAGGACCCGAGCCTTCAGAGCAAAGAGGGACCGTCAATTTGTCAACAAGGAATACAAAGTCAACAAAAACCCATAGAAAATCTTGTGGTAAATATATCATCACGTGACTTATCTAATGTGGAGATTTCAGCCCTGAATAAGGGATTATCGTTTAGTCCTACTTCTAGTGTGGATTGGTTCCAATTGGAATTGGATCTTTTCGATTTTTTTCGTAAAATAAAATTCAAGGTATTATTTGCCGGTAAAAATGTTGACACTAGATCTGTACATCATACTGAAGTCACACTAAGAGAGATTGGGCTACATAAAAAAAGTGTACATCAACCCTTTGTTAATGAACCTGCAATTGATACATTTATTGATATTGTGAAAAATCGTATTCGTATTTTGAGAGAGAGTGACAATGGTAGATTCGTAGGTCCTCCTAATTTGACGAGGGATGAAATGGTGGCGGTTGATGGCCTTTCTCGTGATGTGTCCCTGACCATCAAGCCCGCGGATAAGGGTGGTGCCTTGGTGGTCATGGACACATCGCGCTATTTGGCTGAATTAGCCAGACAATTGTCGGATATTAATGTTTATGAGCCACTTCCTGGAGATCCTAAATTTAGAATCAAAAATACCATTGATACTATATTGGTTGAGGCACATAATGCGGGTATCATTGATGGTGACCTGTTGGATTTTATGACGGTGCGGCATCCGGTGGTTCCTGTGCTGTACTGTCTTCCAAAAATCCACAAGCCATTGGTTGACCCTCCGGGCAGACCGATCATATCGGGTTGCGGTTCCATTTTTTCACCGATAGCCATTTTTTTAGACAAAATGTTACGTGATTTTGCCATTAATGCCAAATCATATATTCAGGACACCACTGACTTTTTGATTAAATTGAATGAGGTTGAATTGACGGGGGACTGCACACTTGTATCATTCGATGTGTGCAGCCTCTATACCTCAATCAACCACACGAGAGGCCTACATACTGTATCTGAAGTGCTACAACAGTCTAATTATACCCATGAATGTATTAACCTTCTTATGTGTCTTTTGGAAATTGTCCTCACAGAAAATTACTTCTTATTTGGTGACTCCTTCTATGCACAGAGGAGGGGTACGGCCATGGGATCTAATGTGGCTCCCACATACGCAAATATGTTTATGACAGCTTTAGAGGAAGGCGCCGTCTATGTCTCTCCCCACTTCACCAAGGTTTTGAGGTGGTGGAGATATATAGACGACGTCTTCGTCATCTGGACAGGCACCCAAGTGGAGTTGGAATGTTTTTTTAGTTTTTTGAATAATATAGATGATGATATTAAATTCACTATGGATTCTTCAACAACATCTCTAAATTTTCTTGATACTAGAGTGTATATTCAGGAACATAAACTTACCACAGATTTGTATAGTAAACCTACAGATCGTAACAATTTATTGAGGTTTGAAAGCTGCCACCCCCATCCTATGATCGCATCTCTTCCCTACAGCCAGATGTTGAGGGTGAAAAGGATTGTGCAGGATCCTTCAACTCTCGACGTCAGGTTGAGCGATATGTCTCAGAAATTCAGGAATCGGGGGTATCCTAAAAAACTATTGGACAATAAAAAATCTAAAGTGGAGGGGATTTCGAGATGCGATCTTCTGCAAAATCGCAAACAATCGCCCTCCAATAGACTAACATTGGTGTCTACATACTCTCATAAGAGCAATGATATTGCCAACATCATTAAAAAAGAATGGGGGATACTTAGGAGTTCTTTTGATAAAATTCCAGAATTTGAGGTCCCACCACGCATAGCTTATCGCAGGACCAAAAATTTGAGAGATCGTTTAGTACATGCTGATGTGGGCTCTTTGACTAAGAATTATCAGTCTTTATTAGCCCCCCAAAAATTTGGTTGTTTCCCGTGTTTGGGTTGTAATAATTGTAGGAATATGGTTAGGAGCGAGGTGTTCACCCATCCTACTAAAGGCTCTACCTACAAAATTAAATATCACCTCACATGTAAATCGGACCATGTAATATATATTATTCAATGTCCTTGTAAATTATTGTATGTAGGTGAAACCTCTCTTGATTGTAGGAAGCGTATAAATAATCATAAGTCCACCATTCGTACCAAGAAAATTGACCTACCATTACCCAAACATTTTGTGGAAAATAACCATGGTGAGAATGACTTCAAGTTATATATTGTTGATCATGTACCGCGCCATAGACGAGGTGGAGATAGGATCTCCAAACTGAAAAGATTGGAGTTGGAATGGATTTTTAAATTAGACACCTTATCCCCTAGAGGTCTTAATATAGACTTCAAAATCTTTCCGAGTTTCTCTAGATAATCCAGTGGTACATTCTGATCTGAACATCTGCCCGTGCATTTATCATCTTCCCCTTGTTCCTCCCCCTCCTCTGTGCATTAGGAGAATAGGAAATAATTTGACTATATTTATATTATAATTATATTCTGTATGCTATTTACAATATTTGGTCTGATATATATTATCAATGTCCTATAAACTACTTTATACATTTTTCTCCTTTTTCTTTTTATCTTAGATATTATTCTTAAGATTTTCCTCAAGGATCGGTTGAGGCTGTGTATCTGCACTACCCTTATACTTGAATATATGCATCTTATTTTTTGAAAAGTTTTCTCATATATATTAGTCATGTCTTCCGTCCACAGTATCTCTAAGACGATGTGTAAATCTCTGTATATTATGTGCTCTATATATACGCATATGCGCTTCTAAATAGATGAAGTATAGGGATTATTGGTCTGAGACATTTAATCTCAGTCTACAGAGATAGTATACATAGTTCACATCATTTCATATTTGATCAATTTGACTTTATAGTGGATGAGATGTATGGGCAACATATGGAGTGATGTTGCTCTTTTTCAAAATGGGTCCGACGATCTTTTATGGGCATTGCGCAGATGTGAATCTACGATATGTCTAATGACTCATAGTTGAGACAGACAGGATCCGACGTTATTCATGAGAAACATCTATGGGTGTATAGCCCTTTTTCAATATGGCGACTAGCGCCTCTGGTAGACAATGCGCATGCGTATAATGACGTATTATGCGATGACTCATACACACAGGTGCTAGGATTACGCAATGCTTAGTTTCCATGTAGTAAGGAAGTGTACAACGCTATCAGCCGATCCAATGAGGGTAAGATGTTTTTAACTTTATTTTATACACCTGTTTTCTTACACTATCACATGTTATTATACACATGTAGCCCATCTGATTGATTGGCCTTATTACAGTGAATGCACGATTTATACTATGTATATGTAATGTTTTTATTTATTTTTCTATTTATGTACTAGCACATTCACAGGGGATCCTATTGATATGAAAATTTTGTATACCTGTTGTAGCATTCTTGCACAAGTTTATTATATGTATGTAATTGGTTTGATGACCCTGTATTGCATATATATGCGTTTTGTATGTCACATTATTATGCTTGAGAAAGGCTCGTATTGAGCTGAAACGTTGCACCGTGGAATAAAAGGATCTTCACTTTGAAAATTTGGTAGTGCTGTCTCCATTTCTTCTTTATCTTGACTGAGGGGTTACTCGGACTGTGACCCAGGAGACGTGCACCCTCTTGAAATATTTATCCTGTGCTGCTGATCTATACATATCTAAACAAACAGTCAAATGTGCAAATGTTGCTGCAGATTAGTTGCGTAATTGTGGCGAATGTGTGGCAAAATATACAGCGGAAAAATTCTGCCACGTCTGAACATGCCCTAAAAGTTTAAAGTGAATGTCCAGTTTTCAACACCATGTTGTTTTTATTTCCAACATTCTGTGGTGATTCACTTTTTAATCTATCTTTATAGCAGTCAATGCTCTGTTTTTCTGATATGATGCGCCAAATCTCCAACATAGAAATGGATTTAAAGACGCTCTGTCACCGGTTTATAAGTGCCCTATCTCCTACCTAATCTGATAGGTGCTGTAATATAGATAACAACAGTGTTTTTTATTTTGAAAAACGATCATTTTTGAGCAAGTTATGAACAATTTTAGATTTATGCTAATTAGATCTTAATGACCAACTGGGTGTTTTTTAACTTTTTACCAAGTGGGCATTGTAAACAGAAGTGTATGACGCTGAACAATCAGTGACCAATCAGTGACCAATCAGCGTCATACACTTCACTTCATTCATGCCCAGCTTATTTCACTGCACAGCATGATCTCGCGAGATCACTCTGTGACGGGACTCCCTCCCACAGTTTCTTCATCGGAGCCATGGAAGACTGAACAGACATCGTCTCCAGCCGCTGCAGATTCAGATAAACATCCTGGCACGGCTGGAGGCGATGTCTGTTCACTCTCCCATCGCTCTGGTGAAGGACGCTGTTCAGTGAAACAAGCTGGACTGGAAAATGACGCTGATTGGTCAGCATCATACACTTCTCTTTACAACGCCCACTTGATAAAAAGTAAAAAAAACACCCAGTTGGTCATCAAGAACTAATTAGCATAAATCTAAAATTGTTCATAATTTGCTTAAAAAATATTGTTTTTCAAAATAAAAATCACTGTTGTTATCTACATTACAGCGCCGATCACATTATGTAGGAGATAAGGCACTTATAATCTGGTGACAGAGCCTCTTTAAGTAAAGAAATTCTGACTACCACTGCAGCTGCCACAAAAATTGTTGAAGAGCTAACAGGGTTTGCAGAGATTGATCAATTTGTCTACAACTTAAAGGGCTTGTCCACGTTTGCTAAATAATGTTATTTTTTTGATAATGAATAGATATATAGTTTTCCAATAAACTTTCTGTATTAATTCCTTGCAGCTTGAAAGATCTCTACTTGTTTTTATTCAGTACAAACATTCATTATTTACTTCCAGTGGATAATATTCTGCCCATGGTTATGTGACGGACACAGATGCTGGGATCGTTACAGTTACAGTAACAGTATGTGTATCAGAGCTGTGTCTTCTAACCATCCCAGCACCTGTGTGTTCATCACATGACCATGGACAGAATTTTATCCACTGGAAGTAAATAATGAATGTTCCTACTGAATAACAACAAGCAGAGAACGTAAATACCGTGAGTAATTAATATAGAGTATATTGGAAAATTGTATAACTTTTTATTATACAAAAACCCCTTTAAGTCTCAAAGTTGGTGACATAGTGACTTATTTTATGTAATTTTCCACTTGGACAGCTAATATTCTCCTATCAATATAGTTTATGGTCCCTATAAAGTGCCGGAAGTTGTACTATTGCTTCTACCATCTTCAGCCATTTTTGGTATGGTATGCAAGTTAAGCCTGGTGCCAATTCAATAACCTACCTAGGGTCAAATATAATATATGCAGTTTATTTTATATTATGTCCACTATTATATCTAATAGGTACCTTATGTGATTAGCTTACCCTACAATAGCTCTAGTAACAGGGTTCCATTTGGTGGCAGCTCTACAAGGTAGGGCCACATGTGTTCAAAATAAAACGGAAAGCCATTCTATTAATCCATCTGGTTTACTCGGGGGCAGACATAAACAGCATAGGGTCCCTGTGCAAGAAAAGTATGTGGGCCCCTTTTGTTATGTTTTTAGCTAATTTGTCAAGAATGAGGTGTTCAACATAAAGTCACTTTCTAGGGAGTCCTTTAACACTGTGCCAATGGCTCTGGTGGATTGTAAGCCATCGGTAATTATAAGTGGTAATTCTTTACCAGTCCTTTACATGCAATCATGTAGACAGTAGGAAACACTGTTACTTTGATCTAAAATGATGGTGCCCCCTTTGTCTACAGGTACATATGACATGGTATATGTGCCTCTGAATTTACTGCCAGCATTATATCTTGTGGCAGTCTATATAAAATACTTTTGTACTGTTTTATCAGTAGGCATATAAGTATGCAAATAGCTTTATGTTGGACGAGACTCCATAGAAACAGCAGTTTATTAATGAGCAATATTACATCTACACGCTAAAAAATTCAGAAGCTCGGCAAGTTAACTTGAAATTATGTTTACTCTTGATGGCTATGAAGTATTTTGTGCTGCAACAAAAATACATCTGAGGTAGCAGTTTCCCCTGTGTAAGTGATTTGATTTTGCTGAGATACAGCAAGAGGTAAAAGATATAGCGGGTATTTGCTCATCAGGGAATAAAAAGCACAACATTTTCTTTCTTACTTCTGAGTGATAAAGTACATTAGAAGGCGGCAGGTTATCCACTGTGTTTCTGTTTTCTGTTTCAAATCTCCACATGCGATTTATTGCAGTGCTCAGCCTCTCCGCTGACTTGTTCAACTTTGTCACATATTTCAGCTCATGATGATGAGATGTTATAAATGTTTTGAGTGTATTGAAAAGTGGCACTTGGAAACAGTTTACTGAATAAGACCCATGGGGCATACAAAAGACTACACAGTTGATTCCTTTATGAAGTTGTTTTGCTTTGGTCTCGAGGAACAATACAGTCTAAAAACAGCACTTTAACTACAGATTTTTTGTATTTGCCTTTGATTTCGCTCTATGTAAATATAATAGAGAAGAACGTTGTTGTTTTAGGCTTGAGTTTACACTAAAGAAGAGGGGGTATAATAAAATGAGATAGGGCTCATTAGTGCTTGTCTCATTATTGGGCCCCCTCCCCAAGATCTGAAGCTCTGCAGGGGCCGTATACTGTAACACACCCACAGCAAACCTATTGATCATGTGAAAGAGGTAGAATTGGGACTGATCTCAATTTCTGCCTCTAGCAATTGACACTTTGAGGAGAGATGCTTCACCCCTGGGTCTAAAGGCAATTTTAAGATAGCAAAGGCTTTAAAAGAATGTAGCTTTTTCCTACATACAGTTTCTATCACATTGTGGCTTTTTTTTTCACGTTTTTTGCGGCCATTGAATCTAATGCAAAAACTGAAGGCAAAAAATGTCTGCAAATAACACTTAATGCAAGCGACAAGCTTTTTTTTTTTTTTTGCAAGCAGCCAAAAGCTACCCAGGAAAAAAAAACGCTTCTGCCTCCCATTGAAATAGATTGGGGAGATTTAAGACTTTTTTGGCACTGATTCGACGCGGTTTCTGTGTCAAAATCAGCGCCAGAAAACTCTGCGTGAACGGACCCTAAATTAACTCCACATCTGTAAACCACTCACCAGTCCAGATTTTGACAAGACTCAAATGGTATATTCTGAAAGTGGATTCTGCTTCAAAACAAGATATTAGAAAGACGGTGATGGGTTTTACTTGTACTGCTCTGCCTTCTGGATAGTACCTGCGTAACAAATTTTACTTAAAGGGGTGATGTTAGCAAAGAAGTTGATGGCATATCGCTATTATATGACATCAATGTCAAATCGGTGGGGATTCGACTGCAAAGCTAACACAGTGGTAGCAGTGCTATGAAAGCAATTTGCCCCTTTGTCTCCTGTTGGTTCTGCTTGGCTTTTTTGAAGGCCATATGGTCAGCTGTTGACAATAGTAGGATGATCATGCGGCCACTGATAAAAGGGGAGTGCGACAAACAGGGGGTTAAGGAGCATGATGCTGTACTAGCACTGTTCACTGTTGTCAGTACATTTTAGCGATTGGGGGGGGGGGTCACAGCAGGCATTAATGGTATAGCATAAAAATATGGCATCAATATAATTTCTGAGAAAACCCCTTCAAAGTTTGGAAAGTTGGAATCTAGCTAGAGCACCTCCGAAGTTGTCTAATTGTAATTTATATTTAGGTTACTACTGAACAACAGGGATTAGACTTCATTTAGATCATTAGGACTGGAAATTTGTGTAATGGACTGACAGAGACAGAACATTTTCCCATTCATAACAGTCATGGCAAGTTAACTTTGGAAAATTAGATATAGAAACTGTCAGGATCTTGGGGTATGTGGACCCACTAGGCCGCTCCATCGTAGCGGAGAGGCAGCTGGCCAAGTCATAGTCTATGCAAATTCTATACAAAAGTTTGTAACACAAGGGTACCTGAGATAGCCCAGATAGTGGCAGAGGCTTAGGCATGGATGGAGCTAGATGTGGCAGGTTGCGCCAGACGTGGAGGATAATACCAGGGATGGCAGATTACACCAGATGTGTATACCAGCAGGCGTGGCAGGTTGCGCCAGACGTGATGGATGATACCAGGGATGGCAGATGACACCAGACGTGGTGTATAACAGCCCTTACGCCCCCTCTTCTTGGATCCAGACCGCGAGAGGAATTTTTTTAAACGGGTAGGCGCAGTAAGGTTCTCCTTTGGTTCCCAGTACCTCTCCTCAGGACCAAACCCTCTCCAGTCCACCAAATAGAAAGTCCTTCATCCTACCCTCTTGCAGTCCAGGATCTCTCTCACCTCAAAAACATCAGATGGCCAGGGGTCTCTCCAGAAGAACTGTGGGTAGATGTAGGCGATCCACTAGATCTTGCTGAATAAAATTTTCAGCTGCTCCAAAGTCCAGATAGGCTGAGGAGGAGTGTGATGTCTCACCAGAGATGATGGTCACATGAATGGATAACTGGGGAGAGGCTTTGACGCTTGAAGTCGTCCCACCTATGGCTGTCTCTCCAACCTACTCTAGGTGCTGGATTTTCCCGGTGTTTGTGGACATTGGCGCACGAAATGGCCTTTAAGGCAGCAATATAGACACAGACCTGAAGAGCATCTGTGCTATTTCTCCTGCTCTGACACTTTGATTTTGTCTACCTACACAGAATCCTCAGGTAGGACAACAGGAGGAGGCAATAGTGGTCTCTGGAATGAGAGTGCCAGTCTGTGGAAACATCTCTCCCGCCGAACCTCCTGAGCACATTCCATGATTCTCATGTCGACGTGGGTAGCCAACAGGATAAGAGCATCCAGGGTAGAAGGAAGATTGCGAGCAGCTATCTCGTCCTTGATGTGCGAGGACAGTTCGTGCCAAAAGGTCGCCACTAATGCCTCATTGTTGCATGGAAACTCTGCTGCCAGGGAGGGTACGGAAGGAGATAGCATACTCTCTGTAATGCCGGGGTAGGGAGACAGACAGGTGAGCCCTAATCTACCCGCCACTCAGTCCCTGCCTACTTGCAACGGCCCGTCCTAGGCGACGGCGTACAACTGTGCGACGGTCCCTACGCTCAATAAGTGCACGACAGACAAACAGACAAGGGTACACAGAAGCTAGGGAAATGGGGCAGTTGCCCACAGCAACACCGTGAGCAACGAGAGTAGTGAACGAGCCGAGTCAAACCAGGAGTGCATGAGGTACCAAACGTAGAGCAGGAGAGTAGTGAACGAGCCGAGTCAAACCAGGAGTGTACGAGGTACCAAACGCAGGGCAGGAGAGTAGTCAGTAAGCCAGGGACAAAATGAAGCAGAGGACAAATAGTTCAAGCAGCAGCAGAGCCAGGAAACAGGCAGAATCACAGGCAAAGGAGGAGCAGGAAATGCAGGTATAAATAGACAGAGGGCGGGAGCTAGCTCCGTCTGGCCAGGCTGTGATAGGCTCTCCCACTCCTCAGCCTCCCAGTCTGACTGGTAGAAGATCGTGTCACTCTCTCAGACTTAGGAGCAGGTGCAGACTGATTACCCACGGGCGTCGACACAGAAGCTGTGTCTGGCAGATCCTTTACAGTACCCCCCTTTTTAAGAGGGGCCACTGGACCCTTTCAAGGTGGACCTGGCTTATTGGGGAAGCGAAGATGGAACCTCCTGAGCAATACCCCAGCGTGAACATCCCGGGCGGGTACCCAAGTCCTCTCCTCAGGCCTGTATCCTCTCCAATGGACCAGGTACTGGGGGGAGCCTTGGACCATCCTGCTGTCCACAATCTTGGCCACCTCGAATTCTACCCCTTCAGGGGTGAGAACAGGGACCGGAGGTTTCCTCGAGGGAGCCAAGGACGGGGAGCAGCGTTTAAGGAGGGAGGCATGAAACACATCGTGTACTCGAAAAGACGGGGGTAACTCCAGTCGATAGGAGACAGGGTTAAGGACTTCAATGACCTTGTACGGCCCTATGTATCGGGGAGCAAATTTTTTGGAAGGGACTTTAAGGTGCAAATTTTTAGAAGATAGCCACACCAGATCCCCGACCACAATCAAGGGGTTAGCAGAACGTCTTCTATCTGCCTGAGTCTTTTGTATGCTCTGGGACGCCTCTAGGTTCTTCTGAACCTGGGCCCAGACTGTGCACAGTTCCTGATGAACGACATCTACCTCGGGATTGTTGGAACTACCAGGTGAAACGGAGGAGAACCGTGGATTAAACCCAAAATTACAGAAAAAGGGGGAGACCCCAGACGAGTTACTGACCCGGTTATTAAGGGAAAATTCGGCGAGGAGAATGAAGGAGACCCAATCATATTGACAGTCAGAGATAAAACACCTTAAATATTGTTCTAGAGACTGATTAGTCCTCTCAGTCTGGCCATTAGTTTCAGGATGGAAGACCGAGGAGAAGGACAGATCAATCTCCAACCTTGTACAGAAGGCTCTCCAAAACAATGAAACAAATTGTACCCCTCTGTCAGAAACAATATTGACAGGAACCCCATGGAGGCGCAGGATGTGTTTGACAAACAAGGTAGCTAACGTCTTAGCATTGGGTAGTTTCTTGAGGGGCACAAAGTGGCACATCTTACTGAAACGGTCTACTACAACCCACACCACCGACTTGCCTTGAGATGGAGGCAAATCGGTGATAAAATCCATGGAAATATGGGTCCAAGGTCTCTGGGTAATGGGCAAAGAACATAGTAAGCCCGCTGGTCGGGACCTGGGAGTCTTGGACCTAGCACAAATTTCACAAGCGGCGACGTAGGCCTTAACGTCTTTAAGCAACCCAGGCCACCAATAGCTTCTGGCAATGAGATGCTTGGTACCCAGGATGCCTGGATGGCCAGATAGTGCAGAGTCATGATTTTCCCTGAGTACCCTTAGCCGGAATTGCAGGGGAACAAACAGCTTGTTCTCAGGAAGGTTGCCGGGAGCTGAACCTTGATCAGCCGCAATTTCGGAGACTAAGTCAGAATCAACAGCGGAAATTATTATACCTTGAGGCAAAACACATGCAGGATCTTCCTCCGAAGGAGGGCTGGCCATGAAGCTACGCGACAGTGCATCAACCTTAATATTTTTAGACCCAGCCCTATAGGTGACCAAAAAGTTGAATCTAGTAAAAAATAACGCCCATCGAGCTTGTCTCGGGTTTAACCTCCGGGCAGATTCTAAGAAAACCAGATTCTTGTGGTCGGTAAGGACCGTTACCTAGTGCCTAGCCCCCTCCAGGAAGTGGCGCCACTCTTCAAATGCCAATTTAATGGCTAAGAGTTCGCGGTTGCCAATATCATAGTTACTCTCAGTGGGCGAGAACTTCCTGGAGAAGTAGGCACAGGGACGGAGATGGATGAGGGACCTGGTACCCTGGGACAAGACAGCACCCACTCCCACCTCGGATGCGTCAACTTCCACGATATATGGCTCCATTTGGTTGGGCTGAACCAGCACCGGGGCCGAGATAAAGCACTTCTTAAGGACCTCAAAAGCCTGGACAGCATCAGGAGGCCAGTGGAGGAGATCAGCACCTTTGCGAGTGAGGTCCGTAAGAGGCTTAGCGATGACCAAGAAGTTAGCAATAAATCTCCTGTAATAATTAGCGAACCCCAAAAAACACTGTAACGCCTTCAGGGAGGCAGGTTGGACCCATTCCGCCACAGCCTGAACCTTGGCGGGGTCCATGCGGAATTCATGAGAAGTGAGGATTTGACCCAAAAATGGTATCTCCTGTACCCCAAACACACATTTTTCGGTTTTTGCAAACAGTTTGTTTTCCCGAAGGACCTGGAGCACCTTCCTGACATGCTCAATGTGGGAGGACCAGTCCTTGGAAAACACAAGTATGTCATCAAGGTATACTACAAGAAATACCCCCAGGTAGTCTCTTAAAATATCATTTATAAAATCTGGAAGACCGCGGGAGCATTACACAACCCAAAGGGCATGACGAGGTATTTGAAATGACCTTCGGGCGTGTTAAACGCAGTCTTCCACTCATCCTCCTCTTTGATGCGGATAAGGTAATAAGCCCCCCGTAAATCAAACTTAGAGAACAATTGGGCCCCCTGAACCTGATTGAAGAGATCAGGAATCAAAGGAAGGGGATACTGGTTCCTTAGGTGACCTTATTCAAGTTTAGGTAGTCAATGAACGGCCTAAGACCACCATCCTTCTTCCCTACGAAAAAGAAGCCAGCACCTACCGGAGAAGTAGATGGGCAAATGTAACCCTTGGCCAGGCATTCCTGGATATACTCTCTCATGACCTCACGTTCGGGACAAGAGAGATTAAATATCCTACCCTTAGGGAGCTTAGCTCCTGGTACCAAATCGATTGTGCAATCGTATTCTCTATGAGGAGGTAACACTTCGGAGTCCTTTTTAGAAAAAACATCAGCGAAGTCCTGAATAAACTCAGGTAGAGTGTTCACCTCCTCAGGGAGAGAAATTAAATTAACAGAAAAACAGGACGTCATGCATTCATTACCCCATTTGGTAAGATCCCCAGTATTCCAGTTAAACGTGGGATTATGCATCTGCAACCAGGGAAGGCCTAAAACCAAATCGGACGATAATCCCTGCATCACCAGTACAGAGCACTGCTCCAAATGCATGGAGCCAACAAGGAGTTCAAAAACAGGGGTATGCTGCGTAAAATAACCATTAGCAAGAGGAGTGCAGTCGATACTCACTGCCGGGACAGGTTTAGGCAAGTCAATCAATGGCATAGCTAGAGACATAGCAAATTCCACAGACATAATATTAGCAGAAGACCCTGAATCCACGAAGGCACTGCCGGTAGCAGACCTACCACCAAAAGAAACCTGAAAGGGAAACAAGATTTTATTAGGTTTCATATTTACGGGAAATACCTGTGCGCACAAGTGACCTCCCCGATGATCACTTAGGCGCGGAAGTTTTCCGGCTGCTTATTCTTACGCCTAGGACAGTTGTTCACTTGATGCTTGTCATCCCCACAGTAAAAGCAGAGACCATTCTTCCTGCGGAACTCTCTACGTTGTTGGGGAGACACGGAGGCCCCGATTTGCATAGGTTCATCCGAGTCTTCCGTGGAAGAACGAAGCAACGGAACCTCGGGAGCCATCATGGGGGAGTCAGAGGAGAAGGCACAAAAACGTTCAAGTCGTCGTTCCCTGAGACGTCGGTCAAGACGTACCGCTAAAGCCATAACCTGATCTAGGGAGTCAGAAGAGGGATAGCTAACTAACAGGTCTTTCAGGGCGTTCGACAGACCCAATCTAAACTGGCACCTTAAGGCAGGGTCATTCCACCGAGAAGCTACACACCACTTCCTAAAGTCAGAACAGTACTCCTCAACAGGTCTCTTACCCTGACGTAAGAAGGTCACCAGCTGACTCTCGGCAAAGGCAGTCTTATCAGTCTCGTCATATATGAGCAGAAAAGAAAAGATCAACAGAGAAAAGTTCAGGGGCGTCAGGAGCCAAGGAGAAGGCCCATTCTTGGGGCCCGTCCTGGAACTGGGACATAATTATACCCACTCGCTGGCTCTCAGAACCTGAGGAGTGGGGCTTTAAGCGGAAATAGAGCCTACAACTCTCCCGAAAGGAGAAAAAAGTATTTCGGTCCCCTGAGAACCGGTCAGGCAACTTGAGGTGGGGTTCAAGAGGTGAGGTGGGGGGCACTACCAGGGTAGCATCATGCTGGTTGCCCCTCTGAGCCAGGGCTTGGACCTGTAGGGAGAGGCCCTGCATTTGCTGTGCCAGGGTCTCAAGGGGGTCCATAGTTGTGTCAGGGACCAGGGTAGAAAAGATATATGGGCCTGTGAATATGTAATGACGGGGTAGGGAGACAGACAGGTGAGCCCTAATCTACCCGCCACTCAGTCCCTGCCTACTTGCAACGGTCCGTCCTAGGCGATGGCGCACAACTGGGCGACGGTCCCTACGCTCAATAAGTGCACGACAGACAAACAGACAAGGGTACACATAAGCTAGGGAAATGGGGCAGTTGCCCACAGCAACACCGTGAGCAACGAGAGTAGTGAACGAGCCGAGTCAAACCAGGAGTGCACGAGGTACCAAACGCAGGGCAGGAGAGTAGTCAGTAAGCGAGGGACAAAATGAAGCAGAGGACAAATAGTTCAAGCAGCAGCAGCAGAGTCAGGAAACAGGCAGAATCACAGGCAAAGGAGGAGCAGGAAATGCAGGTATTAATAGACAGAGGGTGGGAGCTAGCTCCGTCTGGCCAGGCTGTGATAGGCTCTCCCACTCCTCAGCCTCCCAGCCTGACTGGTAGAAGATCGTGTCACTCTCTCAGACTTAGGAGCAGGTGCAGACTGATTACCCACGGGCGTCGGCAGATCCTTTACACTCTCCTACTGTGGACCCTCCTTGCTTGAGGGTTGGCAGAGTGGCCACTGCAGAGGATGTTCGACCCAGCTCCTCGAGCACAGTACGGAAAGTCTGTAGGAATAAAGCTAGGTCCAAGAATTCAGGTTTCTGTCATTCCAAGATGGGATATGCCCATGCCAGGGCCTTGCCAGCGAGAAGGGAAATGAGGAACGCTACCTTGGCCTCATTAGAGGGGAAGAGATGAGCTCGTAGCCTAAAATGAATGATACATTGGGAAACCTCTACGGGCTCTAGGATCACCGTCATAGTGGGTAGGAAGTGGCAACGAAACTGTGGATCCGGAACAGACTGGAGGAGTGACGGGCAGTAAAATGGCAGCAACAACCAGAAGAGGAGCAGGAGGTTGATACATTCAGGCGATGATAGAGTTTACAGCCACGAGGAGTTGATCCTGGCATGCACATAGGTCACGCATATCTGTTTGTATCACCTGAACTGCGGTCTTGGATTGGCCAGCGGGTTCCATGGCTTGTGCGTATTGTCACGATCTTGGGGTATGTGGACCCACGAGGCTGCTCTGCCATAGCGGAGAGGCAGCTGGCCAAGTCACACACTATGCAAAGTCTATACACAAGTTTGTAACACAAGGGTACCTGAGATAGTCCATATAGTGGCAGAGGCTTAGACACCGATGGAGCTAGATGTGGCAGGTTGTGCCAGACGTGGAGGACGATACCAGGGATGGCAGATGACACCAGACATGGTGTATACCAGCAGGCATGGCAGGTTGCGCCAGACATGGCTGATGATGCCATTGATGGCAGATGACACCTGACGTGGTGTATACAAGCAGGCGTGGCAGGTTGCGCCAGACGTGGCGGATGATACCAGGAGTGGCAGATGACACCAGATGTGGTGTATAACAGCAGGCTTCACAACGCAACTCCAACACTAAACAGGCTCAGGAACCAACCACAGCATGGGATACAGGATACCGGTAGCACAGCACCGGAAACACTGGGAGCAGGATAACACTAATTAATTACATATGTGGGTGCCCCCTCATGGAGATTGCAGAAAAGAGCGTCCGGATACGCTGCCGTTTCTGGAAAAGGAGACGTCGGCCACAGGAAGGAGGTCTGAGGTCGCCAGCAGCTAAGGGGAGGCTGCGGTCCACAACCATGGCCATTACAGAAACCTAGCCCAATAGTTCACCAGGAGTGAAGGCTTTTGCCCAGTAGGTCACCAGTGAAATAATACTGGCCAACGGTTTCTCACAAACTGGTTATCCCATCATATGAGGGACTGTATACAAAGCCACTAGGTCACAAAGCACAATTCATCTAAAAAAATGTCAACCTGTGTGCAAAATATATATCAATTGGTCACCATGAACTAGGCACACAGTACACTACGTTATGTGGTATTGCTAATGGGTAACAATTATAAGGCCACAATATACTATAAACCACTATGCTAGGGTAGTTTGTACAGATCGTACTGTAGTTTATAGGAATAAGGTGCTTATACACGATGATCATTCTATCTATTTGTATGTTATAATCAATGACAGGCTGCACGCACATCAATTAAGCAAACAATATAATTACATAAACCAAGAAGAAAATGACAGCAGATGAACACAGTAAGGGTCGCTTTACTAGTAAACTGCATTCTCTCCTCTATGTGGAAATTCATTTATGTTTCCTCACCAGCTAAGACAATTTTGAAATACAAATCTTTTCCTGCACAAGAGGAATGACACGAAGAACTGATTGTCAGTGGATGTAATTGACTGTCATGTCATCAGAGAGGTTTGATGCAATGGGGATGTGATTGGCCACTGTAGGTGCACTCGCTGGCTTATGGGTTCATCAATCTTACCCAGTCAACTTGGCATTCAATAGAAATGGACTGGACTGAATCAATGTGGCCTGTACAACAATCCTACTTACAGACCATGCAGTGACTGTGTGAGAGATGTGATTCTATTAAAAATTTGTGTTATTTGCAAGAAATCGATACTTCTGTGTGACCAGAGCTGTGTGCTAGTACAGCTTTCCATGCAATTACATTATAACTAAGGCAATGGTTAGAATGACAAATAATTTATATAAGCTTTTATCCGTCACTACTAATTAGAAGCATTTGTTAAAAAAAATAAATACAAAAACTGTGGAAATGCTAAAGATGTAATGTGGAAGGGCATTATAAACAGAGCGGTATTCAGTAGATCAAATAAAACATATGACTGAAGTACTGGATTTTTATTGTGGTTAATAACTAATATTAATTTCCACACTGGATGTCGCAAACACCTCTTTTTTTTAGTGTTTGGACAAGGCAGTCTTGACTATATGGCACTATTACAACTAAATCATACAGTCAACTCCAGAATTATTGGCATGTCTCAAGAGACTGGTCAAAGACAATTATAAAAAATACAAAATTGTATATAATGATTTAAATCTTACTCAAAATGTCAGGAGAATTTTTTATATACATACATATAACATATAACATTGTATCTACTACAGTATTGTTTTATTTTAAGAATCGTGTACTCTTTCAAAAACATATGAGTCAGAATTATTGGCATCCCCAAAGACTTTTTAAATAAAACCAAAGAAAACTTTTAGCAAAAAACGCTGTTTTTTTATTGCTCCTGGTCTTCAAGAACTTTATTTTTCTTCATCGTCATTTCCTGTTTACCTGGGGTATAAATATGAGGTCACACGCATATAAAATATCTTTGTCATCCATTTTCATATATTAAACCATAGAGCTGTCAACTCAAATGAGATAGAAGGTTTTGGACCTAAAAAAAAGGCGAAGACAAAGAAGATTCCAAAGACCCCAACTTCAGTACTGCACAGTATAGTTGAATATTGAGGTTTTCAAATTGTTTATGACCCTACAGTGCAGAAGCTGTGTCATTCTTCCAATATACTGGAGGTTGCATGAACATTGTAGTAGATATTTTTTTTTTGATGAGTGTGCTTTCTGTATATGTGCTCTCATCTCTGTGCATATGGCCTGAGGAAGACGTTGGTCCAACGTCAAAAACGCATAGCCGTTATGTTGTAATAAACCGTTGTTATATTATACAACTGCTCCTCTTAATTTATTATCAATTCAGTAGCACCGTATCATAGGTCCCTTAACTATTTTTTACGAAACTTACCTTCATAAATTGGCGGTAACGACTTTGTGGTACCGGATTGGACCTGGCTGCAGCTGATCATTTGGACTTCCTCCATTTACACCATCGTTGTGCCTGCGGTTTGCACAACCCCAAAAGGTGAGCAACTGCTTTGCTCCCCCACAATTGTTGTTTGTACCATAATTTATTTGCACTATGTGGCGCTTTGCATTTTTGCTTTTCTCTTCTTCAGTCAGACTTGACAAGTAGGCATCAACACCAGTGATTCTCCTGAGGTGGAGCTACCTCACAGCCTCTGACGCTGTCCTATCAGCATAAGGGCGGATTTACACGATCGTGTAATATGTCCGTGCAACACGCGTGTTTTTCACGTGCGTCGCACAGACCTATGCTAGTCTATGGGGCAGTGCAGACTGTCACTGATTTTTGCGCAGCGTGAGTCCGCTGCGTAAAACTCACGACAGGTCCTATATTTCTGCGTTTTTCGCACATCACCCTCCCATTGAAGGCAATGGGTGCGTGAAAATCACGTGCACCACACGGAAGCACTTCCGTGGGACGCGCGTGATTCGCGCAACAGCAGTCAAAAGTATGTTTGCAAACAGAAAAGCACCACGTGCTTTTCTGTTTACAAACATCCAAATGGAGTGTCATAATGATGGCGGCTGCACGAAAATCACGCAGCCGCACATCCTATCTGATGACACACAGAGCTGTTATGTGCCTTTTGCGCGCTCAAAACGCTGCGTTTTTTGCGTGCGCAAAACACACACGCTCATGTAAATCCGCCCTCAAGCTTCTTCTCACAGTGTGAGAGCCTGAGGCTGGAGCGAAAGGGCATCACTTCAAATAGCTACAGTGAAGGAAATAAGTATTTGATCCCTTGCTGATTTTGGAAGTTTGGCCACTGTCAAAGTCATGAACAGTCTAGAATTTTTAGGCTAGGTTAATTTTACCAGTGAGAGATAGATTATATAAAAAAAAAAAAAGAAAATCACATTGTCAAAATTATATATATTTATTTGCATTATGCACAGAGAAATAAGTATTTGATCCCCTACCAACCAATAAGAGTTCAGCCTCCTCCAGACCAGTTACACGCTCCAAATCAACTTGGTGCCTGCATTATAGACAGCTGTCTTAAATGGTCACCTGTATAAAAGACTCCTGTCCACAGACTCAATTAATCAGTCTGACTCTAACCTCTACAACATGGGCAAGACCAAAGAGCTTTCTAAGGATGTCAGGGACAAGATCATAGACCTGCACAAGGCTGGAATGGGCTACAAAACCATACTGTAAGACGCTGGGTGAGAAGGAGACAACTGTTGGTGCAATAGTAAGAAAATGGAAGACATACAAAATGACTGTCAATCGACATCGATCTGGGGCTCCATGCAAAATCTCACCTCGTGGGGTATCCTTGATCCTGAGGAAGGTGAGAGCTCAGCCGAAAACTACACGGGGGGAACTTGTTAATGATCTCAAGGCAGCTGGGACCACAGTCACCAAGAAAACCATTGGTAACACATTACGCCGTAATGGATTAAAATCCTGCAGTGCCCACAAGGTCCCCCTGCTCAAGAAGGCACATGTACAGGCCCGTCTGAAGTTTGCAAATGAACATCTGGATGATTCTGAGAGTGATTGGGAGAAGGTGCTGTGGTCAGATGAGACTAAAATTGAGCTCTTTGGCATTAACTCAACTCGCCGTGTTTGGAGGAAGAGAAATGCTGCCTATGACCCAAAGAACACCGTCCCCACTGTCAAGCATGGAGGTGGAAACATTATGTTTTGGGGGTGTTTCTCTGCTAAGGGCACAGGACTACTTCACCGCATCAATGGGAGATCAGATGGAGCCATGTACCGTCAAATCCTGAGTGACAACCTCCTTCCCTCCACCAGGACATTAAAAATGGCTCGTGGCTGGGTCTTCCAGCACGACAATGACCTGAAACATACAGCCAAGGCAACAAAGGAGTGGCTCAAAAAGAAGCACATTAAGGTTATGGAGTGGCCTAGCCAGTCTCCAGACCTTAATCCTATCGAAAACTTATGGAGGGAGCTGAAGATCCGAGTTGCCAAGCGACAGCCTCGAAATCTTAATGATTTACAGATGATCTGCAAAGAGGAGTGGGACAAAATTCCATCTAACATGTGTGCAAACCTCATCATCAACTACCAAAAACGTCTGACTGCTGTGCTTGCCAACACGGGTTTTGCCACCAAGTATTAAGTCTTGTTTGCCAAAGGGATCAAATACTTATTTCTCTGTGCACAATGCAAATAAATATATATAATTTTGACAATGTGATTTTCTTTTTTTTTTTTTATATATAATCTATCTCTCACTGGTAAAATTAACCTAGCCTAAAAATTCTAGACTGTTCATGTCTTTGACAGTGGGCAAACTTACAAAATCAGCAAGGGATCAAATACTTATTTCCTTCACTGTATATATCTGGCTGTGGTTCTGGTGGCATATGAAAGATTCTAGTCTTTCATATGGCACCAGGATCGTAGTTCTAGCTGTGAAAAAACCCAAGGTATCACCAGTTGAAAACACAGTCAGAAATGGAAGCTATATACTATATAATCACACTTTGTTGCTGGGCTGGGAAGAGGACAACTGTATGACGCTGATTGAACAGCTCATGCAGAAAATATTACACTGCCCAGAGTGAAAAGAAAGAGTTACCGCCCATTTGGCAAGTATTGCCTAATTAGCATATTTAGAAAAATGCTCATAATTTTGAAAATAATAAACATTTTTGAAAAAAAATTACAGTGTAGTTATCAGCATCATAGCGCCTATTAGATTAGTTAGGAGATAGGACATTAATAAACTAGTGACAGAGCCTCTTTAACCCAACAACTTGAGTGTGAATGCACCTCTCAGCAAGACAATAACCCCCAAAATCAACATAAAACCGCTTGTGGGAAATCAAAATCAAAGTTTAGCAATAGCCTCCCAGTATCATGATTTGAACAGAATTTAAAAGCAGTGGTGCATATTGAAGACTAAAGTTCACAGATGACAATCCAAGAATGTAACAAGTATTGTCCAAGCAGGTTAAGCATTTTAGTAAGTGACTCACTGCTGTTATTTCTATCATGGGAGGTTCCATCAAATGGAGGTGCCGATATTTTTTGTAAGCTGGGACGCGTTCCAATAATTATGAAGTTGACTGGATATGGGTCAGGGTTATTGTTTCCATCGCAGCACTATTCACATATAGTATTGTAACAATTCCAGCTATTTCACACAACTGGCCCAGTAGATGTGTTTGAATATATATAGAATTAATTTATTACATATTATCTAATTTGAAATCCATTTACCCTGGCCACTGGTTCCCACGATTGCCTGTTATCGCTTGCATTGCTGATTGCTCCTTCATATACATGGGCCTTTAGAATCCACATGAAGCATGTTAGTACAGTTAGATGTTTAGAAACAGGGAACATTTTTGTTACATAGATTTACATGCATGTCCAGGGATAAACTGGTTAATTTGTGCAAAATGAACACTACTAGCATTATGGTATAACAGCAATTTCATAGGTGAAGCAAGCTCTTAAAAACACAAAGGAAACATTTGGTATGAATTTTCTTCTGTATAAAAGAAGAGGAAGTAAAGCAGAATTGTAGCACGATTATAAAAGAAAACCTATATGATATATAGAAAGTAACCTAACATAGTCTGACATGGGTTAACAAGCTGTGTGCGTAACCTATAAGACAACAAACATTTGTGCATGGAAACCTTAAAAGGAAATGTCCAGCGGGTCCCCTACTATATTTAATTTGGTTGGTACACCAGTCATTCTGATGAAAAAAATATATATATATACAGTATGTTGGGAAGTTTTTGTTTAAAGTAAATGTACACCTTTTATGATCATGTCATTTTTGCTAAAAAAAAACAGCTCTGACCCATCGAGGCATGGACTCCACAAGTCCTCTGAAGGTGTCCTGTGGTATCTGGCACTAAGATGTAAGCAGCAAATCCTTCAAGTCCTGTAAATTATGAGGTGGAGCCTCCATGGATTAGACAGTTTTTCCAGCACATCCCGGAGATTCTTGATTGGATTGAGATCTGGGGCATTTGGAGGCCAAGTTAACACCTTTAACGCTTTGCCATGTTCCTCAAACCATTCCTGAACAATTCTTGCAGTGTGGCAGGGTGCATTATCCTGCTCAAAGAGGCCACTGCCATTAGAGAAAACCATTGCCCTGAAGGAATGTACTTGTTCTGCAACAATGTTTAGGTAGGTGGTACATGTCAAAGTAAATGGCAAGACCCAAGGTTTCCTAGTAGTATACTGCTCAGAGCAGCACACTGACTTCACCAGCTTGCCTTCTTCCCATAGTGCATCTTGGCATCATCTCTTCCTTAGGTAAGCGACACAAATCCACCCAGCCCCAACATGATGTAAAAAAAACGGATTCATCGGACCTGACCACCTTCTTCCATTGCTTTATGGTCCAGTTCTGATGCCCCCGTGCCCATTGTAGGCACTTTCAGTGGTGGACAGGGGTCAGCATGGGCACTCGGACTGGTTTGCAGCTATGCATCCCCAAACGCAACGAGCTGCGATGTGCTATGGGCAGAGATGAGCAAATCGATTCTACCTGTCTTGAATTTGGCAAATTGTTTAGATTCTGCAAAATTCCAAACTTTTGGGGTTTGCGGCACACGGAATGCAAATATGCCGGGTTGCCATTTTACAGATTACAAAAAGGTTCACATGAGCTCGGGCAGGCTTCCCCAAAATGACTTGCAGGCAGCCTTCCCAAATTGCATTACGGTTATCCATTCCTCAAGCACAGGCAATCATGAGAGGTATAGGTGGATGACATTACTAATGTTGGTTTTATAGGGTGTTAGCTGCTTTATATATAATTTACTTTGAACAGGAAAGTATTATACAGAGCTTTCATCTTGCTTGCACACCAGGAAACTTGCGTAACGCAGTGCATTACAAAAGGAGATGCTGATGGAGGGGTTGCATGACGTGCCTTTCCATTAGCAGCTCAGCGAAGGGGCTGCTCGAGGAGTTTCTAAACACAGTATATTCATGTCATATTTCCCCCCTATCCACTGTTTACAAATCTTTATATATAAAAGGCTTGGATACAGTTCTAAAAGACATCAAAGAGTCAGACACAAGTTTTATGGGCAATTGGGGTACTTGCGATTCGCAGCAAAATTATTCGGACCAAATCAAATCGGACGGCCGGGAAATTTGCTTATCTCTAACTCTGTGTTCTGACTCCTTTCCATCATAGCCAGCAGTAACTTTTCCAGCAATTTGTGCTACAGTAGCTCTTCTGTGGGACAGGCTAACCTTTGCTCCCCATGCTCATCAATGAGCCTTGGGTGCTCATGACCCGGTCGCCGGGTCTTGTCCTTTCTTCGACCACTTTTGGTAGGTATTAACCACTACATACCGGGAACACCCCACAGGACCTGTCGTTTTGGACATACTTTGACCCAGTCGTCTATTTGTTACAATTTGGCCCTTGTCAAAGTCGCTCTGATCCTTACGCTTGCCCATTATTACTGCTTCCAACACATCAAATTCAAGAACTAATTGTTCACTTGCTGCCTAATATATTCCACCCCTTGGCAGGTGCCATTGTAAGGAGATAATGTTATTCACGTCACCTGTCAATGATTTTACTGATATAACTAAGTGGTGTATACCTACACTGTATTCTCCAAAATATATATTTCTCATATAATATACATGTATCATGGTATGAATGCTTGTTTGTGCAATGCTTCTACTGAATTGGCACTTTAGTTATTTGTCTCATTGAATCAGTTTCAGCTTCAGACTGCCAGTAGGTATTGAGTAATAATGATGAGCACATTTACTCTAATTAGATTGATGTTTCTCTTAACATTGCCAGTAGTTGTTATTAGAGGCATTTCCCTCAGTGTGCTTAACTAACACTATACTGTATATTGCAAGGTCTTGGCAGATTATGAACAGGTAATAATTGTCTATTTAATAGATGTAACAACAGTTCAGAGAGCCACAATGAGCACTTAGGTCATATATGGAACTGACTGCAAATCAGAAACAGTATTTCCGACATAGCGGCCAGTTGCTTGTTTATTTTCATTATTTCAGAATTCACCAGAGAAATGTATGATACAACATTGTTTGCTATAGACCTAAACTGTTATGAGATATCTAGTAGCATGTGCTTTCGTCTGGTGGGGTATAAGATCATATTTTCTTGCTCAGGTTGCCCTAAGATAATTAGCAAGTGACATAGACTGTCACTTCATAATTATAATAATTATATTATTCTACTCATCTAATAAATGCCTTAGAATTCGGGTTTGATGACATTTCAGTATTTATCCCAATAAATTGTGTGTACAGTAGTCATTATGACAAGTTGTGGAACTCTAGGCCTAAGGCTAATACCACGTTTCGGCTCTATGTTCAGTGTATACATCTGGAAGTGCTCCAGACCTATATATCTTATGTGCCCATAGAGTTCTTCTGCCCAGAAATGCCTAAAAAGAGTATACGTTTGGCCGGTATATGTTTAAATACTTTTTTTTTTCCTAACGGCATTGTAACACTTCCATATGTGTAAATAATTACCAACAATCGTTACTTTATATTACTTTAAGCTATTAAGTGTGTTCCCAGTTCAGATGTCTGTACAAACAGTGGCCGTTTACGAGGTATAACCACAAATTGCTGCAATCTTGCAATGCGATTTTTGTCCGCACATCTTGTACAGGTGCAACACATTGAAACGAAAAATCTACATTATTAACAACTAAGCATTTATTTCAGATATAGAGCAAGCTACTCTACTAAAGCAAGCAAATTTGTATCATCAACTGCTAATTTAGCTAATTTAGCTTGTAGTACTATATGTATAGATATGTTCCAAATTAAACAACTGATCGCTAATGAAGTGGTACCTTTTAAGCAGTGATACTAAAACTCTGCAGTGTAGTTTACGCCACAGAACCAGCTAACATAAAGCTTTTTTTTAGTACTCTAATTCTTCTAGAATAAAAATAATTAATTAAACTTTTCAAATGTGCTTATATGTGATAACCAACATGGTTTTACTAAGGACAGAAATTGTCAAACTAACCTGATTTTCTTTTATGAGGAGGTTTGTGTGGCAATATCTACAAGGAGGAGGTGGGGCGCTATCTACAGGAGGGGCTGTATCGCTCTATCTACAGGGGGGACATGGGTGGTACTATCTACAAGGAGGAGGTGGGGGCGCTATCTACAGGGTGGGTTGTATGACACTATTTACAAGGGGGCTGTATAGAATTATCTACAAGGGTAGAGTGGGGAGCTATATACAGGCGGACTGTATGGCACTATCTACGATGGGGAGTTGGGGACGCTATGTACAAGGGGGGCTGTGTGGCAGTATCTACAAGGGGCTGTATGGCACTATCTACAGGGCGAGCTGTATGGCACTATCTACAGGGCGAGCTGTATGGCACTATCTACAGGGGGGCTGTATGGTGCTATCTACAGGGGGACTGTATGGCGCCATCTACAGGGGGAGGTGGGGGCACTATCTATAAGGGGTTTGTATGAAAATGTCTACAAGGGGGAGGGGGCACTATCTGCAAGGAGGGTGTTACTCTGTCTACAGGGGGCTGTATGGCACAATCTACAGGGGGCTGTATGGCACAATCTACAGGTGAGCTGTATGGCACAATCTAAATGGGGGGTTGTATGGTAGAATGTACGGGGGGTTTGTATGGCATTATCTACAGGGGGGCACTATCTACAAGGGGGCTGTGTGTGGCACCAAGGGAAGGGGGGCCCAGTCAACAGTTTGCTATGGGGCCCAGTCTTTTCTAGTTAGAGGGGCCCCTGTGGATGTAGTATTTTTGGACTTTGCAAAAGCAATTGACACTGTCTCTAATAGATGCTTAATGGGTAAAATAAGGTCTGTTGGTATAGAAAGTAAAGTTTGTAATTGAAATGAAAATTTGCTCAAGGACCATATGTAGAGTGTTGTGGTCAATGATTCCTACTCTGCATGGTACCTGGTTATGGTGGTGTACCACTATTATTAACCTGCTTAATAATGATATAGTCGATGGGATAATCAACAAGGTTTCTAGTTTTGCGGAGGACATCAAGTTTTGCAGTATAGTGCAGTCTATGGACAATGTTCATAAATTACAGGCTGACTTGGACACACTAGGGCTGGGTTCACACGACCTATTTTCAGGCGTAAACAAGGCGTATTATGCCTTGTTTTACGTCTGAAAATAGGGCTACAATACGTCGGCAAACATCTGCCCATTCATTTGAATGGGTTTGCCGACGTACTGTGCAGACGACCTGTCATTTACGAGTCGTCGTTTGACAGCTGTCAAACGACGACGCGTAAAATGACTGCCTCGCCAAAGAAGTGCAGGACACTTCTTTGCAACGTAATTTGAGCCGTTCTTAATTGAAGTCAATGAAGAGCAGTTCAAGATTACAGGCGTCCAAGACGCCTCGCATAATACGAGGAACAGCATTTACGTCTGAAACGACGCAGCTGTTTTCTCCTGAAAACAGTCTGTCTTTTCAGACGTAAAAGCCTCTCATCGCATGCACATACCCTAAGTGTCTAGGCATCAACTTGGTCTGCAAACACCATATGTCCTAGCGGGGGAGTAAAAGTGGGATAGTTACTTGCAGAGAAGGATCTGGGTGTACTTGTAGATCATAGACTAAATAAAAACATGCAATGTCAATCTGCTGCATCTAAAGCCAGTACAATATTGTCATTTACTAAAAGTGGCATGGACTCGCAGGACAGGGATATAATATTACCAGTTTACAAAACATTAGTGCAGCCTCTTCTAGAATATGCAGTTCAGTTCTGGGTGCCGGTTCATAGAAAGGATGCCCTGGAGTTGAAAAAGATACAAAGAAGAGGAACTAAACTCGTAAGAGGCATGGGTTGGAGAATCTTAGTTATGAGGAAAGATTCAAATATTTACATTTATTTACTCTTTAGAAGAGACGTCTAAGGAGGAACATAATAAATCTTTATGCTGTATGTATATTAATTACCCATAACAAAAATATGGTGAAAAGCTGTTTCCTGTAAAATCCCCTCAAAAGAGAAGTGGGCACCCCCTCTGTCTGGAGAAAAAAAGGTTCCATCTACAGAAGTGATAAACCTGATATACTGTAAGAGCTGTGAATATGTACGTTTTCTTAGAACACAGAAATATCAACGCATAAAGAAATGTATGGAATTTTTAAAATGTTGATACAATTTGATTGCCGCTTGCGATTAGGAAGTAAATGTTTCTCTAATAGGCACCATGCACACGACCGTAGATTTCGCTTGTAACTACGGTCCGTAATTACGGACCCATTTATTTCTATGGCCGACGGACACCTTCCCGTAAATATACGGGAAGGTGTCCGTGCTGTAGTAACCTTCAGTAAAAAATAGGACATGTCCTATTTTTTTATTTTAACCGACCGTGCTTCCATACTTTATAATGGGAGCAGGGCCCGCAAGTGATTATGGGCACGGTCGTGTGCATGGGGCCTTATGGAAAATTGTCTCATGCCTTATGGATTTATTTTTGTCTTCCTCTAGATCGATAGGTGGAAACAAAGTTATAAAATTTAGCCAACTCCTTACCTTCGCCCATCCCCTGGTTGAATTTAATAGTCATCCATACTAACTATGTAACTATTTAAACAGTCTTAATTGAAAATCTCCAACAGTTTTGTGTCTACAGCTCCTATCCAGACCTATGTGTTTTTATGCATTGATACACACTTGCATTTGTTCCCTACTTCTTGATAACATACATTAAATAGATGAGGAAGAAGTACAAGACAGATGGGAGGGAGTATGAGTACAAGGACAGACTACACAGGGCTTTGTTTGTAGTCTGTTACCATAGAGACAAATAGGTCCACATAGGAGCTGTAGATGCAAAATGCTACAATATGTTTTAATCAAGCCGATTTCCAAAATTGGATTTTCTGTGCATTTGGGTAATAAACAAAATGGTTATACAGTTGGTGTTTTAAGAAAGACTGGAAATGAATGGCAATAGTCAAAAAGAAAATAATAGATAAATAGAAAAAAACATTAATATATGTGCATGGTGTTCTACAGATGTGTCTGCCAACAAGTTAGCTTCCTATTTAACATTTTTCTTTCACCCGATTCTTTCTGTCCCTTTGTTCTTCTGTATTTAACAGTATAATAAATGATCCTGCTGCTATCTGGCGTTCTGTCTCACAGTGAATTGAATGCCTTTTTCTTGCCCTTCATTGTGATCTTACAGTGCTTGTCTGGCAGAATGATGTACCACTTCCAGCTGTTATCGCATCGTAGCGGGCTCTCCAATATGTTACTTGTCTCTGGTCACAGTGTCATGTTTGTATCTGAAAGTGTTCACAAATTCTCTGAAATCTATGTTCATCTCTGTGAAAGAATCAGGTTACATGAGAATGTCCGCCTATACTGGAACAGAATTATCTTACACAAATGATGCAATCAGGGATCTGTTATGCACTAAGCTGACTCATTCACTTAGGTTTATGGCATTACCATAACAATACAACAGACTGGGTTGAGCAGTGTCGTAACTACCGTGGTAGCAGCTGTAGCGGCTGCTACGGTGCCCGGTGCTTGTGGGGGCCCGTGCACGCCCCCCATATGCCCGGTGGCGCCGCTAGCAGCCATTATGGCTGCTACAGCAGTAGCGCCGCCGAGCCTCCAACAAGTATAGGCCGGGCGACACGGTCCCTCTCATGCCTGTAGGCGTCGCTAGCACCGGAGGGGGCCCCGGTGCTAGTGACAGCCAAATACATGCATTAGTGCTGAATAGCCGGGCATTACCTGACCATTCAGCGCTTTACAATGACGCTGATTGGCTAGCGTCGCGATGACGTCATCGCGCTGCTTCCATGCTTGAAAGTCGCTGATTGACGGGGCAAGTCATTCTGCCCCGCCAATCAGCGTCATTGGACAACGCTCGTTCAGCTCCTGCAGACCCGCTCAGAAGAGAGCAGATCTGCATCGCCAGCGAACAGGAACGGGATCATGTGAGTATGGTTTTTTTTTCTCATAAAACTGTTAATGGCATTATTTATAGTGGGGACTCTATCTACAGGGGTGTCGTCTATATGTGGGCCACTATATACAGGGGGGGTCTATATGTGGGGATGTGGGGCACTAGCTACAGGGGTGGTCTGTATGTGGGGATGTGGGGCACAATCTACAGGGAGGGTCTATATGTGGGGATGTGGGCCACTTTATACAGGGGGGTCTATATGTGTGCCACTATCTACAGGGGGGTCTATATGTGGGGCACTATCTACAGGGTGGTCTATATGTGGGGCACTATATACAGGGCAGCTATATGTGAGACACTATACAGGGGTGGGCTATATGTAGAGCACTATCTATAGGGGAGCTATTTTTTAGGGCACTTTCTATAGGGGTGGGCTATATGTGGGACACTATATACAGGGGTGGGTTACCTGTGGGGCACTAGCAACAGGGTGGCTATATGTAGGGCACTGTCTACTGAGGTGGGCTATACGTGTAGCACTACCTTTAGGGGAAGCTACACTACCGTTCAAAAGTTTAGGGTTACTTAGAAATTTCCTTATTTTTTAAAGAAAAGCACAGTTTTTTTCAATGAAGATAACATTAAATTAATCAGAAATACACTCTATACATTGTTAATGTGCTAAATGACTATTCTAGCTGCAAACGTCTGGTTTTTAATGCAATATCTACATAGGTGTATAGAGGCCCATTTCCAGCAACCATCACTCCAGTGTTCTAATGCTACATTGTGTTTGCTAACTGTGTTAGAAGGCTAATGGATTATTAGAAAACACTTGAAAACCCTTGTACAATTATGCTAGCATATTATGCTAGCCTGTTTAGAGGAACTATAAAACTGACCTTCCTTTGAGCTAGTTGAGAATCTGGAGCATTACATTTGTGGGTTCGATTAAACTCTCAAAATGGCTATAAAAAGAGAGCTTTCATGTGAAACTCGACAGTCTATTCTTGTTCTTAGAAATGAAGGCTATTCCATGCGAGAAATTGCCAAGAAACGGAAGATTTCCTACAACGGTGTGTACTACTCCCTTCAGAGGACAGCACACACAGGCTCTAACCAGAGTAGAAAGAGAAGTGGGAGGCCCCGCTGCACAACTGAGCAACAAGACAAGTACATTAGAGTCTCTAGTTTGAGAAATAGACGCCTCACAGGTCCTCAACTGGCAGCTTCATTAAATAGTACCCGCAAAACGCCAGTGTCAACGTCAACAGTGAAGAGGCGACTCCGGGATGCTGGCCTTCAGGGCAGAGTGGCAAAGAAAAAGCCATATCTGAGACTGGCTAATAAAAGGAAAAGATTAATATGGGCAAAAGCACACAGACATTGGACAGAGGAAGATTGGAAAAAAGTGTTATGGACAGACGTATCGAAGTTTGAGGTGTTTGGCTCACACAGAAGAACATTTGTGAGACGCAGAACAACTGAAAAGATGCTGGAAGAGTGCCTGACACCATCTGTCAAGCATGGTGGAGGTAATGTGATGGTCTGGGGTTGCTTTGGTGCTGGTAAAGTGGGAGATTTGTACAAGGTAAAAGGGATTTTGAATAAGGAAGGCTATCACTCCATTTTGCAACGCCATGCCATACCCTGTGGACAGCGCATGTGTGAAGCCAATTTAATCCTAAAACAGAACAATGACCCAAAGCACACCTCCAAATTATGCAAGAACTATTTAGGGAAGAAGCAGGCAGCTGGTATTCTATCTGTAATGGAGTGACCAGCGCAGTCACCAGATCTCAACCCCATAGAGCTGTTGTGGGAGCAGCTCGACCGTATGGTACGCAAGAAGTGCCCATCAAGCCAATCCAACTTGTGGGAGGGGCTTCTGGAAGCATGGGGTGCAATTTCTCCCGATTACCTCAGCAAATTAACAGCTAGAATGCCAAAGGTCTGCAATGCTGTAATTGCTGCAAATGGAGCATTCTTAGACGAAAGCAAAGTGTGAAGGAGAAAATTATTATTTCAAATAAAAATCATTATTTCTAACCTTGTCAATGTCTTGATTATATTTTCTAGTCATTTTGCAACTCATTTGATAAATATAAGTGTGAGTTTTCATGGAAAACACAAAAAAATTGTCTGGGTGACCCCAAACTTTTGAACGGTAGTGTATATGTGGGGCAGCACGGTGGCTATGGTGGCACCATCTACAGGGGGCATAGTGTGTGTGTGTGTGTGTGTGTGTGTGTGTGTGTGTGTGACAGTGTACTATTCTAATCAGGGACACAGTGTATGGCGCTATAATAGTTAGCGGTGCAAGAGGTGTTGAGAATTTTAACTTTGTTTATAGGTGCAGTAATATTTTAAATGTGAGAAGCTGAAGACATCTGAGCGGAAAACCGCAGAAATGGGTCATGGCCGGATGAAATCCATCATAGAGGTCTGGACCGGAGGGAGAAGAAAAGAACTAGAATCTGAGACGTCACCGGTGAGTTCCTTAATGTAAATTGTAGTCACTGTATGATCTGCACTGAGATGATGGGTGGTATGATTATGATATGATTTTTTTTTGTGAAACAGCATCTCCCAGCTTATCCTTACCATTGTTCGGGCCATGCTGGGAGCTGTAGTTTTACGCCGTACAAATCTATACGGCAGGGGTGGCAATAAATTGAGCTGTATTTGTTCTGGTGCTGTATATATGTACTGATCTTTGTTCTTATGCTGTATGTAAGTACTGAGCTTGGTTCTGGTGCTGTATATACGTATGAGATTCGTTTTGGTGCTGTGTATATATGTAATGAGTTTTGTTCTGGGGCTGTATATATGTACTGAGCTTGGTTCTGGGGATGTATTTATGTACTGAGGTTGGTTCTAGTGCTGTATATATGTATGGGCTTGGTTCTAGTGCTGTATTTATATACTGAGCTTGGTTCTAGTGCTGTATATATGTACTGAGCTTTGTTCTGGTGCTGTATGTATATCAGAGCTTGGTTCTAGAGCTGTATTTATGTACTGAGCTTGGTTCTAGTGCTGTATATATGTACTTAGCTTGGTTCTAGTGCTGTATTTATGTACTAATCTAGGTTGTGGTACTGTATTTATGTTCTGAGCTTGGTTGTGGTACTGTATATATGTCAGATCTTAGTTCTGTAGTTATATAGGATATATTTATAATAACAAAATTGCAGGGCAGATGGAATTGTTCTCAATTCATTGTATATTTAATGGGAATCTGTCAGATAGCTTTAACCCCATGAACCGCCACCATGCGGTAATACATGACCTGACAATATTTCCAAACATTCCCTTGTATGTTTTTTTCAGATTCAGTAAAATTCTTAAAATCCACTTTTAAAACGACACACACTATATGCTAATTACTCATTAGAGGGACATGGGGCGGTGCCGCTATCCTGAAGACTCACATAGTCCTGACTCCAAACCCAACTTTCCATGTTTGAGTGACATCTCCCTGGCTGATACAACTTTCTCGGATACGCCATTGCCTTGTACACAAGGTGGGGCTGTGTGGCACTATACACAAAGGGGGAGCTGTGTGGCACTATACACAAGGGGGAGCTGTGTGGCACTATTTATAAGGGGCAGGGCTGTGGCTCTATCTACAGGTGGCTGAGTGTGGCGCAGTCTACAGGGGTCTGTGAGTGGCACTTTCTACTAAGGAGGGGCTGTGCTGCGCTTTCTACTAAGGGGGGGGGGCTGTGTGGCACTATATACAAGGGAGGCGGGCTGTGTGGCACTATATACAGTGGGAGCTGTATAGCGCTATATACAAGGGGGTGTGACACTGTCTATAGGCAGGGCTATATTGCACTGTCTACAGGGGGGGCTGTATGGCACATTCTACAGTGGGCACTATTTATAAGGGGGGCTGCTTGTGGCTGCTTGTGGGGGTCCGGTCAGGAGTTTGCTATGGGGCCCAGTCTTTCCTAGTTACGCCCCTGGGGTTGAGTTATCTAAGACTTGAGGATACACACCCCTTGAACATGGCTATATACTATTCTCTGTTAAAAAACATAATAGGATTAATAATAATAATTACCCACCATCCACATTGTGCGTCTTACTGTCTGAACAACACTGTGCTTTCTACTATTTTTCAAGACTTAAAGAGAAGATTTACCTTTATACAAGTTCAATTGGTTGGCCTGCTTGCGCAAATGTACCAACTTTTATAACATACTTGTTTTACCTGTCTAACCAAAATGCAGCCTTGTGCAGTCCACTGTAATGAATCTGTAGTGTAAAACTGCTGCTAGTTACCTAGGGAAAGCAGTTCCCTTCTGGTAAGTAGGCTGTGACCAAGGCTACATTCAGACGAACCTTGTCAACCTCGGACGTGAAAAACTGCCTTTTTTCCACATCCGAGGTGCATCCGTGTTACATCGGTGAGGGGCGAATTATTACGCATCACCCATAGACTAGAGTTTATGGAGGGATGCGTGAAGCGCAAAAAAATAGGACATCTCCTATTTTTTTTAACAGACCTTTACACCGTCCGTTGAAACAACGGCCATGTGAACTGCGCCATTGAAGTACTTAAAGGGGTTTTCCACCTTCTGACAACTGATGACCTATCCACCCGGACCCCGCACAGATCAACTGCCCCGTCTGTCTCCATGCAACAAACTTACATGCCGGAAGCAGTTAGCTCAGGCCACGGAATAGCGGTCGAGCTGCAGTATTGCAGCTCTGCTGCTATTCAAGTGAATAGGAGCAGACCTGAAGTTGTGCAGCACGGCCGCTATGTTATGTACGGCGCCAACAGCTTCCGGCTCCGTACATAGCATTACGTGCCATAACATCCGGTGCCCGCAGGCAACCAGAGAGGGTTAACAGTGCGGGGTCCGGGTGTCAGACCCGCACCGATGATATACTGACGACCTATCCGGTGAATAGGTCATCAGTTGTCAGAAGGTGGACATCATCTTCTTAACCAATTGCATTGACCAATTGCACAATAAAAAAAACTGATGTTGTATATTAAAGGTACAGCAACTCCTCCACCTCTAGAGATCCCCTATCAATCCTATATGTATTATTGTGGCTATAGTTCAGTTTGTATATTTCCAAACCCACCAAACCCCCATATATATATATATATATATGTGTATATATAATCCCCAAAAAAATTAAGAGGCAGCACGCCAGGGAAATTGGTGAAAAAACGTGGTATGTTTATTCACCCCAGGCAGGCAACGTTTCGATCCGTCTCTATGGGATCTTTGTCTTTTTCTCATTATATATATATATATATATATATATATATATGCATATATATATATATATATATATATATAAACAAAGAGAAAAAGCAGCACCGTTCCTTCCGTAGGGGGTGCAAAAGATTCCCGTTCGGACACTTGACCAGTGTCTCAGTAACCAATAACCTCCAAAATACGAGACAGCACTCCGGTATTTGTGAAAAAATAGGATCACTTTAATGCGACGTTTCAGCCCTGCTCCATGGGGCCTTTCTCAAGCAGTACATTTCAGTGAACAGTGCACATTTAAATACATGATTTGTCAAAGAGCATAATTAAACAATAAAAAATACAATAAACACAGTATTGTACAGTTCTCTGTTTCCAGCAAAGATTTATAATAAAAATAGTAACAGTGCTTTTCCATGTGATTCTAGTAATCGTTGTGTATCATAGTTATTATGAGGGCATAACACCCATAATGTGTAAAAAGATCTAAATAAGATCTAATTGAATAAGTGACTATTCATAAAGTGCAGGTGCATAGCATACATGATTATTAAAAAATGCTTTAATCAATATTATTGAGCTCACCCTCTAGCGGATCCCCTCACTTCCTCCATGCTGTTTCGTTGTCTCGGTAACTTCCGGGAGCAGGTTAACCATGTGACCATTCATAACATTCCAGCCTGAGTCATGACACGCACTCGTACATGGAACGCATCTCGCGCATGCTCAGATCAATGAATTACGTATGTAATTGAATAACCCCTTGTGTCCCTTTCAGGAACAACACATTGTGAGTCAAATTTATATATTGCTTCTACCCTCTGGGTTAGTTTAGAGGCTCAACCAGCGGTGACAGTCCCCAATAGAAACGGAGATTCTACACCCTTGGTGGTACATAACACAAAGCCTGATCCGTTATACACAGATCGTGCCTGTGTAGTTCCACAAAGAGCCTCGATAACTTCTCAGAAATGGGGATTGGAAGCAGGACTCTTGTCCCATACCAGACTCAAACTCTGTGTTAAATTTTACGGTTCAATTATAATTCAAAGCTGTTCTATCAAGAATAATCATCACATTATTATTTGAAATAGATAATGGACTAACGATCAATTTACTCGATTCTTCTAGTCGTACGCATGGTATTCTAATGAGGGGATCCGTGCTAGGTGAGTTTTCACAGTTGATCTGCAATAAACAAAGAACATAAAAGATAGATCATTAATTACAACAGAATAATGTATACATTCTGTCTAATATATATTTCAGCTTGAAATGGAGAATACAAAGCAGGGCAAATAGGCAGACCGTCTCTCATCCTATACCACTCAATTTAAAATCAGCATTCAGTCCATAGGGACGTAGTGTGTTTAGCCTATATATCCACTCTAGCTCGCGTTTTTTCAGAAAAGATACTCTATCCCCCCCTCGTCTAGGTCTGGGAATATGATCTATAATTCTGAAACGCAAATCCTTTTCAGTATGTCCCGCTTCAACAAAATGCTTGGATACCGGCAAATCCATCCTTTTATTGCGTATGGTGAACCTATGATTATTTATGCGTGTTTTACAATCAAGAGTGGTTTCTCCTATATACAAAAGATTACACGGACATTGTATCATGTAAACGACCCAATCAGATGTACAGGTAAGAAAGTGTTTAATTCTGAATTCTACTTTAGTTACAGGGTGAATAAAGATTTCTCCTTTGACCAAATATTTACAATTTACGCAATTAAGGCAGGGGAAACACCCCAATCTCTGCCTTCCAAAAAACGTCTGTGTTGATTTTTTATTCGTACCAACATCAGCCTTTACTAACCTATCCTTCAGGTTCCTCGATCGTTTAAAGGACAAAAGTGGAGGTGCAGAGAACTCAGGGACATATTTTAAGTTACTGTTAAGTATTGGCCAATGTCTGTTGATTATTTTTGCTACATCTTTACTTGATTCATTAAATGTAGATATAAAGGGTATTCTCCTATTATTATCCTTTTTGTTTTTTTCGGATCCTTGTGTGGAAAGGAGCTCATCTCTATTAGACTTCGTGACTCTGTCCCTATGGTATTGTATCAGTTTCCTAGGGTAACCTCGTTTAGTGAATTTATCACCCATTTCATCTAGTCTCTTATTACTTGTTTCATCTCCATCAACTATTCGCCTTACCCTTAGTAATTGGCTATACGGTAATGACTCAGGCTGGAATGTTATGAATGGTCACATGGTTAACCTGCTCCCGGAAGTTACCGAGACAACGAAACAGCATGGAGGAAGTGAGGGGATCCGCTAGAGGGTGAGCTCAATAATATTGATTAAAGCATTTTTTAATAATCATGTATGCTATGCACCTGCACTTTATGAATAGTCACTTATTCAATTAGATCGTATTTAGATCTTTTTACACATTATGGGTGTTATGCCCTCATAATAACTATGATACACAACGATTACTAGAATCACATGGAAAAGCACTGTTACTATTTTTATTATAAATCTTTGCTGGAAACAGAGAACTGTACAATACTGTGTTTATTGTATTTTTTATTGTTTAATTATGCTCTTTGACAAATCATGTATTTAAATGTGCACTGTTCACTGAAATGTACTGCTTGAGAAAGGCCCCATGGAGCAGGGCTGAAACGTCGCATTAAAGTGATCCTATTTTTTCACAAATACCGGAGTGCTGTCTCGTATTTTGGAGGTTATTGGTTACTGAGACACTGGTCAAGTGTCCGAACGGGAATCTTTTGCACCCCCTACGGAAGGAACGGTGCTGCTTTTTCTCTTTGTTTATTCTGCTGACTTGTTTATCTACATTTAATGAATCAAGTAAAGATGTAGCAAAAATAATCAACAGACATTGGCCAATACTTAACAGTAACTTAAAATATGTCCCTGAGTTCTCTGCACCTCCACTTTTGTCCTTTAAACGATCGAGGAACCTGAAGGATAGGTTAGTAAAGGCTGATGTTGGTACGAATAAAAAATCAACACAGACGTTTTTTGGAAGGCAGAGATTGGGGTGTTTCCCCTGCCTTAATTGCGTAAATTGTAAATATTTGGTCAAAGGAGAAATCTTTATTCACCCTGTAACTAAAGTAGAATTCAGAATTAAACACTTTCTTACCTGTACATCTGATTGGGTCGTTTACATGATACAATGTCCGTGTAATCTTTTGTATATAGGAGAAACCACTCTTGATTGTAAAACACGCATAAATAATCATAGGTTCACCATACGCAATAAAAGGATGGATTTGCCGGTATCCAAGCATTTTGTTGAAGCGGGACATACTGAAAAGGATTTGCGTTTCAGAATTATAGATCATATTCCCAGACCTAGACGAGGGGGGGATAGAGTATCTTTTCTGAAAAAACGCGAGCTAGAGTGGATATATAGGCTAAACACACTACGTCCCTATGGACTGAATGCTGATTTTAAATTGAGTGGTATAGGATGAGAGACGGTCTGCCTATTTGCCCTGCTTTGTATTCTCCATTTCAAGCTGAAATATATATTAGACAGAATGTATACATTATTCTGTTTTAATTAATGATCTATCTTTTATGTTCTTTGTTTATTGCAGATCAACTGTGAAAACTCACCTAGCACGGATCCCCTCATTAGAATACCATGCGTACGACTAGAAGAATCGAGTAAATTGATCGTTAGTCCATTATCTATTTCAAATAATAATGTGATGATTATTCTTGATAGAACAGCTTTGAATTATAATTGAACCGTAAAATTTAACACAGAGTTTGAGTCTGGTATGGGACAAGAGTCCTGCTTCCAATCCCCATTTCTGAGAAGTTATCGAGGCTCTTTGTGGAACTACACAGGCACGATCTGTGTATAACGGATCAGGCTTTGTGTTATGTACCACCAAGGGTGTAGAATCTCCGTTTCTATTGGGGACTGTCACCGCTGGTTGAGCCTCTAAACTAACCCAGAGGGTAGAAGCAATATATAAATTTGACTCACAATGTGTTGTTCCTGAAAGGGACACAAGGGGTTATTCAATTACATACGTAATTCATTGATCTGAGCATGCGCGAGATGCGTTCCATGTACGAGTGCGTGTCATGACTCAGGCTGGAATGTTATGAATGGTCACATGGTTAACCTGCTCCCGGAAGTTACCGAGACAACGAAACAGCATGGAGGAAGTGAGGGGATCCGCTAGAGGGTGAGCTCAATAATATTGATTAAAGCATTTTTTAATAATCATGTATGCTATGCACCTGCACTTTATGAATAGTCACTTATTCAATTAGATCTTATTTAGATCTTTTTACACATTATGGGTGTTATGCCCTCATAATAACTATGATACACAACGATTACTAGAATCACATGGAAAAGCACTGTTACTATTTTTATTATAAATCTTTGCTGGAAACAGAGAACTGTACAATACTGTGTTTATTGTATTTTTTATTGTTTAATTATGCTCTTTGACAAATCATGTATTTATATATATATATATATATATATATATATCTCAGATCCTCCGAAACACGAGACAACACTCCTTAGTTTGTGAAATATAGGGGTTTATTCACCACATGCGACGTTTCAGCCCTACTCCATTTGGCCTTTCTCAATGCTTGAGAAAGGCCCCATGGAGTAGGGCTGAAACGTCGCATGTGGTGAATAAACCCCTATTTTTCATAAACCAATGAGTGCTGTCTCGTGTTTTGGAGCATCTGATTAATTTCTAGGAACACTGGTCACGTACCCCAACGAGAATATTGCACCCTGACTTTACGGATTCGGAAGAACTGTGCTGCTTTTTTACCTTTTGTTATATATATATATATATATATATATATATATATACATGTATGTATATATATATATATATATATATATATATATATATATATATATATATATATTACAATAACATTTTTTAAGTAATAGTTACAAGTAGCATATGGTTTATTTAAGTAGTGTTACCAATTCGATGGTCGGTCCGCACATTTGTTGCAGTGATATGTTGCTGTGTATCTACCTTGTAATTTAATCTACTGCAAATCACAGCTCATGCTATGCTTTTCCTTTTCATTAGATCTCTAGAAGAGAGTGTTAATGTTACATGACCTAACGTTGAATACCCACTGGCCGCATTGCTATAAATCAGAGGTATTATGGGATGTAAATGTAGATGAATGACCACAAAACATGGCTTTTATGCTGCTGCTCTATTAACATTACAATTTACCAGGAGAGCTTCTGACACGGTGTGATATGTGGCTGTGATCAAAGCAAAGAACTGTTTCATATGTTTTTACAGCAGAGTTAATTCGCTCTTTCATCGTCAATAAATCTTTATATGAAACCCAATATGTCCAGGGTATTGGTAGCAGTACCTTGGGAAGATTAATGTGCAGAGAACAGAAAATAGCTAAATTTAAATGTACAGGAACCTTATGAGTATATTTACTTATGTATGCAATGTAGTACAAGACAACAAGGAAGGTTGTGCTAATAGTTAATATTGTCGCTGGGCTTGATGCAGTTTATTAAAGGACTTATGATTCAATACAAAGTAGCTTCATATGCAGCTGATGAATCATCTTGACGCAGATGCGAGGGTCGTAATTGGTAACTCTGCCAAGAAGCAATGATTTTCCACCTACCAATGACATATTTCTTTTATAACTGCAGTACATTGCATCTTCTGCCAGTAAGTCACTGTGATTTCACTTGAGAGTGATTACCTGCAATTTTGTTATTTGTACTACTTTGTTATTTACATAGTCAGTAAATTACTTTATGTTTGTAAGTCCTTCCATGGGGATCAGTAAGTAGTAACTCTAGAATTCTGCTTATACATTGGTTATTTCCATTGTTAGGCCTCATGCACACAGCAGAACTGCGCACACAAGGAGTGTCTACGTTTCTGTATTACGGAGATGTACGCACTCTGTATGCCACCCTATTTTACCTCCATACGGCATTATATGGCAGAGGTATTCTTTCCTAGTAGCAATGCTTCTAAGGGAGGACACCCCTGTAATACGGTGCCTGTGGAAATATTACTTTTTTATACTAGATCTCTGGGAGAAAACCTCCATACTGAGGTACAGTTTGGAGCCCATACATTTCTATGGGTGCCTTATTACAGCTTTGTACTAATCTAAACTTGTAAAGAGCCTTAATGTTTCTGTGTACATGAGGCCATAAGGGTTTGTGAAGACTGTGCAGTGATTTTGTCGTTTTCCTTTTACCCAAATGCATCCATATTTGAGATGCTGCCCTTTACTGATCTTTTAATTCTTTTCGGCCCTTTATCTCGGAAAACCCCTCTACTGAATAATCCTTTTAGGCTACATAAAAGGGATTAAATGAATGTGTATTATTAATTTTATATCAAAAACATTGATAATGACACTCTAGATCCTAGCTGTAAAAATCTGGGAAGTATTCATGTTGCTGCATTATGGCCTAAAAACTGACACAAGTGTACATGAGATTTACTTTCTAGTTATTTAGCGTCATCTAGAAATGTGAACATTTAGAGAATACAGACACCTGATAATACATTGCTTCCCATGTTTTTTTGAAGTGTATAATTTTCCATGCTCTGGCACATGTCTACGGAATTTAAAATATGTGAAAATGTGCAATACATCTCTAATAGGAAGCACCCAAGTAGAAGACTTAAGAAAGAAGTAGAAAAGATCAGCATTTTCCATGTATAGAAATGTATGCAGTTTTAGGCATTGTTCCTCTCTCAAACGCTAGGCTATAGCTCTGTGGTGTCCTATTTATACAAACGCAAACATGGCTATGCTTTTGTTATAAATTAGATTATTTTGAAATATTAACATAAGAAATAATTCATACACATTTGATTGTTGTTAGTGGATACCCGCTATCTATGGAAATAGCCTGACTGTCGGAGGAAACAAGAATCAGACCGGTTGGATTTTTACCTGTCTGATTCGTTGTTTACACAAGATATGCAGTGTCATATTTGCCTAGCAGTTGCTTATCTCTCTCCCTACATGGAAATAAAATGTCTGTTCTTCTGAGTCAAAAAGCCATGTAAGGCTTCGTTCACATCTGCACTAGGGCTCCGTTCCGACGTTCCGTCTGAGCTTTCCGTCGGAACAGAGCCCTGACAGATACAAACGTTTCCACCACCATAGATGGGGAAGTTGTAGGCAACTACTTTATGTCCACGGATAGCATAAGCCTTGAGATATACTAATAACAAATCTCGATGTAAAGGATCTGCCAGGCACAACTTCTGTGTATACGCACATAGGTAATCAGTCTGCACCTGAGTCTATGTCTCTGAGACTGACTCCATCTTCCACCACTCAGGATGGCAGGCTTAGGAGTGGGAGAGCCTATCGCAGCCTGGCCAGACGGAGCTAGCTCCCGCCCTCTGTCTATTTATACCTGCCTTTCCTGTTCCTCCTTTGCTTGTGATTCTTCTCGTGTGGTTTCCTGGCCCAGCTACAGCTTCTAACTATTTGATCCTGGCTTACTGACTACTCTCCTGCTCTGCGTTTGGTACCTCGTTCCCTCCTGGTTTGACTCGGCTCGTTCACCACTCTTGTTGCTCACGGTGTTGCCGTGGGCAACTGCCCCATTTCCCTTTGCTTTGTGTACCCTTGTCTGTTTGTCTCGTGCACTTACTGAGCGTAGGGGCCGCCGCCCAGTTGTACCCCGTTGCCTAGGGCGGGTCGTTACAAGTAGGCAGGGACAGAGTGCGTGTAGATTAGGGCTCACTTGTCTGTTTCCCTACCCCCATCATTACACTCGACCTTAATTCAGCCCAAGCCTCTAGAATATGTAAGGGCAATACAGTTTTGGTTTAGCATAGAGATGGTTGTATAACATAATGTATTATATTCATCTGTGTCGTTACATTTGTTTATTTAGTGTCAGCTTGTTTCATAGCTCTGTAGAGATTAAAGGGGTGTTCCCATCTTGACAAATATACCTATAAAGATTAACAACATAAAATTAGGCATTTTTGTAAATACCTTCTTTTTTTAAATGCTGTACTTTGCGAGATATCCTGGCTCCATCTTACTGACATCCCTCTTTGTTTATTGCTCGTTGCCTAGGGATCCGGCCACCACTGCTCTCCTCTAGCGGTGGCCGCACCTGCGCTGTTCTACCTCTTTATTTTGCAGTGAGGGTGGCCGAGATCTCAGGAATGAGCATGCTAGAGCATGCGCTGTAGCTCCCTGCCCGACCATCTCTCGAGTTCTATTCAAGTCTATAGACCAGCCCCAAGGCATGCACACTAGCCCTGGAGCCGTCCTGTACTCGGCACATCAGTAAAGGCCAGCCGAGTTAGCTTGGACATCAAGCCGCTCACGTCCCTTTTTAGAAAATATAACCAGCACTAGCTGCGTTATCTAGTTGAGGAAAAAGGGAGTTAGGTAATGATTATTAAAAACATTTTTAGAGCAATATATTTATATTTTTATTTATGTTTAGGATGTATTAAAAACAAAATATGACTCAACTTGGGAATAACCCTTTAAGTAGAAGAAAACTTGATGATCTGGTCCATGTTCAATGCTCGTCGGAAACCAGAACTGGTGTCTGTGTAGTTTGGATAGTATAGTATTTATTCAATTCCAAATTTATTAAACATTTCAAGGTTAGGCATGATGAAGAGGTGCCTAACCTCGAAACACGTAATGAATTAGAGATTAAATAAAGAGTATACTATCCAAACCCCACAGACTCCAGTTCTGGTTTCCTACATGGGGTTGGCCCATTCCCACCACAGACAGTTTTCATTTTTTCTATCCCCTCATTCCAAGAACCATAACTTTTGGATTTTTCCATCAACATAGTCATATGAGGGCTTGTTTTTTGCGGAACGTGTTTTATTTTTTTAATGGCACCATTTATTGTATCACATAATGTACTGAAAGGCTTAAAACAAATTTGTGGTGGAATTTGAAAAACAGGAAATCCTCAATTGCTTTTTGGGTTTTTATTTTACGGCGCTCACCGAGCGAGAAAAATTACGTTAACTTTATTCTGTGGGTCAATAAGAATACGGATATACCAAACTTATATCGTTTTTTACGTTTTTCTCCCTTTACAAAATAAAAACACTTTGCTAAATAAAACATTTTTTGTGTCGCCATATTCTGAGACCCATAACTTTTTGGGCTTTTTTGTTTATGACATTCTCTGTGCTGGATAAATAACATTAGATTTTAATCGTTTGGTTCATTATGGGCGCAGCGATACCAATTATGTTTATTTTCTTATTGTTTACATAATTTTTCATATATATTCTTAAAAACTTTATTAAACATCTTTTTACATTTTTTAGCCACAATAGGGGGGCTTCAAGATTTTATCATGCTTATACAATACACTGTAATATTTATAATATTTATATATTGCAGTGTTTTGTGCTTCTAGCATGCTTCTATTAAAGGGGTTTTTCTACAATTACCATTTATTACCTATCCACAGAATAGGTGATAAATGTAGGATTGCTGGAGCCGAACCACTGGAACCCCCACCGATTTCTAGAATAGGGATGCCGACCCCCTTTCTTCCTCACTGCATGATCGCAGTGAGGAGGATTTTTTTTATTCAGCTCTGGTTGCGCATATGTGCTGACGCTCAATTCAAAGTTTCCATCATTCCCATAGACTTTGAATGAGCTCCTGAGCCCGCTCCATACTTTGCCAGTCCTGCCTATGATGTACTTCTATGTCAAATGTCGGGAAGGAGTTAAACTCTTGGCCGGCAGTCATCCTGAGACTGCAGGACCTTCATTACCTTCTCCTATGTCTAAGCAAGTTAAATAAGTGAGCATATTTCTTACTATTTACAATTGATGATATATACTGTCCTATGAGACGCTCTTTCTTTGTTTCTTAATACAGCCCCCACTGTACAGATTAAATCAGTCAATATTTTCTATCACAGGCCCAACTGTTTTATGCAGAGTAAGGTAAGAAAAACCACTGAATAGACAGATTGCTGGGTGCGGCTGGGGAAGACCCGGCAGTCATGGTACACATCGGTACCAATGACAAAGTCAGTGGGAGATGGAAGGTCCTTAAAAATTACTTTAGGGAACTAGGAGAAAAGCTAAAGTCCAGGACCTCCAAGGTAGTATTTTCAGAAATACTACCAGTGCCACGAGCATCACTAGAAAGACAGCAGGCGATTAGGAGTTAAATAAGTGGCTTAGTAATTGATGCAGGTAGGAGGGGTTTAGGTTCATGAAGAACTGGGCTGGCTTCTCTGTCAGCTACAGGCTCTATGGTAGGGACAGGCTGCATCTAAATTGGGAGGGTGCACCTTTGCTGGGGAAAGAATGGTTAGATGGCTGTACGCGCTTTTAAACTAGGATCTGGGGGAGGGAGGGTGGGGATATACAAGCGGGGTTAGATATAGTACATAGGGAGTGGGATACAGAAGGGGATAATGGGGATTTAGTGGGGGCTGGGGTTAGCAACCTGAGTAGGGAGGTGACTAGGAATAAATACAGACCGAAGAAAATTAAAGGTGTCGGTAAGACTAAAGGTATGCTGGCAAATGCAAGAAGTCTTGCAAGTAAAATGGACGAGTTGGATATTCTAACTGGAATTTTAGGAAAGCAAAATTCAATCGACTGAGGTAAACACTTAGGGTATGTGCACACAGTAGCAGGCTTTTACGGCTGAAATGACAGACTGTTTTCAGGAGAAAACAGCTGCCTCGTTTCAGCCGTAATTGCTCCTCCTCGCATTTTGCGAGGCTTCTCTGACAGCCGTAAATTTTGAGCTGTGCTTCATTGAGTTCAATGAAGAACGGCTCAAATTCCATCTGAAAGAAGTGTCCTGCACTTCTTTTGACGAGGCTGTATTTTTACGCGTCGTCGTTTGACAGCTGTCAAACGACGACGCGTAAATAACAGGTCGTCTGCACAGTACGTCGGCAAACATTCAAATGAATGGGCAGATGTTTGCCGACGTGTTGTAGCCCTATTTTCAGACGTAAAACGAGGCATAATACGCCTCGTTTACGTCTGAACATAGGTCGTGTAAACCCAGCCTTAGGGCTTATTCAGACGAACGTAAACTACGCGCGTGCAACGCGCGTGATTTTCACGTGCGTTGCCCGTAGCTATATTAGTCAATGGGGCCGTGCAGACATGGCAGCGTTTTTTGCGCAGCGTTGCTCCGTTGCAAAAAACTCACGACATGTCCGTTGATTCAGCGTTTTCAACGCATCACGCACCCATTGAAGTCAATGGGTGCGTGAAAACAACGCAGGGCACACGCAAGCACCTCCATACGCACAGCGTTTTTCACGCAGCACTTGTTAAGTCTATGTAAATGAGTGGAGCAGACTAGACAAAACAACTACCCACCAGGAAGTGCCTTTTCACATTCTGAGCACATGCGCACAGTTTCAACACACATCTGCAGCAATGCCACGTGCGTGTGATGTGGAGAAACTTATTTGCTTGGTCCATGACAGACCCCAGTTGTGGAACACGAATGATGAGGCCTACCACGACTGCACGGGCAAGGAGGTAGCCTGGGATGAGGTGGCGCATAGCCTATTTGGCCAGGAGTGGGAAAAAAGTACCACAAGAGACCGCAAAACCATAGGTAAGTGCTGATCTAAATTAATGCTGATGCAATCGCCCATGCTATCGTGTATAGCCTTGTGTTTCATATGTTCTGTACAGTGCTTGGTCGCGCGTGTGGCACTGCATAATGTATAGGCCAGTGTTTATTGTTTCCTTGTGAATTACGTATAGCAACGTTTGTGACAAGTGAAGTTGTCTGTACGGTCAGATGGTCTCATTTTGGTGTCTGTCTCCTGTTCCTTTGTCCAGTTGATGATGTCAAAACACGGTGGAGGAGCTGTCGGGATCAGTTTAGGAGGGAATATGGAAACAAAGGGCGAAGTGGGGATGGGGCGTCCAAAAAAAGGCCCTATATATATATGAAACAGCTGATGTTTCTCAAGGACATTATGGAGATGCGACCGTAAGTACTGACATTACATTGATGACATGTGTGTGCTCACTGCATAGCCTGTATAAAAAGCTGTATGGCCCTTGTGGCCATGGTAAAATGAGTAACGATAAATGTTTCTGGCAGATGCAGTGATAATCTGAATGACACGGAGGAGGAGGCTGGCCATGTGGAGGCGCACCGGGTCACCGAACAAGATCCCGTGCTGCCCTTGACCCCCGACCGTACCCAAACCCAAGCTGCCACACAGTTAAGCAGCCAACGCCAGCTGCCAGTGGACCTGGACAATCCACGGACGCCACCAGTCAGACGCCGGCGCACCCAGGTTGCCCCAGCAGGTGCCAACGTGGACGCGAGAGTCCTGGAGTACCTTAGGCGCTGTTCGGAGGAGGATGGATGTGACGCTTTTGGGCGTACCATAGCGCCACTACTTCGGCGAGTACCGGACTACAGGATGGCACGCGTCCAAGGGGCCATCCTCGCTATTATTGATTCTGCCACTCCTCCTAACAATCCACGCCAATGCTTCCAGGTAGTAGAGCAATGGCGTGGATTGCCTGAAGATTGTCTGACCTCTTCTGCTCCTCTCCCTTCCCAGCCTGCTCACACCTTTCAACGGCCACAGTACCAACGGCCGATGGTGAGGGTAATGTCACCAGGTCATGTGGTGTCTCGCGACCGCACTTTCCCCCCCTACGTCAGACCCCAGCCTCCCTTTGTCCAGGGCCCCCCTGCAGGGCTAAACCCTCAGTATCAGCACCACTATGCTGGTGTGGAACATCCTCAGCAGTCCCAGGGACAGTATAGTGGTGCTGAGATGCAGAGCCACCAGTCTCCCTCACACATGTATCAGGACTTATAGAATTGTGGAGGCCGATGCCGCGTGTTTCTATGTGGGACTGTCAACATGGAAGTCACAGTTTAGTTCTGTAGCATCATGTTGGTGCGTTAGATATGTTTTTCTGACAGCTGGATGCTGCTCAGTGTTTACGTTTGAAATACCAGATTAAATGGTTATGTTGTGACGACGTTTCATTATTTGTGTTTGCCTCCATTTATGTGTTGGTACCCAGGTTCCCCCAAACATTATTTTAGGTAATGTCCCCACATTAGGACGGTGGAGCAAGTTTGTAGCATGCCATGATAGAGGTATTAGTTTGTCTTTGGTGGTTTACCTCCATTCCTCATATTGCCCTCGCCTGCATTGCAGTCGTGTGAGAAATGGGGAACAAATGATTTTTGTCATGGAATTAGTGTCCAAGGGCTAAGGCAAGCGGCCTCCCAAGCTAATTCGTCTAGAGGAGATTTAACGTAAAAAGGAAAACCACCAAAGATGTAAGCTCGCAACCCACGTCAAGGGTCCTCATGTCTTGCGAGTGCAGAATCAAAATATCCCCTCCCCAAAGAACAACAAAAGTCACACAAAAACTCTACTGAGGCCCACTAATCTCAACTAGGACAGCCCTCACAGAACATCCTCCTGCCATGGCACAGCTCCATCCGGGCTGTCAAAATATTGTGCAAATATGTCGCGTACTCGTATTCCCGATGTTTGCGCCCTTCTAAGTGGAATTGGCAGTGGAATGGTTGTTGACGAAACATTTTGCAGAATATATTCTGCGTCACAACCACCATCATGTATGCGACAAAAATTATGAAGCACGACACACGCTTGTATGACCCGGGTGACATTTTGCGGCTTCAGTTGCATGGTGGTGAGGAAAACACGCCATTTGGAGGACATTATGCCAAATGCACATTCCACACATCGGCGTGCTCTGCTAAGCCGGTAATTGAATATGCGCCGGCGGTCGTCCAAGCCTCTTCGAGCAAATGGGCGCATGACTTGACTTGTGAGTCCGAAACCCTCATCTGCCACGATCACATAAGGGACTGGTGGTCCTCGCGAGCCAGGCATGTGGGTCGGCACCGGCACCGAGAGCAGATTGCACATCAGACGCTCGCCCATCCGGGATGTACGAAAGATGCGGGCATCAGCTGAGCTTCCATAGGACCCTATATGTACAATTGTAAAACAATAATTGCTGTCGGACAGGGCCATCAAGACGATTGAAAAATACTGTTTGTAGTTATAGAATCGGGATCCGGAGTGGGGGGGGCTTCTTGACCCGAATATGCTTCCCGTCTAGGGCACCAATACAATTCGGAAATTGGGTGGTGGTGAGAAAGTCTGATGCAATGGAAAGCCAGTGGTCTGTCGTCGGCTGCGGCATCACTGTGGCCTTCAATCGCAGCCACAACACAACACAGGTGCCTGTGACAATGGCCGAAATTGTGCTCACTCCAAGAAGGAATTCGAAATGTAACGAATGATAGCTGTTTCCGGTAGCTAGAAATCTACATGGGCGAGATGCAAAAACACACAACACAAATAAGCGTGCTTGAGGACATGACAACCACACACCAGCCTGTAAGCAGCAATAGTTTTAAACACACATACCTTAACGTCACTAGGAGTCGCTCCTCGGGGGAAATGCAGCGCCGCATATTGGTGTCCGTGTAGGTTATGCCTGCGCGAATCTGCTCCAGTAGAAGATCAAAAGTCAACACAGACATGCGGCAAAACGAACGAAATTTCTCAGGGTGGCTGCGAAGGTCCTCATATAGAGTATGAAAATGGCCTTTGGAGCTGCGCTGGGCCACAAGTGGATGAACCCAAATCCTCCCTCTTCTACGGGTTCCCTCCTCAAGCATGGGTCGGCGTTCACCAAATCTCCTAGAAACCATCCATGCGAGCAGCACACGGCCCAGCGGAGTCAAGGGCATATTGTAGTTTTTTTACCTGTAAAACCACCCAAATACAACAAACATGGACCAAAGTGTGAGGGAACGTGAAATCTGGATGCGAACATGTGCTCACAGCAAGCAGGTGTTGGAGAAGGTGTCTTTTTGTAGGCTGTCCTCTCTATTACTCCACCCTCCGTTGTTTTGACGCGCGTAAAAAATGCATGCCATACGCGCGTTAAATACTCTATCACGCTGCCCAAACGGATGCCACACGCAACTGCAACGCAACCGAAACGGCGCGTTTTTCACGCGCGCAAAAACGCCACGTTCGTGTGAATCCAGCCTTAGTCTTGTTGACTGGGATCTTGTAATGGTAAATAGGAATACTAAAGATAAATGAGGAGCTTTTAAAGATCTATTACATAAATAGTGTAGTAAGTTTATACCCACCGGTAACAAAATATCTAGGAATAAAAATAGACCAATATGGATGAATAGGGAATTACTGAATATAATAAGATAAAAACAAAAAGCATTCAAAACATTGAAGGTTGAGGGCTCAGCAGAGGCATTCCAGACTTACAAAGATCTCAATAGAAAATGTAAAAATTAAATCAAGTTAGCGAAGTTATCTACAGAAAAACAAATCACTAACGACATTAAAATAAATCTCAAAACTGTTTATAAATATATTAATGCCAAAAAGAACAAATCTGATAATATTGGCCCTCTTAAAGATGATAATGAGAATACAATTGTAGAGGACAAAGGGAGGGCTGAGATATTAAACACATACTTTTTCTCTGTGTTCACTGATGAGCTACCCGTGCCAGATATTCAGGGGGACAGTGATAAAGGTTCTCCATCCAATATTACCTGCTTAACACAGGAGGAAGTACAGCTACGTCTGAGCAAATTAAATATTGATAAATCCCCTGGCCCAGACGACATTCATCCACAGGTATTAAGGGAATTCCGCTCAGTAATGGACAGACCATTGTATCTCATCTTCTTAGACTATCTTGTAACAGGATCAGTGCCACAGGATTGCAGGACAGCTGATGTTGTAACAATAATTAAGAAGGGTAAAAAGGTGGAACCGAGTAACTACCGTCCGGTAAGTTTGACATCTGTGGTATGTAAAGTATTCGAGGGTATTCTTATTAATATGTATAAGTATATGTGTGGTCAATGCAGAGAACTAGCACATGATTTGTTCCTTCCAAGGACTCTACAAAGGACCAGGGGACACCCATTGAGTGTGGAAGAAAGATGTTTCAGACATCAATATAGAAAAGGATTCTTTACAGCTAGAGTGGTCAAGCTATGGAATGCACTTCCCGTAGATGTAGTGATGGCAGATACTATGTCAGCATTTAAAAAAAGGCTGGATGCTTATTTATTTCTGAATGGCATTGAGGGTTATAGTTAATCAAGCAATGAATGACGGGTAATTTATTGAGAAAGGTTGAACCTGATGGACCGATGTCTTTTTTTCAACCTATGTAACTATGTAACTTGATCCACAAAGGCAGTGAGATAATTTTCCTGTATCAATTTAACATCATTCTTCCAGTTATATAAGGAATTTTCACATCATAGTAAGTCATGGAAAATTGTTAGGATATGCCATAATTTACTGATCGATAGTGATCCAATGCTGGGGCCTCGCAATAATCACTAAAACAAAGTGGCCACACACCATTAGTAAAGCTTAGTAGCTATTTTTTTTTTTCCTTGCACAGTCCCAACCTGTCACTGTGCAAGCCACTTGAGTGATACTTTGATGTACAGTAGTTCTCTCCACAGTGCCTGGTCAGCAGTGATACTGTGCAGAGAAAATGGTAAAAGAGGCTGTGGTCCCTTCATTCCAAAGATGAAAGCGAGTTCCAGAAGTCTAACCACCAATGATTAGCAAGTAATGGCATATCCTAGCGATATGTCATCACTTGCAGTACAGTACTTTGGTGGGAAAACCTCTTTAAATATAACTCTCAGTATTTTTAGTCATAGATAAATACATATAATTTTTTTAATACTAAAATGCTATTTGGGATAGGGCATTCCAAATGTTAAGTGCTCTTACTGTAAAGAAACCTTACCTATATTTTTGATGGAACTGCCTTTCCTCCACACATATATGATGCCCACTAGTTTATTGTATGTTGTAGTTGTTACTGATCATTTCTATGAAATCCTTCCATAAAATACAGCAAAGATTGTCGCTTTATGATTTTTTTTATAATATACTGTAGAACAGACTTTTTTTTAGTAAGAATCTGTGTTCTGTTAACCACTTCTGGGTGATAGCAGGTTTACATTTCAATCAGTAAAATGGGTTACACCTTATTGTCTGTGCTTATTTAAATGTCTACATAACCATCTGTTTTCAAGCGTTCTAGATTTAACAGCTGTTGATCTGTCTCACCTCTGCAGTGATTATACTTGCAGTTGTGCTGAAAGATTTAGCCCTTCATATGCAATGTAGATAAAATATGCTTTGTACATGCAAATTATTACAAAACTTTGTATCGGCACAGTGGGTCGCATGACCTGGGCTGAGAGATATTTTTGCAGACGTGAAGGTATGGCTATCAAGCGATAGCTAAAACTTGCATAATGTGAGTAAAGACCTTTTACTCCAAAGTAAAACCTGCTAATGATTTAGATGAAAGGGAATGAGCCTACTTATTGCTAACAGAATAAAATATTGTCACAGCCACTTCCCAAAAAGAAGCCCTGAGGCTTTAAACTCCACTAGAAATAGAATGAACAGAATATAAAATATGTTTTGTGCTATTTCTTATAAAGTCTATATTTATATAATTAAAGCCAAAGCCTCTGTTCTCTTGTCTTTTATCGTTTCTTTAATTTACTTGAAGGACATTATGAGTTCTGAGCAAAAAATGCCAAGCTTCATTTGAAAAACACAGAGCTGAATTCCCCTTTTCGTGCCGAACATATATTCAGTAGATATGCACTTAGTCACTGTTATAACTTGGTGTCCGATCGATGACCTCAGGATTCATATTAGAGAGGTGTGAGGCCTGGTGCGGTGTAGTGATAACGGTTCGGCCGTGATTCATACATTAAAATCTGAATTTGAATCTTACTATCATGGACAACATATCCACATGTACATTAAAGCGAATTTGTCGTTAATAGACTATATCACCAAAAGCATGTGGACACCACTCCTAAATGTTGAGTTCAAGTGTTTAAGCCACACCCATACAATCTCCATAGACAAACATTGGTAGTTGAATGGGACCTACTAAAGAGATTAGTGACTTTAAACATGGCACTGACCAGGGGCGTAGCTAGAGGCTCATGGGCCCCGATGCAAAAATTCTTACTGGGCCCCCCCCCGCAAACTTCTCATGGCCGACGGTCCACTTTCAGCTGCATCGCTGGGTCTCCTAAGTGACCCAACAATGCAGCACTAGCAGCCGGGGGCGTCACTAAGGCTGGGTTCACACGCACTATTTACGGACGTAATTAGGGCGTTTTAGCATTGAATTACGTCCGAAAATGCGGCTCAAAAGCGTCGGCAAACATCTGCCCATTCATTTGAATGGGTCTTACGATGTTCTGTGCCGACGGTCATTTTTTTTTTACGCGTCGCTGTCAAAAGGCGGCGCGTAAAAAAGTGCCTGTCACTTCTTCAGACGTAAATGGAGCCGTTTTCCATGGACTCCATGGAAAACCAGCTCCAATTACGTCCGTAACGGACGCAGCAAAAGACGCCTCCACATGCCAAAAATTACGGTGCTGTTTTCTCCTGAAAAGAGCACAGTAATTTCAGCCTTAACGGACGCTGCCGTGTGAACATACCCTCAGGGCTTAAAATGTCCGGGAAATAGCCCCAATACATATGTGTCCGCCCCAAAAAAAAGTGTGTATATGAGACAGCATAGCATATCTATAGCACTACGACCCTATAAACTATGGATAGGATTAGATACAGTGGCTGAGCAGACAGTATCACACATGATAGGATTAGATACAGTGGCTCAGAAGGCAGTATCACACATGATAGGATTAGATACACAGCTCAGCAGACAGTATCACACATGATAGGATTAGATACAGTGGCTCAGCAGACAGTACCACACATGATAGGATTAGATACAGTGGCTCAGCAGACAGTATCACACATGATAGGATTAGATACAGTGGCTCAGCAGACAGTACCACACATGATAGGATTAGATACAGTGGCTCAGCAGACAGTATCACACATGATAGGATTAGATACAGTGGCTCAGCAGACAGTATCACACATGATCGGATTAGATATAGGGCCCAGCAGACAGTATCATACATGATTGGATTAGATACACAGCTCAGCAGACTGTATCACACATGATAGGATTAGATACAGGGCCCAGCTCGCTGACATTGCGTCTCCAGCGCTGGACCCAGGATAGGTAAGAATAATAATTTTGCTTCTTTATGTGTTACTGATTATTTTTGTGTTTGTGTTTTTTTTACAGGTTCGGTTGTTGGACTTCGGATTTGAGGACTTCAATGACGGCGTTTTTTTTATTCTCAATAAAATGGTTAATGAGGGTTGTGTTTTTTTATTTCAATAAAATATTTTTTCTATGTGCTTGTATCTTTTTAAACTTTATTACTACCGCCTTAGTAATGGCCGCTGGCTGATTGACAAACTCCATTACTAAGACGGGGCTTAATGTTAGCAGGTGCAGAGGCCAACACTAACCCCCATTATCACCCCGGTACCCACCGCCACCAGGGGTACTGGGAAGAGCCGGGTACAAACCAGTACCCGACCATCTGTAGTGACGGGCAGGCACCGGGGTGGCCGCAGGCTGGTATTAGGCTGGGGAAGGCCAAAAACAGTGGCCCTCCCACCCTTGTAATGCTGCCTGCTGCTGCTATGTTGTATCTGGCTGGTTATGAAAATTAAGGGGGACCCGACATCGTTCTTTCCAATTATTTTTTATTTTATTTTTTTTTAAATGACGTGGGGTCCCCCCCATTTTCATAACCAGCCAGATACAATAAAGCAGCAGCAGGCAGCATTACCAGGATGGGAAGGGCCACTGTTTTTGACCTTTCCCCTCCTGATAATACCAGCCTGCGGCCACCCCAGTGGCCAACCATCACTACAGATGGTCAAGTACTGGATGGTACCCGGCTCTTCCCAGCACCCCTGGTGGTGGTGGGTAACGGGGTAATAATGGGGGTTAGTGTTAGCCTCTGTACCTGCTAACACTAAGCCCCGCCTTAGTAATGGATGTTGTCAATCAGCCGGCGGCCATTACTAAGGCGGTAGTAATATAGTTTAAAAAAAAACCACAAAGACATAGAAAAAATATTTTATTGAAATAAAAAAAAAAAAACACACAGCCCTCATTAACCATTTTATTAATAAAAAAAAAAGCTGTCATCGAAGTAGTCCTGGAATCCGCCGTAGTCCAACGACCGAACCTGTAAGAAAACACACAAAAAATGATTAGTAACACGTGTTAGGGTATGTGCACACACACTAATTACGTCCGTAATTGACGGACGTATTTCGGCCGCAAGTACCGGACCGAACACAGTGCAGGGAGCCGGGCTCCTAGCATCATACTTATGTACGACGCTAGGAGTCCCTGCCTCGCTGCCGGACAACTGTCCCGTACTGAAAACATGTTTACAGTATGGGACAGTTGTCCTGCAGCGAGCCAGGGACTCCTAGCATCGTACATAACTATAATGCTAGGAGCCCGGCTCCCTGCACTGTGTTCGGTCCGGTACTTGCGGCCGAAATACGTCCGTCAATTACGGACGTAATTAGTGTCTGTGCACATACCCTAAGGCTTAGATACAGGGCCCATGTGTGATACTGTCTGTGGGACCCTGTATCTAAGCCTACCACAAGGTAGGCTTAGATACAGGGTCCAGCAGACAGTAATCTTATACAGTATAAGATTACTGTGTGCTGGGGCCCTGTATCTAAACCTACAGTGTGGTAGGCTTAGATACAGGGCCCAGCAGACAGGATCACGCATGGGCCATGTATCTAAGCCTACCATGTGATTGGCTTAGATACAGGGCCCAGCAGACAGGATCACACAATCTGTGATCCTATCTCATGGGCCCCCTAAGCCTGCTACATCGTAGGCTTAGGGGTTGTGCAGTCCCTAAACATTGATGGCCTATCCACAGGATAGGCCATCAATAGCTGATGTGTCGCCCGGGACCCGCAAATCAGCTGTTTTGAAGGGGCCGCAGCACTCGTACGAGAGCTGCTTCCCCTTCATTTCACTACTCGCCCACACTGTGAATCGCCGACACGGATTCACAGTGTGACCGGAATGAAGTGACAGGAATGAAGGGGAGAAGCTCTCGTACGAGTGCTGCGGCCCCTTCAAAACAGCTGATTGGTGGGTCCCGGGAATCGGACCCCGCCAGTCAGGGCTAACCTTACCTTCCTCTTCGGCCGCGGCGGGAGTTCTGTAGTCTCGATGCTGTGCGCGGCGGCATAGCGCTGTGACGTCATGCGCTGCGCACAGCGCTTGACGTCAGGACCTCCGCTGCGATCCGGAACCAGGAAGGTAAGTAAAGTATGTTACTATAGTAACAGGGGCCCGCGGCCCGAGTTACTATAGTAACTTTTTATTGATGTGGTGCGGGGGGCCGTGGGCCCCCCTGGCTTCGGGGCCCGGTCGCAATTGCGACCGCTGCGACCCCTATAGCTACGCCAGTGGCACTGACATAGGATACCACCTTTGCCACGAGTCAGTTTGTGAAATTTATGATCAGCTATATCTGTCTCGGTCAACTGTAAGTGCTATTATTGTGAAGTGGAAGCGTCTAGGAGTAACAACAGCTCAGCCTATGTTAACTCACATAGTAGGAATGCACATATAAATCGTCTATCCTCTATTGTTACATCACTCACTACAGAGTTCCAAACTGCCTCTAGAAGTGACATCCACACAAGAACTGTGGATCCAGAACTTCTTGAAATGAGTTTCCATGATCCAGTAGCTTGGCATCGCTATGTGCAATGCCAAGCGTCGGCTGGAGTGGTGTAAAACACAATGCTACTGGACTCTGGAGCAGTAAAAAAGTGTTAATCACTTTTCACTCTCTGGCAGTCTGATGGATGAATCTGAGATATCAGGAGAGGGATAATGGTCCAGGGTGACTTTTAGGGTTTGTCTAGGCCTTTTATTCCCAGTGAAGTGTAATGTTAATGCTACAGGTAATGTTAAAGACATTTATGACAGTTGTGTGCTTTCAGCTGTGTGGCAACAGATTAGGGAAGGCTGTTTCCTGTTCCAACATGACTGGGCCCAGTGCACATAACGAGGTCCATAAAGACATGGTTGGGTGAGCTTGGTGTGGAGGAACTCAAGTGGCCCACACAGAGCCCTAACCTCAACCCCATTTAACACCTTTGTGATGAATTGGAATGACAATAGCGAGTCAGACCTACTCATCCAATATCAGTTCTTGACCTCACAAATCCTCTTTTGGCTAAATGGGCACAAATTCTCAGAGACACACTCCAAAATGTTGTAGAAAGTTTTCGCAGAAGAATAGAGGTTGTTTTAGATACAAAAGGGAGCCTAACTCCATACTAATGTCCATGGTTTTGGAATAGGATCTCCAGGTGTGATGGCCATGTGTCCACATACTTTTGGCCATATAGTGTATGTGTTGAACCATCAAAAGGCAAAATAATATATTGACAGGTCTGAATGTACTATTATACCAAACTTCACAAAAATAAAAAAATATTGTTCCACTTGGATAATAGTTCAGAAGATGGAAGACAGAGTTATGAGACTGCTGTTTTCATGGAGGTAGCACACCCCGCCTCCTCCAGTGATTTAATTTTTTTGTTAAATAATTATTTTACTTTATTTTGCAATATATACATTACATAATCATACAAGTGTGCATATCAAGAGAAAATACAATACTTCCTCCCCTGTATCCCCACAGTGGAGAAGTAAATAAATAAATAAAAAGAAAGAGAAAAATAAAAATAAATAAATGTATTATCCTAACCCATAAATACAATATAAATCACCAATGATTAACAGCCACTGATGTATAAAGGCATATACTTCAGCGGCCATCAATCATTGGAGGAAAGGTGGAGGAACGCTTCCTGCATTAAAAGCCTTATATGCATTCAGACAAAATATCCAGTGCTTGTTTGCCCACTTTACATTTCTATTTCTCCTTAAAGGAGAGAAAGGTCATAAAATGTTGGGGTAGTACAGACCCCAAAGTGGGGGGTAAGTTGGAGGACTGGAAAGTAAATTTAAACAGCACAATTAACTTTTAATAAACAGATCTTGACTATAAGACAGCTTTGCTTGCTCCAACTCTGAAATATATACCGGGGCACAATTGGCAAATAATATGCACCAGAAAAGTGTCATAATGTGCATTAGAAAAATGGCACAATTGATATGCAACATTAAAGAAAGAAGTGTGCCATTTACAATAGAGTAAAAAAAAAATAATGAAAGAGGCATGGCTAAACAACTTTTGAGGGTTGCATAAAACTTATTATTGACTTGCGCCATGTTTTGATGCAAGATGGTGATACATCCACGGCACCCATGAGCTGGTATGTTAAAGTATGTTTATTATGTCATCATTTGCGCAAAATACATACATATGTAAATTTTTTTAGTATATGTAGGAAACATATATAAAGAAATTAAGGGCATGACCACACATGGCGGAATTCCTCCGCAACTGTCCGCATCGATGCCGCACAGAATCTGCGTTGCAGATTCTGCTGCGGATCTGCACAAAATGTGCAGTACATTGATGCGGACTGGCTGCTGCAGACTGCGGGAAAAGTGCTTCCCTTCTCCCTATCAGTGCAGGATAGAGAGAAGGGACAGCACTTTCCCTAGTGAAAGGAAACGATTTTCATACTTACCGGCCGTTGTCTTTATGACGCGTCCCTCTTTCGGCATCCAGCCCGACCTCCCTGGATGACGCGCCAGTCCATGTGACCGCTGCAGCCTGTGCTTTGCCTGTGATTGGCTGCAGCCGTCACTTACACTGAAACGTCATCCTGGGAGGCCGGACTGGAGACAGAAGCAGGGAGTTCTCGGTAAGTTTGAACTTATATTTTTTTACAGGTTGCTGTATATTGTGATCGGTAGTCACTGTCCCGGGTGCAGAAACAGTTACTGCCGATCGCGTAACTCTTTCAGCACCCTGGACAGTGACTATTTACTGACGTCTCCTAGCAACGCTCCCGTCATTACGGGAGCCCCATTGACTTCCTCAGTCTGGCTGTAGACCTAGAAATACATAGGTCCAGCCAGAATGAAGAAATGTCAAGTTAAAAAAGCAAGACGCATCCGCAGCACACATGACATGTGCATGACAGCTGCGGACTTCATTGCGGAACTTTGAATCTCCATTGAAGTCAATGGAGAAATTCCGCCATGAGTCCGCCACTGCTCCGCAACAGACAGAGCATGCTGCGGACACCAAATTCCGCTCCGCAGCCTATGCTCCGCAGCGGAATTGTACGCATCGTGTAAACGAACACTGCTAATTTAAAGTGAAAGTCAATGGAGAAACGGCTCCGCTGCGGATTAACGCTGCGGAGTGTCCGCAGCGGAATTTAAGTGGAATTCCGCCATGTGTGAACCCGCCCTAAACCCCCCATTCAAAGTAAGGTTCTTTTTATACTTGTGTTATGATCCTCCATCAAAGGCTTTCATCGAGGCTTCGGTCACGCATTGATGGCAATATTCTTGACGTTTAAATGACTGAAACCTCAACAGACTCCAGTATAGGTTCATGTGGTCAGTTGGTCACTATTTCTATCTGCTGTACGACGGATCGGTCAAATCATCATGGCTTTCGTTATAAACAGAAGCCATGACACCAGTTGGAAGGGAGACTAATAGTTTATTCATACTATATTTATTGAAAGTATAGATCTCCTTTAAAAGAATCTTACGCAACATTTGACTTTTCAGCTAGAACTAAACAGCCTATCCAGAATGCTCTGCGGCCGATTTATTGAGCATAAATGACAATTCAGAGTGAGATTCCTTCTGCGAGGCTGCAATATATCACATCCGTCAGCCAAGATCAGAGAGCAGGAACATGAAAATGTAGATAATCCAAAACAAAAAAGAGCTTGGCACTAATCACAATTATGTCATAAATAAAGGAAAACATGCCAAGATGCAGAGGGAATATCAACTTTCAAATCTGCAGTTTATGTCATATTTTACAGATTGGATTGTCTTTATTAGACACTTAGAGACCCTACTGGTTTTCAGTGTCTGGGGAAATTGTCTAGCAAACACTTTGAACATCAAACTCTTCTAAAGAAGAATAATTTGACCTGACTTGGTTTCTCTGAGTATTTAGATATATTATTATGTACTGCTAGAATATATGTTTCCACAAGTGAAGTAATGTGGGATTTTCCTTTAGTTGTGTCCAAATTTGTTCATTACGTTAAGCAGGTTTGATAGTTTAGCATCATAGATGACCTGGAGAATCAAACAGAATTCTGAAAAACACACTTTGTGAAGATCAGCATCATACACTTCTATTCACAACGCCCAGCTAGTAAAACAAGTAAACACGCCCAGATGTTACAAACACAATACACGCCCAGTTGGAAATAAGAGAAAACACGCCCAGTTGTCCATTAGAAAGGCTAATTTGCATAAATATAAAATTGCTCATAACTTGGCCAAAAATGATCGTTTTAAAAAAAAACAAAAAACGTTACTGTTATCTACATTGCAGCGCTGATCACATGCAATAGGAGATAGGGATTTGATAATCTGGTGACAGAGCCTCTTTAAGAATGTATTTATTTTGGGGGTCTATGCTCAGTGTTTATTCTGAAATTTGGTCTGGGATCTCGGGTTATTCTAGAGTCTTGTCTGATTGCCTGTATTTCAACCTCTGGGTCTTTATTTATTTAGTGGGTCTGGTATCTGTATTTACTCTGGGATCTGGTCTGGGGGTCTGTTTTTTTTTTTGGGGGGGGGGCTCAGGGAGTATGTTTTGGTCTGAGATCTGTATAAATTTTGGTGTTTGATAAAGGAGTCATATGCACTACTTGAAATGCATTAGGTAAGCGGTTTTTAGGGGTGCATGGCCTCTGTAAATGGTGGACATATGTTAAAAATTTCTGAGCATTACTTATTGTACTACTTCTCGGAATTTCCCTCATGTTACCACTCAAAATAATTTAAGTATGGTGTCTATGTACGTGTATATACTGTATATGTGTGTGAATCTGTGTGCGTGTGTACATGCTGTATATGTATGTGAGTCCATGTGTGTATATGCTGTTTATGTGTGTGCTTGTTGGGAGTATAAGCCTGTTCCTGACTGTAAATATATGTTAGTGTCTGCACCCCTGTTGCTGGCTGTCCCTATGGCAGGATCCCTGCACTCTTAATTCCTGCTTGCGGTTGTGGATCAGTGAATGGCACACTAGACAGCGCTGGAGCCTGTGGAAGTGAGTAAACCACTGGAAACCAGGTATTTGACTAATATGAATATTAAGGCTGTGTTCACACTGCCATCAGCAGTCTTGACAGATTTGATGGGAAGAATAATGCTGCATGAAGTGCTATTCTTCCCATCAAAAAAACGGAAACTACATGGAACCCGACAGACCCTATTGTAAGTCAATGGGGTCCATGGGGCGGTGGATCTTGAAATGCGTTGTGGTTTCCGTTATAAACAGAAACCATGGTGCAAGTGTGAAGCGAGTCTTACCCATTACTTACATAGACCACCAGTGATGTTTTTATTAACCTCTTAACTACTAATTACTCAAACATTTTGAATCGATTATATTATGGCAGGGGTCGTAATTTGCCTTATTTACAATTTGCCTTATATGTCTGGGGCACAGAAATGGCTTGTCCAAGGCCTGATTGCATCTTAAAAAAACATGTAAGCAACTTTACGAATAGTTGTAGTGAAAAATGTCCTACCATTTTATTATTTTAAGACTTACCTACGTATGCAGACCTATGTGTCTCTGCATTTACAGACGACAAACAAACCCTGTGAAGTCTGATCCAGCAGTCATGTGTTTCACCCTTCTATATGTTCCTTACTTCTTACAAATCTAATGAATAAAAGCCAGCAAGAAGGTAAAGACAGATGGAAAGGTGTATGACTAGTGGGTCAGAATACACAGGGTTTATTTGTAGTTTGCATCCATGGAGACACATAGATCTGCATAGAAGCTGTAAACATAGAAAGGTAGTAGCTTTTTGATGAAAACTATTTGCAAAGATACTTCATTTTTAATGCTACCCATAACATGCACAAGTCTTGATTTAATTTCAATTGAATATCTGTTGTTATCATTGCACTAAGCTTTAATAGGTTATTTTTTAATCAAGCCAAAACAAATAGACCCTAGTGGCAACTAATTGGCTATAAAATGTCAGCTTCAAATGGGGTTGTCTTCTAACAATCTTTATGTGTTTTGAAGCCTAGGCTACAGTTAGGGCTTTTGGGGTCATTAGGACCTTTAGGGGCTTCACTGTGTCAGAGCCTGAAACCACCAGAGTATTCCCCTGTTTTTTTGGTTTCTTTTGTGGGCCACCTCAAACCTAGTCTGCAATTTACAGTCATGTACTTTCTATAGTCAATATAAAGACTCCAAAGGCAATTCTGTTAAGGGCTGGGTACTGTTTATAGCACAAAAATCCCCCCATGGTTTACCCTGCAGTCAGCTCCATAACTATGTCAACCATACAAAAAAGAACTAGAGCTTATAGCCAAAAGTATATAAAAGTATAAAGATTTTATTGAGAAAATATGACAAACAATATATTAAAATACATATAAGGACAATACAGTATAATTAATAGAGCAAAACATGAAAATTGCTGGAGAACATGTAAAGCTGTGCAGGCTGTATTAAGTGATAGGTAAATTTATTTTAAACCAAAAAGGTTTGCATATTGGTTATCCCTAATCCCTGTAAACATAGTAGACTAGTGGAAGGGGGAATAGGAGAAAGTGCCAGTGCATAGATATATCACTTAAAAAACAGCCTTACCCATAGCAGTAAAAAGATAATGGTCAGTGTTCACTCTATCACATGGACCCCAACGCGCGTTTCGCTGTAGGTGCTTCCTCAGGGGGGGGGGGTGTTCTGTCCTGACAAAAAACCCAGTCCTTATATAGTGTAGGGAGAGTTTACCTGGTGTGTCTAATCATTCTTGCGAGAGCAGCGGCACATGCTCGCAGACGCGGCCGGAAACGAGGCAGGCCCCACTTCCGGCTTCAAGCACTGGATTCCTGACGTGTAATGGGAGTTCCGGACATGCGCAGTGTGCCGGAGGAGCCGAAGAGGGCAATGCATCGCCGCCAGCAGCCACAACTAGCATGCTCACCTCATCGCCAGGTATGATTACAAGAAATGTAAATAAAGATATTACCATGTATTCGCTCCATAGATCAAAACCTAAGAAAAAGGTAAGTTGAAAGGATATGTCCCGACTATATTAATGGATTAGATGTATATAGTGCTAAATATATGGAGAGGAGCCCTGTAGAGTAGAAGTTTGTGATAAAATAATATAATAAGTGAAAAATTACATAAATTAGACCAATTAAATATGAAAAATACTACAGTGCATTAGTGCAAAAAATAATGAATAAAAAATAATGATAAATAAAAATTCCTAATAAAGACATACAATACAGAACACAATTAATAAAAGAACATAGATAATAGAGATTATAAAAAAGGAACAAAGCTAAGTTTTTCATTAAGTCCATGGAGTTTCATTGATCCCAACAGGACAATCCATTTGCACGCTTTTTGTGCCAGAACTCTCTTCACATTGCCACCCCCTGATGCCACAATGTATTATATCAATCCCTCGCACCGATAGTGTTCTGGGATTACAGCCGTGGTGTAATTTAAAGTTTCTGGCTAAGGTCTTTAGCTGTGTTAGGTCTTCAATTTCACTGGCCCAGATAATATCACGTACATGCTCTCTCGTACGGATTCTCAACTCTCTGGAGGTGAGTGCTATATAAATTTTAGGACAACCACATGTGGCATAATATACCACATGTGTCGTACTACATGAGATGTATTCCCTAATTTCAAAGTGCCTCGTTCCATCAGCTGAAGAGAAGTTGGTTGCCCGACAGATATTTACACAAGATCTACAGTCTCCGCAGGGGTAGCATCCCTTTCTAGGTCCACGAGAACAAAAAGGACATAGCTGGCGTGGTATGTAGTGACTTTTAGCGAGAAGATCTTTTAGATTTCTCGCCCTTCTGGCTGTCATCATGGGTCTCTCCGATAAATTTTGAGCCAGTTGTGGCTCAGATCTCAAGATGGGCCAATGTCTTTCCAAGATGGTCCTCATCTTGTTCCACTGTCCATTTTATGTGGATATGAATCGTACACCTGGGTCACTCACACGTTGTTGTTTGGATCTCAGGAGATCACTACGTGAGGTTGCTCTTGCCCTCCTATATCCCGACTTAATAGTTCTATCGCTATAGCCCCTATCTTAAACCTTAAACCTTAATTTGAGGTCTTTGGATTGCTGTTCAAATAAGGCGTCGGAGGAGCAGATCCGCCTAATCCTGAGGAACTGACCAACTGGGATATCTTTAATGGTGGATGGAGTGTGGGCTGATGAAGCATGCAGCAGAGAATTGACTAATGTTGACTTCCGGAAGACATCAGTGTGTAGGAAGCCTACACCATCTGAAAATATCTGTATATCCAGAAATTCCACACGTTGCGGATGATGTTTGTATGTTAACTTATTGTTGAATGAGTTTTTATTGAGCTGCTGCATTAAACTCATTAGGCCAGACTCCGACCTTGCCAAATAAAGAAAACATCGTCAATATAACGTAGCCAGGAATGCACATGGTCAGCGGCGCAAGCGCCGTCCCCATGGAAAACCTGTCTCTCCCAAAAGCCGAGAAACAGGTTTGCATAGGACGGAGCGCACACCGCCCCCATGGCAGTACCCTGTTTCTGCAAATAATAACAGTCCTTGAATCCGAAAAATTTATGACTCAAAATAAATTGTAATAGTTCCAAAATCAGATCACACAGTTGGCCATCCCGGTTACCGGTCCCCAGAAAGAAGCGGACCGCCTCCAGCCCGTCATGATGTCTTATACTGGTATAGAGTGATTCTACATCTGCTGTCACAAGATACATATCTGGTTCAATTTGAATCCCATTGATCCTCCCAAGGACGTCCGTCATGTCCCTGACAAATGAGGATAAGTCACTCACCATAGTTTTCAAATAGTGGTTAATAAATTTGCACACAGGGTCACAAAGTCCGTCAATCCCGGACACGATCGGACGTACAGAGTCAGAATTTTAGGGTCATTAGTCAGTAATCCGTCATATATTTTTTTGGGGATAATATCCCTATTTAGAGCCCCATCTAAAATCCCATGCAATTCCTGGGAGAAAAGGCATACATGGTTGGATGGTAACCTAGTATAAGTCTGCCTGTCCCGCAGCTGTCTAAAAGCCTCTCTCTCGTATTTCACTGTTTTGCCAAACCACAACATTTCACCCCTTGTCCGCAGCCTTGAATACTACATCATCCAGTGTTTGGAGTTCCCTTAGTGCATTTCTTTGGTCTAAAGTTAGATTATCATTTGTCCTATGGGTGGATAGCTTTTTTGAAGTCATAGGGACAGGGGAGAAACCTGGTGGATTTGGGCATAACAGTTGTTGGAAACATACCTGGCACATCGACAGTTTGTTCCCGCAATAATTCTTCCAGTGCCAGTAAGGCTTCCCTTTCCATTGGGCTAGTGATTTCCAGAGGTTTATATCCCCTACTGTGTAGTTTCTTTAAAACCACTTTCCTTGAAAAAAGATGTAAATCTTTTAGAGCTGTGAAGAAATTAAAGGAATTAGTGGGTGGAAAAAGTCAAGCCTTTACCCAAAACCTCATATTGGGCATCAGAGAGGACATGTGAAGAGCATCTAGGTTACTCCTTGGTTTCTTATCCCGTTGATGGTTAAACATGTTATTGTGTTTAGCTTGTCGATCAAACTGCCATCGCGGACATTGAAATCCTTGGGTATTACCAGATTCAGAAGTATTTCTAGTCTCTCTAGATATAGAAGACTCGTCCACAGATGTACGAGATGAGGTGGAGGATGACCTAGAGTGGGAGGTATTTCTAGATCGGCCCCTACCCATACGCCATCTATATACCCGATGCTGTTGATAGTCTTCAACATCGCGTTGAAATTTACCTGCTTTTACTGCACATATCTCCTTTTCCCACTTCTCAAATTCCCTGTCAAGGTCCTCAGATAGTTTGTCCAGTGCTACACAGGAGAGTTTTGAATTAAGTATAGCTTGAATGTCCTCTATGCCTTTCTCTATTTCTATCAAATTTGCTTGATTGGAGAGTACTAGCAATTCCATGAAACCTTTTGAGTATTTGTCTGAAAGTTCCTCCCATGTACTTTCTATAGTTTGTCCACAGAAACACAAAAATATACAAGCTCTTACTAATTAGTAAGTTGAAAAAACAAGTTTAATTACAAAAAATGAATAAAGAATACAACCAAGTTTGACATGTTCCGGATAGTTACGACTTGAAGAATTTACACATGGCTTTTCAATCTCTTGCATTATGCATACATATTTTTGAAAGAAAATGAAACAAACAACATAAGAAAAAAAAACAACTCTGTAACATCATAAATCAGATTTCCCCCAATGTCTAATTAATGTCATCTTTGTTTACCACTGTATATTTCTTGTTTCGTTATTAAAATATGGGCAATCATTATTCTAATGATCTCGGATGCCATTTGAGTTTAAAACATTAAAATTCTGCACTTGGCTAAAAAATTTATTTATATGTAACACCAGTGTTGTGACGACCTGTCGTTGCACTGCCTTCACCTGGGTCCTTGCTTGACGGACTGGGTAGTGAAAGGAAAAACTACCACTATGGGTTTAACTGTGACCCAATCTAAGGATGTACCATTAATAACTACCCTTTATTTTATGTCACTGAACCAGTTAGCCCAATTACACATAGTTTTTCAGAATTTTAATTTTATGTATCCGAGTGTAACACCGGTGATGTGTGCCGCTCCTGCCAGCAGTTTCTGCCGTCAAGTTTCGTACCTTCTTCGCCGGTGTCCTGGTCCTGCCATCCAGCATGGCTGCCAGTGTCTTCTGCATGCATTTTCTCCTGCTCGCGGCGGTGTATTCCCTACTGTACGCGCCTCACAAAGGCCCAGCGCGCGTACAATGCAAATCTCCACAAACCAATCTCTGGTTTCTCCTGGACTGTATAAGGCATCTTCTCAGTTCACCTAATAGCTGAGCAACTTTGATGCAACCTATTTGTGTCCTGCAAAGATTCCTATTTGCATCCTGATTCCAGTTCGCACCTGCTATCTGTTATCAGCCTTTATCCAGCTATTCGCTACTAGTCTGTATCCATCTATTTGTTATCAGCCTGTGTCCAGCTATCCACTACCGGCCTATATCCAGATTCCCCCTATGAGCCTGTATCCAGCTATCCACTACCAGCCTGTATCCAGCTATCTGTTATCAGCCTGTATCCAGCTATCCACTACCAGCCTGTATCCAGCTTTCTGATACCAGCCTGTATCCAGGTATCCACTAGCAGCCTGTATCCAGCTTTCTGCTATGAGCCTGTATCCAGCTATCTGTTGCCAGCCTGCATCCAGCTGCCCAGTCTGCGTCTTGCTACCTGCTACCAGTTCATATCCTGTTATCGAGAACCAGCCTGCATCCCGCTGTCTATTGCCAGTCTGTATACAACTACCTGTGCAGAGCCTGAAGCTTCCTGCCTATTACGACCTGTGTCTTCTGATCTGCATCCATCTACCAAGGTACCATCCACTAGTGCCTGTACCCTTGGTGTGCTATACCATTGTATCCTGGTCCACTGGGCTAGCCGCTACTCACACCGGGACCACCTCAAGACGTAGCTTCCTAATAGTCTCCATGCAGTAAAGTCCAGATCCCCATATGGGGATTAAAGAGTAAAGACCGGGGAGGCTACTCAAATAATGCCCTTAAAGGTGGCCCTAAGTCAAACTGGTGGAGTAGCACAGTGGGTCCACAACCCGCTGGTCATAATACCAAACTTTTATGTGGCACAGGATTAAATGAAAAATCCAGATATATAACATTCACATCCTTACCCATGTCCAGTCTAGAATTACCTCCTCATCGAAGATGATCCGAAAGTTTGACTGGACTTATTCCCTCATAAACCCATGCTTATGCTGAGTTTATTTTCACTGCAGGATAGCATCTCCTAGAAAACCTTAACATTTTTTACTTAAAATGAAGGCTAAACTTACAGGCCTATAGGTTCTGGGTTAACTTTTTGACCACTTTTTGAATATAGGCATTATACCACCATGTCATATGACAACCCTCTTCGGAAAAGAAAAGCAACAACCTGGGCCTTTATTGCTATAGTGATCTGTAATATTAGGATGAAACAAATGGGAACAGAAAATATGTCAACATAATGCAACATCAACAGAGAAAATAGTGGGCACCAGGAATAAATATTTTAACCCCTTAGTGACCATCAATACGCCTTTTCACATCGGTAACTAAGGGGCCTTAGGCTAGGCTGACGCCTTTTCACGTTCGCCTAGTCTAAGTCCTGCATGGGTCTCCCGTGCAGGCTGGAGCCGGGACTCAGCTGTCTGATGACAGCTGGGCTCCTGCTCCAACGCCCGAAATCGAAGTTTACTTTGATCGCGGCCGTTTAACCCATTAAATGCTGCCGTCAATAGCGACGGCGGCATTTAACTTTGTTTACAGAGGGAGTGAGCTCCCTCTATCACCCATCGGCGGCCCGCGAATGCAATCGCGGGTCTCCGATGGGGTGTCATGGCAGCCGGGGGCTTGATAAAAGCCCCCAGGTCTGCCCTGGACATATGCCTCCGGCACGTCCTAATAGATTGCCTGTCAGATTTACACTAACAGGCAATAATGCTCTGGTATACGAAGTATACCAAAGCATTATAGCAGCGATCGGAAGATCGCACAGTAAAGTCACCTAGTGGGACTAATGAAATAAGTAATAAATATGAAATAAAGATTATTAATAAAAAGTACAATAATAAAATAAATAAAACAATTTTTTTCCATAAAAAGTGGTTTTATTTAGTAAAAGTGTAAAAAAGAAATAAAAGTACACATATATGGTATCGCCGCGACCGTAATGACTCAATTAATAAAGTTAATATGTAATTTAAACCGCAAGGTGAACACCGTAAAAAAAAAACGCAAAAAACAATGGCGAAATTGCAATTTTTTTCCATTGCCCCCCAAAAAAGTCATAATAAAAATGAATCAATCAGTCCCATGCACCCCAAAACAGTACCAATTAAAACTATGTCTCGTCCCGCAAAAAACAAGTCGAAAAAATCACTACATTGATGGAAAAATAAAAAAATTACGGCTCTTGGAAAGCAACGATGCAAAAACAAATAATTTTAGTTCAAAAGTGTTTTTATTGTGCAAAAGTCGTAAAACATAAAAAAACTCTACATATGTGGTATCGCCGTAATCGTACCAACCCATAGAATAAAGGTAACATGTTATTTACGCCGCACAGTGAACGGCGTCAATTTAAAAACGCATAGAACAATGGTGGAATCTCAGTTTTTTTTTTATAATCCCCCCAAAAAAAGTTAATAAAAGTTAATAAAAAAATTATATGTATCCTAAAATGGTGCTATTAAAATGTACAACTAATCCCGCAAAAAACAAGTCCTCATACAGCTATGTAGATGAAAAAATAAAAAAGTTATAGCTCTTTGAATGCGACTATAGAAAAACGAATACAATAGCTTGGTCATTAGGGCCTAAAATGGGCTGGTCACTAAGGGGTTAAGAGTGCAAGTTAACGTGTACAAAGAAACATGTAAAATATGTAAAAGGCAAGGAAACACTTATGTCAGACTGCACCCCTAGTATGATTGAAATCACTTTATTACAACATTACAAAATATAAAAGCAACAGACAAAATCTTAAGACATTTAAAAATGCACAAACGTTACAACCATCAAAGAGAGGGGTAGTTTGTGGCTATGGCTCCATGCAGATTAATGACGATGAGCTGGTGAACAGGTTATATGTGTATGGTCCTTTAATCCTCATGGAGTCATAGCCACTAACTACCCCTCTCTTTGATGGTTGTATATTGTGAAAGTGAGTAAAGTGTGTTTATGTTACTCCACTCTGTAAGATTCTCGTGAAGTCTTACTCATGATTTCCTATGAGAAACCTGTCTTACTCGTGATTGGCTGAGCTCGAGCCAACTCCCCACTTGTGGAATACAATTGTAACTGAATACTAACAATAAACCAGAGAAGGATTTTTGGGTGTACAAAGAATGTCTTTGTGTCTCTTATTTCTCTCCGATATATTGATATAACTAATGGATTTGGCCAAGTGACTGAAGAATGCCCGTTGACACACCTATCTAAACTTTCAGTCTAATATATTTTGCACAGGATTGCATCAACAGTCTTTGGTACCGAAAGAATAAGAAACTAAGAATAAGAATGTTATTTTTACACAAACCGTTTCAGTCATGTATTGTTGAGACCGTGAAGTAGCTGTTGTGACGAGACAATCTCCCAGACACGTTCACTTGTCCAGAGGTATGTTGAAAACTATTGTGTGATTGGAGATGTATAAATCTATCTTGAATTAATAGTCCGAGTGACATGAAAGGATATTGTCAACAGTGTAAATGTTTTTAGAAGTAAGGTATACAAGAAATATAAGATTGTGTCAGTGAATGAGGTTTGTCAGACCCCTAGGTTGCAATTCTATTGTACTATGCGGACGGTTGAGAGCAGTTTTAACATACATATAAAGCTTTTTGAAGTCATTCAGGGATTGCAGATTGGGCAGTTGGAAAAAAATTGTACTGATAAAGAAACCTAATTTCAGAGGTCCCGTAATGTGTCCGTTAAGTGTGGTCTCTCAAGCCGTGTTGGAAGGTGAAGGCTTTGTAGAATAAACATTTAATAAATTGGTGGCTATTGGATTTGGATTATATCATTATAGGTCTGTTGTTGTGTGTTCAATTTATTATTTGGCTGTTGTGTAAAATTGTTAAGGATCAAAGGAAAGGTAACCCTGTTGCTCGCTTGGTCTGAGAAAGCTGAGTGCCAGGTTAAAGTCTGGCTCAGTGGCCAAGTGTCAGGGACGTCTGACTCGGCGAGCAGTACTACAGGTGTCTGTAGGTGACACAGGTGTCTGTCGGTGACACCACTGTTCGTAGGTGACAGAGATGTACTACAAGTGTCCGTCGGTGACACGACTGTCCGTTGTTGACAGACTGTCCGTTGGTGACAGAAAGGTTGGATATTTGTTTACAATATCCTGTAGGTAGTACCGGTAGTACCACAAGGACTTCCGCGGTTAAGTCCTGATAATGGGAATCTCAGAGAGCCAACTTCCCACTTGTGGAATACAATTGTAACTGCCTACTAGCAATAAACCAGAGAAGGATTTTTGGGCATACAACACATGTCTCTGTGTCTCTTACTTCTCCCCGATAAATCAATATAACTAATTAATTTGCGACTGATGGGTGTCACACCCATCTAAACCTTCAGTCTAATATATTTTGCACAGGATTGCATCAACAGTATATAAGTGCACATTTGTATGAATATCTAATATTTCCTATATATATATATATATATATATATATATATATATATATATATACATATATATATATGTATAAATATATATTACTGTGCAAAATTTTTAGGCAGTTGTGGAAAAATGCTGCAAAGTAGGAATGCTTTAAAAACTAGAAGTGTTAATAGTTTTTTCTACCAATTGACAAAATGCAAAGGGAATGAACAAAATTGAAATCTAAATCAAATGAATATTTGGTGTGATCACCCTTTGCCTTCAAAACAGCATAAAATCTTCTAGGTACACTTGCACACAGTTTTTTAAGGAACTTGGCAGGGAGGTTGTTCCAAACATCATGGATAACTAACCACATATCTTCTGTGTGACATTGGCTGTAAGTTTGGTGTCATTGTCTTGCTGCAGAATAAGTTTGGAGCAAATCAGAGGCCTCCATGATGATATTGCATGATGGATAAGTATCTGCCTGTATTTCTTAGCATTGAGGACACAATTAATCCTGACCAAATCTCCAACTCCATTTTCTAAAATGCAGACCCAAACTTGCAGGGAACCTTCACCATGCTTCACTGTTTCCTGCAGACATTTATTATTGTACCGCTCTCCATCACTTCGGTGAACGTACGGCCTTCTGTTACAGCCAAATATTTACAATTTTGACTAATCAGTCCAGAGCAGCGGCTGCCATTTTTCTGCATCCCAGTTATATAGTTACATAGTTACATAGTTAGTACGGCTGAAAAAAGACACATGTCCATCAAGTTCAACCAAGGGACGGGAAAAGGGAAGGAAAAATTTCTACATATAGGAGCTAATACTTTTTTGTTCTAGGAAATTATCTAACCCTTTTTTAAAGCCATTTACTGTCCCTTCCTATGTCTTCATGCATATTTGAGTCACTTGGTGTAATGTCGGGGTAGGGAGACAGACAGGTGAGCCCTAATCTACCCGCCACTCAGTCCCTACCTACTTGCACGGCCCGTCCTAGGCGACGGCGTACAACTGGGCGACGGTCTCTACGCTCAATATGTGCACGACAGACAAACAGACAAGGGTACACAGAAGCTAAGGGAAATGGAGCAGTTACCCACGGCAACACCGTGAGCAACAGGAGTAGTGAACGAGTCGAGTCAAACCAGGAGTGTACGAGGTACCAAACGCAGAGAAGGAGCGTAGTCAGTAAAGCCAGGGTCAAAATGAAGCAAGATCAATAGTAATAGCAGGAGCAGCAGAGCCAGGAAACAGGAAAGAATCACAGGCAAAGGACAGCAGGAAATGAATGTATAAATAGACCGAGGGCTGGAGCTAGAACCGTCTGGCCAGGCTGTGATAGGTTCTCCCACTCCTCAGCTTACCAGCCTGAGTGGTAGCAGATCGAGTCACTCTATCAGACCTAGGAGCAGATGCAGACTGATTAACCACGGGCATCGACACAGAAGCTGTGTCTGGCAGATCCTTTACACTTGGTCTTGTTTTCTCATTAAAGGTATGGCTTTTTGGCTGTAATTTTTTCATGTAGACCACTTCTGGCCAGACTTCTTCGAACAGTAGATGGGTGTACCTGGGTCCCACTGGTTTCTGCCAGTTCTGAGCTGATGACACTGCTGGACATCTTCCGATTTTGAAGGGAAGTAAACATGATGAACATCTTGAACAGCACATCTTGAAACCCCACTCTTCTTTGAAATCTTTGCCTGGGAGAGACCTTGCTGATGCAGTATAACTACCTCGTGCCTTGTTGCTGTGCTCAGTATTACCATGGTGGACATGTGACATGAAACTGTTTTCTGCAACCTCAGCTTTGTAGCAGAGTTTGGCTGTTCCTCACCCAGTTTTAAAGAGGCTCTGTCACCAGATTTTGCAACCCCTATCTGCTATTGCAGCAGATCGGCGCTGCAATGTAGATAAGAGTAACGTTTTTATTTTTAAAAAACGAGCATTTTTGGCCAAGTTATGACCATTTTTGTATTTATGCAAATGAGGCTTGCTAAAGTCCAACTGAGCGTGTTTAAAGTAAAAGTCCAACTTGGCGTGTATTATGTGTGTTACATCTGGGCGTGTTTACTTCTTTTACTAGCTGGGCGTTCTGACGAGAAGTATCATCCACTTCTCTTCAGAACGCCCAGCTTCTGGCAGTGCAGACACAGCGTATTCTCGAGAGATCACGCTGTGTCGTCACTCACTTCCTGCCCCAGGTCCTGCATCGTGTCGGACGAGCGAGGGCACATCGGCACCAGAGGCTACAGTTGATTCTGCAGCAACATCGGCGTTTGCAGGTAAGTCGATGTAGCTACTTACCTGCAAACGCTGATGCTGCTGCAGAATCAACTGTAGCCTCTGGTGCCGATGTGGCCGACACGATGCAGGACCTGGGGCAGGAAGTGAGTGACGTCACAGCGTGATCTCTCGAGAACACGCTGTGTGTCTGCACTGCCAGAAGCTGGGTGTTAACGAACAGAAGTGGATGATGCTGATTCGTCAGCATCATACACTCCCATTCCTAATGCCCAGCTAGTAAAAGAAGTAAAAACGCCCCGGTGTACACACACAATACACGCCCAGTTGTACTTTTACTGTAAACACGCCCAGTTGTACTTTTGCAAGCCTCATTTGCATAAATACAAAAATGGTCATAACTTGGCCAAAAATGCTCGTTTTTAAAAAATAAAAACGTTACTGTAATCTACATTGCAGCGCCTATCTGCTGCGATAGCAGATAGGGGTTGCAAAATCTGGTGACAGAGCCTCTTTAAGCCTCTTGCACAGCAGGTTTCTGTTACAGTTAATGACTGTGTTTTAACCTACATATGAAAATGATGATAATTATCACATGTTTGGTTTAATTGGTTAATCATACATCTGACTATAATCCTACAAAATCCATGACTTTCTGCAAGTGTACCTAGAAGAGTTTCTGCTGTTTTGAAAGCAAAGGTTGGTCACACCAAATATTGATTTGATTTACACTTGTCTTCTGTTCATTCAGGTTTCAATTTTGTTAATTGGATAAAAAAATATTAACACTTCCATTTTTGAAAGCATTTTTACTTTGCAGCATTTTTCCACAACCAACTTTTGCACAGTCCTGCATGTATATATATATATATATATATATATATATATATATATATATATATATATATATATATATATATATATATATATATATATATACTGTGAAGGAAATAAGTATTTGATCCCTTGCTAATTTTGTAAGTTTGCACACTGTCAAAGACATGAACAGACATGAACAGTCTAGAATTTTTAGGCTAGGTTAATTTTACCAGTGAGAGATAGATTATATAAAAAAAACACAAAAAAAACACATTGTCCATGAGTGACCATCCTGTGACCTGACGAGGGGGGTACTTGGGTCCAGCACATGTTTGTGCTTCTTCGAATGTTTTTAGGGTCCTCTGAAGCTCATGGAGCCAGATTCTTGAACCGACTAACCTGCTTTCTGACAAATTTTTTGTGAGGTCATATATATTGTTATATCTATTTCTGTTTGCTCTCCTGGTATTATAGGGATATACTTATTAATTTGTGCCTTCAGATTGTTTAAGGGGATAAGACTTTGATATATACATGATTCAGGATATGTGGGTTTACACTTGCTCTTATGTATGGTTTATAACCTATGGTTATTTGTACTTTTTTCTCCATCAGTGATTTGTGCTTGAGCATTATTTTGGGCTAGGACTTGGGTACGGCACATGGTTGTGCATTTTGAAATGTTCTTACATTTTGCATGTTTTTGTATTATGTAATATTGTAATAAAATTATTTAGTTTCTATGTGAATTGCAGTCTGATATAGGTGTCTTCTTGGTCGAAAATGTACAATGTTTTTTGTACATGTTGACTGGCACTCTAGATAGATATTTGTGGGGCCCACTGTATAATACGATCATTCAGTCCCCATACATTTTACCTAATGTTGGCAGTGCATCCCTTGCTTACATGGAGAGATGTGCTGCCTACAACGATGACTTTCACACCAGCATAAAAGCTTAAATCAGCCAATGAACGAGCGTTTGCTCGTTTATCCGCTGACCGCTGCCCTATTTACACAGAGCAATGATCGGTAACGAGCATTTGTAGGAACGCTTGTTTGCCTGATTATTCATTGGCCCATGTAAATGGACCTTTACAGTATAGAAGTTGTAATATTCTTTGGAGTAATTTATTTTTAGTAATAGTATGGTGGTATTATTCAGTCACTGTGGTGGTAATATTTGTTATGTATTGATCATTTTTATTGAAGGTATGAAATATGACCAAATTTACATTTTTTTTTTATTCTGGATACACCTTTTTACTCTGGTATTACAGCCCCATTCACTTGACTGCCCTATTACAATTTTTCATTGTATCTGCATCCTAAGGATATGGACACAACTGTAGCCAGTGGATCGCACATCTCCCTGGTTATTTTAACAAACAGTTTGGGAGAACCGGCTAAATTTTATAGAGGAGGAGTGTGGTAATGACAAGTGAACGGGGCACAAACCCTTTAAAGAGTGAAGGTTCACTTTGGTACATTTACCATACAGTACATTTATATTTTAGGTTATTGATTGAATGAATCGCAATTCCCTGATATAGTATTTATTATTAGAATTTCAAGCATGTTAATGTGAATATCCCTGGCTGCCTTGTTATATTAGTAAAATGTTTTTAATACCACAAGGAACATTTGCTCTTTATTCAATTATATAACATTAATATAGAATCACCAAATATATTTATTACTATTGCAAGACGGTTCAAGAATATCAATTATCATAATGGAAAACAATAAAGAATGACTCACCCTCAGGTTGCACACCTGGTTTACACTTCTGAAAAATAAAACAGGCGTCATCTGACTGGTCTCCTCAGAATTGTTGCGGCTAATGAACAAATGGCTGTTTTTACAATTTGTCAATTTAATGAACAAGTTTCTCAGTTTAAATGACCCCTCTGTGATTTTCCCAGTCACTCTCTATTAGATGCGCTACGTGCTAGTACTCCATATTTAACATCGCCTAATGAAAACCAAGACTTCACCAGCACCAGCTCTTGTCATTGGCATCCTTGTTTTTAGCTGTGATATATGAGGACCAAACAGAACAATTCCCATACAGACTGGAGCACACAATGTGTAATTTATCTATGTTTGCACCATGCTGAAACTAATCTGATGTGTTAAGTTTGTGCTTTTGTACCACTGCCTGGCACATTCAATTCTGTATCTATATATTACACAAAACAAATACATGGATCATAGAAAATGGATACTGAGGGTCAGATTTATTTTTGTATTATTATTTTAGAACAACATTTAATATACTGGCAAACCTGGGAAGTGGCTGGTTGAAACATTGAATGTTGAAGCATGTCTATTGGGAGTTTTCATACGGAATTTGACAGAAGAAAATAGACTCAGTAGGTCCCCATAGGCACCGTAATATGATAGCCACATGAGACCTTAAAATTGGAGTATCATTCTAATTAAATTCTCAATTCATTGCTTTGCTTCCATTATTTCCAAGTTCATATATGTGCTTTTTCACCTTGTACTAGTATACTGTACATTCTGTCTTAATGAAAAATAATTGTCAAGCCATTAGGTGTACACTGTAAATGGGAGGCCATAGCATAAAATAGTTGATCTTATATATTCTTGGACAACCCTTTTACACCCAGGTTGGCACTACGGTAGGGGCTGTGCAGTTTTCCTTCTTCTGGGACTGAGGCAGAATTTGGAAAGTCACCTTTTCCCTCCTTGGTACCTCTATTAGTAAATCAAATCAGGAATAAAAGATTAGGAGATGCGAGATGCAACTTTCATGGGCCCCGGTACAAGAGCATGACATAGATCCCATGTGTATCACTATTCAGAAAGGAAAAAGTAGGAATCTCTTGTGCAAAAATCTGATCATTCACTTGAACTAAAAAGACATAAGGAGAGTGCATCTACCAAACGTGATGTGCAAGGGACTTTACTTATGCAGAACTTAATAGAACTTTGGACCAAATTAAAATCTTTATAATAGGAACCTAGACAGTACAAGGTTTAGCATACACTATGCAATATTTCAGCTTAATGTGATGATCAAAAGCATTTGAATATATTTTCCAACATGCCTGCTAGGCTAGTCTAATGAAAAAAAGGATTCTGTCATTCTAACATCAATCAGTATTCCGCTTATAGGTCTTGGAAGGGGACTGTGTTGTCGAGCAGCCATTATAAACATTTTATCCAGAACAGTTCACTATTATCATTTTACAAAATGTCAGACTTTCCAATGTTTATTTCAGTCCATTGCTGTTTGGCTATGATCACATGGATTCTTTTTAGGGGCACTTTCATCTTAATGGATCCAATGGATTGGATAAACAAAGCGTATTAAATATTTATATCCCATCCTTTGTTTAATAAAAACAAAAAATGACAACACTTCCACATTAGTGCTTTTCTTTTCTTGAAGGATGTTTTTGTGAAAAGAACTATTCATGACAGATCACTCCATGGATCCTACTCATTTCTAAGGGACAATCTGCTGCCAAAGTGCTTAATTTTGCAGCAAACAAAACACATACTACAAAAAAAGGTAACATGGACATACCTGCCTGTGAATTAGGCATTTAAGGGGTTTTCTAGCCTCATGAAATGTTTTACAAACTGACAATGACTATGGTATAAAATAACAAATTTAGCAATATTCACCTTACCAATTCCCGCCGCTCCTGTGCCAATGCTTCTGTGTCCCCCCCCATCTTCGTTTACCTTGCTACAGCAATGAGTATCTGCAGCCATGGCTCTGTATCCCTCCCCCAAGCTGCATGCAAAGTAGGGCATCTTCCAGATCCCAATAACATATTTCAGGAGAGCTGCTGTGTACACATCACCTATTGCGGTATCTGCTCTACTTGTCACAAGAGTAGAATGCCATTGCGCTCGCTCAATATTACCTCTGAAAAGCAGAGAAGACCCTGAAGATTATGGGAAAGCATGCTCACCAGCAAGGATCTCTCCGCACCACCGAAAAGGAGACCAAGCAGAGAGCGCAGTGAAATTTACCTCTGAAAATTTTGTAAGTTGGATGCACTGCAGGAGGAAAGAGGTGAAAATCTAGGTGGCGCTATACTAAATCGTATTCTTGTGAAAGAAACATTTTTAATGAGTGTAAATACAAATGATGTTTAGAATCAGATGCTATATTTAAAAAAACAAAAACGTAGGGCCCCACTGAGATATATCCCTTTTCATTGTGGCAAGAATTTCCTGATGGAAAAGATAGATTGTGATACCAAAATGAACATTTTGGCGCCTGAAATGTAACCCATTGACAAATGTATGCTTTTAAGAAAAACGCTATTCTGAAAAATGCCTTGTGAAAACTCTTTTGAATTAGGGTCTAATCACATGGTGCGGTCAAATCGTGTTTTTTGCCACTATTGTCACAAATTTGCAAAATATTAAAATGTGACACTTGGGCCTCAAGCACACAGCCGCGTTATGGCTCTGTGCTTAAGCCATATATTTAAAGCCAAAAACGGGATGGTCTCCTGTCATTGGCACTGAATATACGTTAATGTTGATGGGGTCTTATGCTAATCCCATAGGGCCCAGAAATGGTAGGCATTTTCAATAATTCTGACATACATTTGTATAGTCTTAATTCACCCAAAATTGATAACATCACTCTGCACATTATTGATATCACCAAGAACTAAGCATTGCAATAAATGTTTATAGTTTATTTATACATTGAAACACTTGCATATAATATTACTATGGCTGATAAACTCTACGGCTCATAGAAAAAAGTATTGCTCATACATTATTTTGGCTGTGTTACCACCGCCACCTACTTATTCCCGATTACTGCTAGATTTCTGACTTTAACGTCTTATTTTACGAGCGCACTGCCTCCGACCTAAGCTTGTTATTCCAGTTTGCTGTACTTGAATCAGACTTTTAGCCAAGAAGATTTATTGCCCAGAGATCTTCTCTGTAAGCAAAAACAGATGAAAATCTGATAAACACCGATTTTTATATATTTCCTGCGTTTCTTAACTTGCTGTTGACTCAAAAATACTTAGTACAAAATAGGTGCAAAATGCTCTGATGTACTGCGCTGATCTTCTTTGGAAAACATTAACCACCTAATAGCCAGGTGTTCTGGTACTTAAAGGCTGTGTACACCTTAAAAATATATTTTTTTTAATAAATCCATGTTTTATATGTTTTTAAACAACTTTAAATTGATTATTAAAAAAGTTTCACTTTTTACGATACATATTCTATGAATCCTATATACAGCCGATACAGCTGTATCGTTCTGTATCAGCCGATTCTGTCAGTTCAGCTGAACTGACGGCTCGGCTGAGAGCGAGTCTATGTTCATAACTTGGATGTGATCTTTAATAGCTGGATCCTGTGTGTTAGAGAAATGCAAGATCAGCTTTCAGCTGAACCCTCAGTTCAGCTGAACAGACGGAATAGGTTGAGAGAGAACAACACAGATTCTATGTATATGGGATACATAGAAGCTGTATCTTACTTTTTTTTTTCTTAAATAAAAGTGATTTTGAAAGTTGATTAAAAACGCTACATAAATACAATCTTTTTTATAAAACATAAAAACCTAACACAGGTGTACATAGCCTTTAAATTAGTTATATCCATGGGTGTAACTATAACAGTAGCAGCCAAAGCAACTGCGGTGGGGCCCAGAAGTTGTGCAAGAATCTTGGTCCTCTTTGTGCGGAATATCAAGTTGGTGGCTTTCTACTATAAAGCACTATTATATGGATTCTCTAATATTATTGCTACTTAAGCTGCTGCTTTAGTTTCCTGTCACTGGGTAATAGAGCCCCATCTCATTTTGGGCTGCCACTGGTTATATCTCATCCAATTTTTTAATAGCGTAAAACTTTTTACATTTTTTCATTCACAAGCAGATCAATAACTACTGGCTGTATTTTGTTCTCTTCGGCCTTTATTCTTTACAAAGTTTCATGGACAGACAGATCCCGAACCTTAGCTTTATTTTACAGTGCGTATTTATATAAAGTACTGCTCAGTGACTTGGCATATTGCGAATTCCATGTACATGTTCAGTTGATCATTAACAGCTAATTTCCAGCACATTGACCAGATTTTCTTCACCAAAATATAGTTTTTGCATCAAAATCATTGAGACTTTTCATAATTGTGAATCTCACAGATCCTTACTACCATTCACCAAAAATGTAGTAAGCCAAGAACACATAATGCAGGAATCTTAAATGGTCACCAGAATAGTTGTCACTTTTCTAGAACCAGATTTAACTAAGAAAAGCTGTACACAATTCTTATCAACTTGACGGAAGATATACACTATAACACAAAGACATGGGCATTTTTTTTAAATTTAGGTGGAAATTTTCTTTTCGTCTTATGTAGTCTTGATATTTGTTCATGACTCATTTGTATCTCTTAGATATCTAACAGAAGCTTGGTGACAACCACTATTGGATGCAATTACAATATTCATAGATTTATTACCCAACATGTAGAAGACCCTGAATGACATATAAATATGCAATGATGACCATAGCTTGATTCCCCCCCCCCCCCCGCTACCTTTATCCTACCTCTTTCCTTCTTCTCTGCCTGTGTAACTATTACTGTAGTCCTGGCCTTCTAATAAAAAACCAATAAATTTTGCATGAAATGAACATGGCTGCTGTTCAGTAATAGTGGGAGTGTAGATAACAAAAACAAAGGAATTAAAATAATAAGATGAATGTATTTATTTTAATAAACCATGTGACTGTCATTTAGAAAAAGCAATGTGGTGTGTCTATGGAGGAGCGCATAAATTGCTAGAATATGACGGGACGGGAGGAGGAGAAGGGAGAGCTGGTATAACACTAAACTTAAAAATTTACTTTTATTAAATATATATAAAATATTCAAGAGTGCACAAGGATGGAGTAAATTTAGTGCCCTAAAAAGTGATAGGTTGGGTGTCCCCAATTTATAAACCAACCTAAAGGGAAATAGCATTAAGATAAAAAAACGTCTTGTATAATAATTGTATCCCTGAGGTGTATCACCTATGGTGAATTAATAGAGAAGGGGAACACGAGGGCAAGAAGTATAAGATCGCTAACAAAAGTAATGACCCGGCTGTGGAAGGTATAGTGTACCATTAAGGGATAGGGTGAGCGGTCCCTTTAGAAAACCCTATATATTTTATCAGATCCCACTTGATTAGTAATGTCCCTCATGTTCCCCTTCTCTATTAATTCACCGTAGGTGATACACATCAGGGACACCATTATTATACAAGAAGTTTTTTGATCTTAATGCTATTTCCATTTAGGCTGGTTTATCAATTGGGGACACCCAACCTATCACTTTTTAGGGTAATAAATTTACTCCATCCTCGTGCACTCTTGAATATTTTATATATATTTACTAAAAGTTAATTTTTAAGTTTAGCGTTATACCAGCCCTCCCCTCTCCTCCTCCCTTCCCGTCATACTCTGAAATCAATTAATGGTGGTGTACACCAGGTATAACAGTCTATATTAGTAAATATTCAAGTACTATCACTATAACTACATAAATAGCTCTAAAAATCATGGCTTTACAGGTCCTATAAATGGTATTTATATAACTGGCAATGTGTATTTTTGTACCCGTTTGACCCTCTCAATAAACTGCTGCCACGGATTGGTTTGAAAAGTCTCAGTATTTTTAACGTTATATGAAAGGATATTGGTTACGCTAAAATGTCACTTTCTGTCGCAACAAGTAACATTAGTCTAAAAGGTAATGAACACAAAGTATTAGCTATTTCTTTCCAAGCACTCCGGAACATCAGGACAAATGTCTTTAATATCCAGTGAAAACAAGGAAGCACAACAGAACAAAAGCCAGTGACTTGCACATCTTGGTCTGATCAGATGTATTATCACCAGAGATCAGCAGTGCTACACAGGCAATTTTCTATCCCCACTAAATATATATCTAATAATAAATCCTGCTTCAATTTTACATGGGAAAATCTTCCCAGGCTGCCTGCAAACAAGCTTTCTTTCCATTTAGTAAAGGGGTCAGTCTGCATGGAGACTTCTGGGTAATGATCATAAATTATGTGCTTAATGTGGGAGAAAGTAATGTTGTTGGATAATAAATTGGGGAATGTCCCATTATCAGCTACAAAAACCATAACCTTTTAAGTGCTAAAGGGCCCAGCTCTCTTCAGCAATAGACTGAATAAATTAAAGGGTATTCAAGCTCACAAATATGTACTAAAAATCGCTCATGTGTCCTTTTCGGTTGTAACCACATGAGTATGGCTTTTATTATTACAAAGGCGCAAGACCAACAAATTGCATTTTTAAAAAGTGCCATCTATTGAGGACTTTTTTTTTTTTGCTGTCATCTACAGTACATTAACAGAACCTAAAAGAATATAGGAACTTTTACTGTTTGCTTCTTTAATTGAAAAAAACAGTGGGGTATCATAAACAATCTGAAAAGGATTGTCCCCCCCCCAAAAAAAAACAACATTCTGACATGTCAATTAGATATTTCATGAAAGTCAAATATGTGGGGCCGGCAGTGGAGACCCCTACTAATCCTGAGAATGAGCCAGTCCCGATCACGACCTCCAGAAGAGAGATGGTCTAGTTGCAATGTATTATATGTGTGACCCGTGCATTACATTCAAATTCCCGTTGGAAATTCCGGTGGTTGCCATGGGCTCAACATTGTCCTTGTTTGCACTATTATAGTTGCTAAAGGTTGAGAAACAGACCGTGATTTAAAAATGTTGCCATATACGTTGTCAACAGCATTTGCTTTGAAATACATTATCTAAATGTATAGTTACTGATGTATGTATTTTATGTATATCTTTATGTACAATACATTAGTAATACCTGTTCTGGAACTTCTCTTCCTGCCACCCTACAGCATTGCTAGCCCAGGCAGTCCTAAGTTTGGTGAAATACTATAAAGGCCTAGGAATATATTAACAAAATGAAACAGATTAATATATAAATATATGTTATTTAATTTTTTATTTAAAATTTTAAACAGCACTTTACAGGTTATACAAGCACACAAAGTAATTCTGTATACTTCAAAAATAGACCAAGCAGAGATCTGTAAGTCCATAGATAAGGTTGAATGGATGACCTGTGGAAGTGAACAGTATAAAGAACGCTACAAAATATATTGGAAACCAAACAAGGTATGGTACTTTAAGAATTGCAGATAAAAGAGTCAAGGAGGCAAAAAGTATAAAATAACAATAAAATATACTGTAGAGCGGAGAAATGTCACTGAACTCGGAAGGTAGGTATTATATATTGTGAAAAGGTACTTAAGTAGAGGGGTAAAGAATGGAGTGGCGCATTGAGTTGGGTCTTAGTCTACTTTAGCCATGGGGACCAGGTTTTTTTGAATAGGGAGTGTGTATGATTTTCCAAGCTAGACAATTCTTTAAGGCGATAAATCTGTTGCACTTTGTTCCACCATTCTTGAATGGTGGTAGGGGAAGTTTGTAACCAATAGAGGGGGATTATTTGTTTGGCTGAATCTAGTAGAACGGATAACAAGTTATGCTTAGAGGGTGGATAATGCTTTGAAGGGCTAGAAAGTAGAACTCCATCTACTATTATAGGGGAGTCTAAAATTCTAATATGTCGCAAAAAACATTCTATGTATCTCCAGAATTAGATATCTCTGGGCAGAACAACCAAATATGTGACAGGGACCCGAAAAGAGTTTGACACCTCCAGAATAACTTACTATCGGATACGTTGAGGTATTAAAGTAGCAGCTAATATCTGTTTTCTTGGAGTACTATGCATATGCCAAAAGCCATATGAGTGGTCTAGAATAAACTTGATGTCTGTTTCAGAAAAACTTCGATTGAGACAGGAACTTATAGGGAATTATGGGGCATTTGAAGCGCCACATATTTTTTGTTTTTTAAAAACCTCTCATATAAAACATATTTTATTTATTTTAGATTTTTGTGCAATATGTTACATAGTTAGACCTGTTGAAAGGCTAAGTTATGGAGTGCTGCACTGATGCAAGGTGAGATTGTTAAGATGATATCAGAAAAGTAGATTGCCCATCACCGATGGCGATATAATTGCTTTAGGAGAGAGGGTGTGGTTTAAATTGTCTGAATTCAAATATTAAAACCATGTTAATCTGACTTGGACCATCTTGAATTCCTTCCCACTTTGATTTGAAGTCAGTAAATAACTCACAAATGATAGTGTGCCTATAGTTGTACTAATATGTTATGTCTACTGTCATTAAAACAGTAAAGGCATAACTGATAATGTTCAATCGGCATTGAACATGATGCCAAATTAAGTCTCGGTACAAATGTTCACTGACAGATCACATTGACTTTAATAAGGACTGTTGGGGGTTTATTCTGCAGACTGAGCTATTCTTGCCTTAAAAAATACTTTAATGCATGGAAGAAGCACCGACGGAACCCACCAAACACAGATGTGCGGAGATCTAAGGCTGGAACCACACGTCCAATTTTTAATGCAGCTTTTCATTTTAGCCAACACAGGGGTGGATAGAACAAATGAAGAAATATTTCTTTCTTTAGAATTGTAGCGTTTGGACTATGATTTCCAGATTGGGACTACTAATTCAAAATCATTACTTGATTCAAATAAAAATTGGGATTGGAACTATGTTTAAGGGAGGACAAACCAGTAGGATTTCCAGACCTTTGGTTGCCAGATTAAAGAGATTTTAATGTTAAATTAATGATTCTTTGCCCTCAGTTTTTATAAACGACAGAGATTGTATTAATTCTTCATCAATTTGACCTGCATGATGTCAAATTAATTAAACTTTGTTTAATTCTCCACATTTTAAAATCTAGATTTAAAAAATTTAGATTGGGACTATACCTAACATACAGTATGCTTGAACAGAGGATATTCTAGAACATTGGGTGTCAGTTTAGGCAATTTAACTATTATCCTCCTACTATTCAAATAATATGCATAATGTTATTATTATATAAATATAATATTTGAGATTTTCCACATTACATCAGTTTTGAACCTTTGCACATTGTATTGTAGTTACGTTCTATGGGACTACAGTGAATTGTTTTAAAGTGTAAATATATCTGTACCTCCAACGTTTACTAGTTCGGAAAAATGATTTTAATGCAGTTCCTATTGCTATCTTGGCAGACACTATCTAGAACATTGTGTTAATGATTAATATGAAGTCACTGGAATTCCACAGTTGCTGAGAGTCTTATGCCCAAGTATGAACGGCATTGCTAGATCAGCAAAGGCAGTTGTCAAGGAAACCTCTATGTAATCTATTTAACCGGCTCCCAAAACACCAATCAAGGTCAGATAACGCACTCAAGCGCCATACGAACACACTCATATGGCATAAAGCTTTGTATCAAGACAGCAGGGAGGAAAAACCTCATTAGGAAGTAAGGGGGGAGAAAAACTAAATTCAGTTCTCAAAAGTGTTAATTGGGATAGCAGTTTTCTGGGTAGAATACAATATACACAGTGCTGTTATTTCCAAAAAGGATTTAAAATGCAATAAATCCTTCTTGCAGAGTCTCTTGTGGACATTGGCATATATGATGCTGCAAAGAAATATTTCTATAATAATTATTATTTTCATCATTATTTTTGTTATTCTGCTTTAGTGATCTTAAAAGCAAATGCTAATTACTGTAAATGGTTATAGCTCATTAGACTTAGCTAAAATCGTAAAAGAATTTGCATGATATTACATTACTAAATAAATATTCATCACATCTTTTCAACTGATTAGAATCAGAGATGAACGAATCGATTCTACACAAATCCAATTTGTTACGAATTTCCCAAAAGTTTCAGATTTTGCAAGTATGAAACTGTTGGGAATTGTCCCACACGATAACAGGATTTTGGGCAGTGGCCCAGCGGGCTTCCCCATAATGCCTTGCAAACAGTCCTCCCTCTAGCACAGCTGATCCTGAGGGGTATAGATGTGAGTCATTGATGACTCAGTGGATGACAGTCATATGAGTCATTGCCAAATCAGGAAATGCTGCTGCTTTGTGGCTGGAAATATAGATAGGAAAGAGTGGAAGTATAGAAAAGGGGGCACCTATGGCCAAAGATGTCTCAGCAGAAAACTGCATTTGTCAGAAGGAATCCTCATGGTGGTCTGGGATGGATGGAGAAGACAGGAAAAGCAAGCGACAGCAAAAAGAAAAGAAGTCACCTGTGAGTCCCTGAATATTACTGTTATTCTGCCTACGACTGCGTCTGATAAGTGCTGCGTTTACTTATATAATTTGCCCCTGCGTAAAATTAGTATCTGACCATTGTATTATTCAATTCTTTATTTATAATATGATGATAATATTCAGTTACAATATGACGTCATAATTGTTTTTCGTATATTGTTTTTTATAATTAAATCACGGTATGGTGCTATTATTCAGTCACTAAATGGGGACCGGGCTGCATAGAACCGCAACCCAGGCACAGCCGCTACAAAAGTATTCAATGCTATGCCTGAGAAACATTACAGAGGCTGCAGAGTTTATTGCCATTGCCCCTTCAGTTAGCTGATCGGTTTGGGTGCCGGGATTTGGACCCCCACCGATCTGATATTGATTACCTATCCTTAAGGTCCAATTACATGGCCCGATATGGGACATGAAAACAAGGGCTGATCAATGAGACAGCCTGTTGATCAGCACTTGTTTGCTCCTTTCACAAGGAGCAATGATTGTTTATGTATGGGGATGAGCGCTCGTTACTCCAATCGTTTCGTCCCCATATATTTTAATCTTGTCGGCAGCACATCTCCCTGTTTACAGAGGGAGATGTGCTGGCGACAATTATGATTTTTAATGCTGCATAAAAGAGCAGATAAGCAGATGAATGAGCATTTACACAGGGCACTGATTGGGAACGCTTGCTTGCCCGATCATTGGTCGACGTAATGGAGACTTTAGCATAAGCCATCAATATAAACGTTGAACCCCTTTAATTATCCCTGTACTCATTACAGAGCACAATTTTGGAGGAATACAGCCCATTCTACTGAACACTAAGACTCACTTGGCTTTGTTTGCTGTTACTTTTCTAAGATGAAACATGGCAGAGAATTTTTTGCAAATTTGAATCCGACAGGAAGGCTGTCCCCTCTTTTCCAGACATATTTCAACATTCCAGAAAAATTAAGGGTGTATCAGCAAAAGTGGTGAATAGAATTTTTAGCTTTTGTTTTGTAATTTAATGTAGTTACAAATGTTAGTGTAACATATAGCCCCAACCTACCATGTGCCTCATACCGCATACCTCTACACCCCCTGTAGCTACGCCCCTGGGACCATCCAAAATTTAATCTGGCCATACAGCTTGAAAGCACTGATCGTATATATACTTTACCATACACTTTCCCATTCAGATTGTACAAATAATTGTATAACTCATAGGGAAAATTGTCCTAGGCATTAGATTGCTGCACAAACAGAAGTCTTTTCACCCTCTTTGCCTTATATCATGATCAGTATTAAAGTTTTTGTAACTACTTCTATGCAGTACAAAGTCGATGTACAGTTGTAATTTATATTCAGATTTCCATATGAATTTTTCATTTTAGGATATAGAGAAGGAGAACCTAAATAAAGGAATTCTTCAAAGATTCACTCTCCCTGCTGGAGAGAAGTGATGGGCTGATTACTGATGTACTTTGACAGTAGAGAAAATATTATTGTTTGAGATGTAATTTTACGTTACCACCATGCATATCTCACTTGGAAAAGACAGTCCCCATCATGCCCTCTCCCTGCAGAGGGTCATTGTTTCCATGAATCATTCTTATATCAGCAGGCATCAAAGGGGTGGGTGAAAAACTTGTTGATCTCGTCAAAGGGATTAAGTTCTAAGTTTATTTAAAACATAAATTGTCACAGAGGGTTAAACAGCTTAGAAATTCATTGCTCTAATGACGGACAGTAATGCTTTTTATAACCAGAGGTATATACATATTGTGAGTTCAGGGGCACAAGCACAAGCACAATCTACAGGGTGTGCATTGTCAAGCTGAAATTGTAAGTATGCTATGTTCACACTGAGTTTTTTTGCAGGCGGAAATTCTGCCCCAAAATTCGGTTTGGAAGTTTGAGGCAGATTTTCCTCTCCCTGCACGCCGATTTTCGCTGCGTTTTTCGCCCGCGGCCATTCAGCGCCGCGGGCATAAAACGCCACGGAATACGATTTCTCTGCCTCCCATTGATGTCAATGGGAGGTCAGAGGCGTAAACGCCCGAAGATAGGGCATGTCCCTTCTTTCTCCTGCGAGACGGTTTTACCGCTCGCGGGAAAAAGACGCCTCCGCTTCCCATTGAAATCAATGGCAGGCATTTTCCGGCCGTTTTTGACAAGTTTTGCCACGCCGTTTCAACGTCAAAAAGCTCGTCAAAAAACTCTGTGTGAACATAGCCTTATATTGTTCTGTATGTTTACATGGATTCATTTATTTATAAACCTGTCTACTAGGTGCACAATAATCTAAAAGAGGTTGGCTGAAAAAAAATGGGCTGCCTATTTTCCAGAAACATGGCCACTCTAGCCCGTGGGCTGTGTCTGGAATTGCAGCACAGCCTCATTCAAGTGATACCAGACACAGATCATGGAAAAGAGTGGTGCTGATTCTAGAAGACAGCAGCCATGTTTTTCTAATCTCATTCAAGATCATGACAACCCCTGTCCATATGCCTCATTATAGCACATGGACATCATAGCGTCGGAACGGAGAGCTGTCACAGAGAGTGCCAGAATGGAGAGCAGCTCTGTAAGAGTGGCTCCCGCTCTAGCGGACCTGGCGCATTACATGGACGTCAGTTCATTTGACTGGCCAGCATCTTATGCTACATTTTTCCTGTAGCGGCCACTGAAATGTGTGTCTGGTCGCAGCTTCCCTTGGCGATAACAGCCAGACCCACAGCGATCAGCGGATCGCCCTGCCGGCTTTCTTTTAAAAATAAATTGTCTTCATGAGACAGCCCCTTTACTCTCGAGCTTCTCTTCGTCTCCTGGTGGTTACAATGCAGGTACATATGGATAACCCTTGACATTTCCCCCCCAAGCTCATCTGCTAGGATATTGTTCTTGCAGGTTGGAAAATAAAATGTGTTTGAAGAAGGAATTGGTTGGTATATGCACAAATATAAAAGCAGGCTGCACATTGTAAATCTCTCCAGAGTATATATAAGTTGTTTTCATAAGGTGAAGCCATAATAAATGAAACTATAAACACTCATTTGATAATGCTGAAACAACATATTGAAGCTACAGACATAAGTAAATAACATGCGAATAATTTTTTATTTCATTAGTATTCACAGATGCTCATCAGAAACAATTATTTTTAACAGATAACACTTTAATTACAATTTGTTTAGAAATATTTTGGTTTGTCTGGCTAGTGCATGCAAGAACAAACCACCATATGTTATACTACAATATGAATACTAATAAGGAGTAATGTAAAATGGACATCACGTATAATAGACAATCTTGCTCATAGCTAAATTTCATATACAAATGGAAAATATTGGTGATCATGATAGGCAAACATACTGTCAAAGAGATAAACTGTTCATACACAGGGGTCAGATGGCTAGAAGTTGAAGTTTAATATATCTTTATAGCGCTCGGTACTGTGCTTTTCAGATATAGAGCTTGAAATCATCTGCATAGACATAGATGTGAGTGATACAATTCTTGCTGCCTGCTGTCAACACCAGGCAAAGCTTAGGAACTTACTGCATAATGTTGTATTAAGCTCCATCTAGAGGTGGCTATAAGCAGCCAAAATGTTATTGTTTCAAGCGATTCCTTAATGTTATGGTCACTTTTTATAAAATTTCGTTAGATTGGGAGAAAAAAAGCGAGAGAAGCGCTTCATGTGTGGGGACAATAGGTTGTCAGGGGGGTGGGTGTTGCAGTTATGCTCACCTTTTTTAGTTGTGCAGTGAGGCACAACTGTTAACATGTGTCATATTCAATGTATCCCATCCACGGAACTGTCAGCCTTGAGTCGTTCCCGGGTCTCTTGAAGGAAGCCGGTAATTCAATAGAAATAAGAAGGTATAAAAGTGAGTAGTTACTCTGAGACTCTCTGTGGCGCTGTTCCTCAGGAAAAATACAAATGCTCTTTTGTTTTCATGTATAAAAGAGTTTTATTACTTAAAAAGTAACCGCAGTTCACAAAATTACTGGATATAAAGGCCCTATTACACCAGCCGATTTTGGCTGGTGCAGCGAGCACCAATCAACGAGACATCGTTGATCAGCGCTCGTTTGCTCCTGTCACAAGGAGCTATGGATGGGGACGAGCGGTCGTTACTCCGATTGCTCGTCCCTATGCATTATTATCATGTTGGCAGCGCGTCTCTCTGTTTACACAGAGAGATGTGCTGCTGACGATAATATTTAACTTTTTTTAAATGATACGATCAGCAGATGAACAAGCATTTTCTCGTTCATCTGCTTATTGCTGCCCTGATTACACAGCGCAATTATCGTCAATGAGCGTTCTATGAACACTTGTCTGCCCAATAATTGCCCAGGGTACAACCTCCTTAAGTTATTACTGGCTCCTTTGTGTTTTTTTTTTATGCTAGTGCTGTAGTCGTGCTGAGCATTTACCCCTTCACTACACTGCCCTAGACAACCAGGGGTGTTACTATCAATTCTCTTCACAGCCCTAGACCACCGGGGATGTAAACATTAACCCCAGTGGGGCTCACAATCTAGATTCCTGATCTCATGTTTAGTTGGGCCAATTTCACATTTTTTTGGGAAGGTGGGAGAAAACTAGAGTACCCAAAAGAAAACACATTCTGTGTAGATGTCATCCTTCATTGGATGTGAACCAAGAATTTCAGTGCAGATATGCAACAGTGCTAATCACTCAGCCATCATGAAATTGGAGGCATTCAGAGGTACAGTATGGCCACATAGACTTCTATGGGTTATATATTACAGCCCTGTACAACTGTATAGCGGAGCCATATAATGGCCGTGTTCATGAACTTTTTTTAAATTATTATTAAATATATTTTTATTTTGAACATATTACAATAAAAGATTTACAATTCATACGATATCAACAACAAAAAGAAACTACCCCCCCCACCCTCCCAAACCCCCCCAAAAAAGAAAAAGGAAAGAGGAAAATTACTGAACATCAATTCCATAGCCCCCATATCTCCTCCCATTTCTGAAGATGGTTACTCTTTTTTCCTCTTATTTTTTCATACTGTCTAATTTTCATGATAATGTTCCTCCACTCCAAGATAGATGGGGAGTTCTCTGCCATCAATTTTCTCACAATTAGCAAATTGGCAGTCAATAGGACTCTGAGAATGAGTCTAATTTGATTCTTTGTGAACTCCCCCACAGAAAGGTCAGTGGTGCAATTCAAAAGCACTGCTTGTGCATTTCTAGGTATCTCTCTACTAAGCTTAATTGCCATCTCTTGAAATATTGTTGTCAAGTATTTATCAATAATAGGGCAGTTCCAAATAAAATGCAAATAATCTGCCACGGGGTATTGACTATGGCATTTTGCATCCTCTCTTAAGCCCATTTTGTGAAGTGAGAAAGGGGTATAGTACAAACGGTGAAAATATTAAACTGAACCATTTGATGATTCACACTAACCGAAACCTCCTTCCCATTCTTGTAAATATTCTCCCGTTTCTCCTGACTTATCTACTTAAAGAGGCTCTGTCACCAGATTTTGCAACCCCTATCTCCTATTGCAGCAGATCGGCGCTGCAATGTAGATAAGAGTAACGTTTTTTTTTTTTTTTAAAACAAGCATTTTTGGCTAAGTTATGACCATTTTTATATTTATGCAAATGAGGCTTTCTAAAGTACAACTGGGCGTGTTTAAAGTTAAAGTACAACTGGGCGTGTATTGTGTATGTACATCTGGGCGTTTTTACTTCTTTTACTAGCTGGGCGTTGTGAATGGGAGTGTATGATGCTGACGAATCAGCATCATCCACTTCTCTTCACAACGCCCAGCTTCTGGCAGTGCACAGACACACAGCGTGTTCTCGAGAGATCACGCTGTGACGTCACTCACTTCCTGCCCCAGGTCCTGCATCGTGTCGGACAAGCGAGGACACATCGGCACCAGAGGCTACAGTTGATTCTGCAGCAGCATCGGCGTTTGCAAGTAAGTAGCTACATCGACTTACCTGCAAACGCCGATGCTGCTGCAGAATCAAATGTAGCCTCTGGTGCCGATGTGTCCTCGCTCGTCCAACACAATGCAGGACCTGGGGCAGGAAGTGAGCGACGTCACAGCATGATCTCTCGAGAACACGCTGTGTGTCTGTGCACTGCCAGAAGCTGGGAGTTGTGAAGAGAAGTGGATGAAGTGGATCATTCTTTTATTTTTCCAGGACGTTACAAGGCTTAGAACTTTAGCAGCAATTTCTCCCATTTTCCAGAAAATTTCAAAAGGCTATTTTTTCAGGGACTAGTTCAGTTATGAAGTGGTTTTGAGGGCCTTATATATTAGAAACCCCCTATAAAACACCCCATTGTAACCTGTGCGGAGTACATCAGGGCATAATTAAGAGGTTATAATAATAGGGTAACTAAATAATAATCCGCAGATATGTGGACAGTGTCACACTGATAAATGGTGCCCGATCTTATCCGCTTTTGGAACGATCTGCAAATTTTGTGTTGTCATATTCTGAGAACCTGAACTTTTTTATGTTTTTTCTCCACCGGAGCTGTGTGAGGGCTTATTTGTTGCGGGACAATCTGTAGTTTTTATTGGTACCATTTTGGGGTACACGCTATTTTTTGATCACTTTTTATCCCACTTTTTGGCAAGCAAGGTGACCAAAAACCAGCAATTCTGACAATGTTTTTTATTCTTTTTTATTTTGGTGTTCACCGTGGGCTATAAATGACAATTTGACTTTACTCTGCAGGTCGATACGATTACGGCGATACCAAACGTATATAGTTTTTTAAAGTTTTCCAGCGTTTGCACAATACAATCACTTTTTTCTTTCTTTATTTATTTTTTGTGTCACCATATTCTGAGAGCCATAACTTTTTTATTTTTGAGTCAAAAAAGCTTTGTAAGGGCTTGTTGTTTGCGGGACGGGTTGTAGTTTTTATTGGTACTATTTTGGGGAACATGCACATTTGTAATCACTTTTTAGGGCTGGTGATAAAAAAATGGCATTGTTTTTTATAAAAAAAAATTTGCGGTGTTCACTGTGCGGGAAAAAAAACAACATAGTTTTATAGTTTGGATCGTTACGGACGCGGCAATATCAAATATGTATACTTTTTTTTAACGTTTTAAATTTTTTCCTATAATAAAATACTTATAGGAAAAAAGGCAGTGCTTGTTTTTATTAACTTGAAACTTTTATTTTTGCAATTTTTCAACTGTTTTTTTTGTCCCACTAGGGGACTTGAAGGCCTGCACCTCCTGATCTTTACTCTAATGCATTGCACTACCCACGTAGTGCAATGCATTAGAGCTGTCAGTCATTCACTGACAGCAAGCCTATTAGGTCCCATCTCTGGGCGGGGCCTAATAGGCTATCATATGTGGCAGACCAGGAGGCCATTGTTAGGCCTCCGGTTGCCATCGTAACGATCGGCAGCTTCACGATCAGATCGTGTTGATGCCGATCGCTACAATCCACTAAGATGACACAATTGCTTTTGATCTAAGGGGTTAATGGCAGGGATCGGAGCTGCCTCCATTCCCTGCCATTACAGCACGGTGTCAGCTGTGTCATGGAAGTCAATGGCTCAAAATATATTAGACTGAAATTTAGACGAGTGTTCCAACAGACACTCACGCCAGGAACTTTATCCAGCATCCTAATCAGGAGATTTCATACCGATATATATATATAGAGAGAGAGGAGAAATAACATACAGATGCTGCTGGTATGCTCAAAATACTCCTCTGGTGGTTTATTGCCAAACTCAATTATAATAATATCATTCAGAAGGGGTGAAGGCGTAAGGTTAACCAATCAGAGGCAATGTGACAATATTTATTATTCAGCCAATTACAGACATACGATACATTCCAGATACATCATTATAATTCTTCACACATTAGGTTTGCAGATGCCTTATCTGTCTTGGCAAGAATATTCCTGTACGATGGGGGAGGCATTCCCACATGCATATTTGCCGCCAGCCCATCTCACTCCCTTCTCTCCAAGCCTCGTATGGGAACCAAGGTCAAAGATAACTAACTTTAATAACATAAGAAATCAACATTAATAGACTTGTCTTAAAGGAACAATGACTTACTTATTCATTACAAAAGAACCAATATGGGAACTCCAGACAAGATGGCAGCTTCACGAAATTAAATCATTTATACATTATTTTAATCACTTTCAAGAATACAAAATGGAGAACGCATATCTTAGTAATTCGGCATCCTGCTTGATAATTAATAATGTAATTTAATACAGAGAATATAAGCAAATAGACCATCCTTCACAGCTGTAACATGCAGCTGACAACGGCGGCTGATGTTGCAGGCTCAGCTTCTGAGCCTGCAATATCTTTCTTTTGCGGCCTGAAGACTTTTAGGCCTTGCCTCTGGGCGGGACCTAGCAGGCTTCCATACTTGGCAGACAGGAGGCCATTGTTAGGCCTCCGGTCTGCCAGAACAGCCATCAGAAACCCGCGATTGGCATTGCAGGGTTCCGATCTGCTAGGAAACGCCATAGATTAAGAGCTCGCTTTGACCTCGGATAGGAGGTTAGCTCTGGTCCTGGCCATGATGCGGGGTGTCAGCTGTAAAATACACCTGACACTCGCTTCTGAGCCCGCATCAGCAACACAGCGTATCAGTATGTTGTGTTTCGTTAAGTCCTTAAAGAGGCTCTGTCTCCACATTATAAGTGCCCTATCTCCTACATAATGTGATCGGCGCTGTAATGTAGATAACAACGGTGTTTTTTATTTTGAAAAATTATCATTTTTAACCAAGTTATGATCAATTTTAGATTTATGCTAATTCGTTTCTTAATGCCCAACTGGGCGTTTTTTAACTTTTGACCAAGTGGGCGTTGTGAAGAGAAGTGTATGACGTTGACCAATCAACGTCATACACTTCTCTACATTCATGTCCATTTCTACTCAGCACAGCGTGGTCAAAAGTTAAAAAACGCCCAGTTGGGCGTTAAGAAAGTAATTGGCAGAAATCTAAAATTGCTCATAACTTAGTCAAAAATTATAGTTTTTCAAAATAAAAAACACTGTTGTTATCTACATTACAGTGCCGATCACATTATGTAGGAGATAGGGCACTTATAATGTGGGGACAGAGCCTCTTTAACGCGAACAACATACTATTACGTTGGCTGTCGTTATTGGGCCTAAATCCCTACTCCATAACCTTTGACTAGTGAAAAATGTGGTACTTGAGTGAGTGCTTAAAATTATTTTGTATATAATTGAAAGTGATATCTTAGCTACATTCATATTAAGAATACTTTCGAGGACAAAATAGCTTTGAACCCAAAATAAATTTTTATCATGTGTTTTAGTGCAAGCGTGCCACAAATTAATTATCTATTACAAATGAGGATTGCAATTCCTCAAAGAAAACGAATCCCCCCCCCCCTTAAACACGTTTCCTACCTTGGTAATACCTGCTTTCTACCAAATATTGGAGTCAGGTAAAGTAAAGAACTCATTATAATTATTTCAAATCCGTGTAAAAGATAAGGCCCCCTTAATCCCACTAACCCCTTTAAAGCCCTTCTAGCTTTTTGAAAGTAAACTACTAATAGGAGAGGATTTAAACCACCCATGGCTCAGTTGACCAGATTCCAGGAGTTCAAATAAGTTAGTCACTACTCCCACTGTCCTATCCACTAAGAGCTTCAAGGCACATGAGTCTTGCTAGCTCACCAAAAATTTAAGTTGGGCAGCCAGGAAGAAGCCCTGAAAACATGGGAGCGATAAGCCTCCCTCTCTAACTGTCTTCCATAAATACTTCTGCTTAATTCTCACCCGTTTCCTACTCCAAATAAGATCATTTAGAATTACTTCAATCAATTGAAAATTTTTATTATGGATCCATACTGGACAAGTTGTTAATACATATAGTAATTGTGGTAGCAAAATTATCTTAACGAGAGATATTCTATCACTTCTTGACAGGGGAAGTTTATCCCAAACATGCACATCAGCTATGATTTTCGTACTAGGTGGTCTATCAATCATGTTTTTTCTCTGATGCTATTTCTCATGCAAGGTTCACATCAACATTCATTGTGATTGTGTTTTTTAAGAAAATAGCATACATCTTTTATGTGATCTAATTAGAACAATTTGCAACATGGATATCTGCCAGTCCTATTTAGATGAAAGGACAGTCGCAGTAATTTCTGCAACAAATCTGTTGCATGTGAATTTACCCATAAAGACATTTTCTTCCCGCCTGCTTCTTAATTGGTACAAATGCGCCCTGGTTGCCTTCAATAACTGAGGTCCACAGTATCTGAACTACCAATCTGCTTGTTTTAGGAATGTAATTAAATACAAACTATACTTATCATATTGATTTGTTTTTTATTAAACATATTTTAAATGACTCAAAGTAATAATATTACAATTAGAAATAAGTAGAATAAAATGGAGATTATGAATATCAGTAGAATGAATGTAGTGTTAGTTTAAAGCTTAAGCATTTAGACAACTAATTTAATTGAAACTAATTAAAATAAAGTGCATGAACACATTAAGAGGGCAATAATAGATTGCTTCCATCATACATTTCTTAATTCAATTTAAAACATTAACTTGATAAAAATGAAAATCTGAATTTAGTCTCAAAGGCATGAGCATATGAATGAAACTCTGATCACCAAATAGAAGAAATAATACATTGGCTGGGTCATACTAGGGTTAAAAGGTGGGTAATCAAAACTCTTTAATTTCTCAGCCACACAACCATTTTTAGTCATTTTCGGCTGCACACAAACATTTAGTCACTAGAGTAAAAAAAATATAAAAACACATAAAAGTCGCTTGAAAGTTACATGTACATTTAATTTAATGACCCATTATCTGTACAATTTCATTGAAAAACAAACTGAAATCATTTAGAGGGAAAAAACAAAAATAACAAAACTACAATAATGTGGTTGCATAAGTGTGAATACCCTCTGTTTTTCTGCAGCTGGGACTGGGTCTTTAGTCAAGTTGGAGGGAATGATGAACAGTTCCAAATATCAGTCAATATTGGTACAAAACCTGCAGGCCTCTTCTAAAAAGCTGAAGATGAAGAGGAATTTCACCATTCAGCACGACAACGACCCAAAGCATACCTCCAAATCAACAAAAGAATGGCTTCGACAGAAGAAAATCAAAGTTTTGGATTGGCCCAGCCAGAGCCCAGACCTGAATCCCATTGAAAATCTGTGGGGTGACCTGAAGAGGGCTGTACACAGGAGATGCCCTCGCAAACTGACAGATTTGGAGCGCTTTTGCAAGCAACAATTGCCAAGTCAATATGAGCCATGCTGATAAACTTCTACCCAAAAAGACTGAATGATGTCATAATGTCAAAGGGTAATTCAACAAAGTATTAGTTTAAGGGTGTGCATATTTATCCAACCACATTATTTTTGTTCTTTATTTTTATTTTTCCACCCTAAAAGATTTCAGTTTGTTTTTCAATACAATTGTACAGATTATAGGTGACAGTAAAGGTGGAAAAAGTTCTGAAATTATTTATCTTGGAATGATTTTGTAACATGACAAAAACCTGGCATTTTAACAGGGGTGAGTAGACTATTTTAGCCACTGTATGCCATATTCAGAGAGCAATTTTTAATGTTAAGTGAAAATATGTATTTATAGCCAAGTGGTCAGCAACAGATTGATTGCCGATAGGTCAAAAGTTTGATCCCAGGCCAAGCGAAACACATGATGCCTGCCACTAACTTCACAATCCCCTCTTTCACCTAGCTTATTTGTATGAGTTCCCTCTCCTTGCTGTGTTCCCACATTCTCCTGAGCATTCGTCTACAGTTTCCCGAACCTCCTATACAAATTGGGGGGGGGGGGGGATTCCTTCCATCCCTCTGTGTCAGGGCATCGGCAGCCTTGTGCACGGGCCTTGCAGAGCTCCGTTGCTATGACAGCTCTGACATGCTGCTCACTGTCAGCTCGTAAGCTGCTCTTCCCCGCCCCAGCCTCAGCCACTGCTCTTCCCCAGTTGTGCCGTCAGGAGTGGAGGCACAACCACAGGAACATATCAAAATGGAGCCAGATGGAACAGAAAGGCATGAAACACAACAGACAGACAGATGTAACAGGTATGTATAAAGTGTATACAAGCAGATGCAAGCAGCAATGGGGACACTTTACAGTATTTTTTTTAAAAGGGCAGTGTGTTCATGAGTAATAACACTATATCTGTCTATTATATGTTTTGAATCAATGTTTTTATTTAAGTTTTCCTTCTGTATGCTCTATTTCTAATTCTCAGTGGTCTGTGAGCTAGTGGGAGGAGCCTATCTGCTATTATTTCTTCTATGCACAGCACACAGAGAAAAGGAGAATCCTGCTGTCCTATCTCTATCTATCACACATCTAGAATCTGCTGCAGGATGGAGGACATAATTTAGTAGTAATGAGCAGTGTAGCTGCAAATCCAGCATTGGAGTAACATATAACTCTTACTATAATTTTAAACCAATATTAAGCCACAAAAATCAATTCAGACTTTGGACTTAAACTCTCAGTCTAAGTATGTCACTTATAAAGGGAGTAGTTTTCTATTAAAAAATGTAATTTTATTTTGCATTAGATTAAAATACCATATACACAAAAACTTTTAATGGGAAAACTCTAGAAAAGGCTTCACATATATTCATACAACAAGTAGAAACCTATGACATGCTATAATATCAGTTGAAGGGACAGTATATACCTGTATAGGTATTTATAAATAACTGCAATTTTGCTCCAATAAGTTAACAATCTAGCTTTAAAGTCGCTATCACAGCCGTAACAACAACGTGGAATGCAAATTATCTATATGAACAGTGTAATCTACCTGCTGAGTCAGTAGAGATACCAGTATGCTTAAAAAGATTCCCTCCATAAAAACTATCATCCCTGTTAACGCAATCATGGGCCAAAATATATTAGACTGAAATTTGTAATGGGTATGTCAACCGATACCCGCCCTCCAGTGATTTATCCAGCTTCCAAATCATAGGTGATAGATATATATATCTGAGAGAAAAGACGACACAAGAGACCATGCTTGTATGCTCAAAATCCTTCTCTGCGGTTTATTGATCCAAACAAGTATATAAGTATAATGACAGGAAAGGTGTAGGCTTTGGTTTCAGCCAATCATCTACAATATGATAATGACTCTGATTCAGCCAATGAGAATATTTCAATGCATTATAATAATTCTTCACCCTCCAAGCCCCAGGTGGCCTGAACCTTGTCCCATGGGAAGACACACATTTCAGAGACACAAGTTAATTTGTCTCCTTCTTATCTCACCAGAGAATGGAGACTGCAGATAAGTTTAAATCATTTAAACAGAGGGCTGAATCCCCTTCCCTCATGGTAAACAATGTCATTGTTCATTCGGCCAAGGCTATTTGATCTGCTCCTTACAAGAGTAATAAAACATTCAATTCAAGAACACATAACAAAATTGCTTCAGGACGCTGCTGACATTTACTTTTTACTTATTAATCTCAAGATGGCTCCTTCAGGCCAAAAGATGGATTCCAACGATCCAAAATGGACGCCTACCATACAAGATGGACTCCATGCAAAATGTTATCTTTTAAACATATTCTAATCACTTTCACAATCCCCAAGGTATAAGAACCTTAAATATCAGCATCAATATGACATACTCAAAGTAACGATGTGTGTCCGCGGCACTGTACAACGTGCATGTGCTTTGTCACTTACTAGAAGTTGCAGCAGTGTTTCTGTGTTTCTCCCACCTGTTTCCCTGTAGCAGTTCCTGTAGTAGTTCCCTCCCCCTCCCCTTTCTGTAAACTTTTATGGGCATCATATGACCTGATCTGAGAATATGTCTCGTCTGTCAAGACGGACTTTAACAATGAACTGAGAGTGAATAATCAGTAGAGGAGGCATGGGGAGATGGAGACATGTCTGATAAGTGTAGAAAGAGGCATATTTCTCTAATAAGAAATATTATAAAGTTTCTTATATTTATACCACTGGCGTAGCTATAGGGGTCGCAGCGGTCGCAATTGCGACCGGGCCCCGAAGCCAGGGGGCACACGGCCCCCCACACCAGATCAATAAAAAGTTACTATAGTAACTCGGGCCGCGGGCCCCTGTTACTATAGTAACATACTTTACTTACCTTCCTGGTTCCGGATCGCAGCGGAGGTCCTGACGTCAAGCGCTGTGCGCAGCGCATGACGTCTCAGCGCTATGCGCCTCGCACAGCATCGAGACGACAGAACTCCCGCCGCGGCCGTAGAGGAAGGTAAGGTTAGCCCTGACTGGCGGGGTCCGACTCCCGGGACCCGCCAATCAGCTGTTTTGAAGGGGCCGCAGCACTCGTACGAGAGCTGCTCCCCTTCATTCCTGTCACTTCATTCCGGTCACACTGTGAATCCGTGTCGGCGATTCACAGTGTGAGAGAGTAGTGAAATGAAGGGGAAGCAGCTCTCGTACGAGTGCTGCGGCCCCTTCAAAACAGCTGATTTGCGGGTCCCGAGAGACACATCAGCTATTGATGGCCTATCCTGAGGATAGGCCATCAATGTTTAGGGACTGTACAACCCCTAAGCCTACAATGTTGCAGGCTTAGGGGGCCCATGAGACAGGATCACAGATTGTGTGATCCGGTCTGCTGGGCCCTGTATCTAAGCCAATCACATGGTAGGCTTAGATACATGGCCCATGCGTGATCCTGTCTGCTGGGCCCTGTATCTAAGCCAATCACATGGTAGGCTTAGATACATGGCCCATGCGTGATCCTGTCTGCTGGGCCCTGTATCTAAGCCTACGTTGTGGTAGGTTTAGATACAGGGTCCCACAGACAGTATCACACATGGGCCCTGTATCTAAGCCTAACACGTGTTACTAATCATTTTTTGTGTGTTTTCTTACAGGTTCGGTCGTTGGACTATGCCGGATTCCAGGACTACTTCGATGACGGCTTTTTTTTAAATTATCAATAAAATGGTTAATGAGGGTTGTGTGGGTTTTTTTTTATTTCAATAAAATATTTTTTCTATGTCTTTGTGGTTTTTTTTAAACTATATTACTATCGCCTTAGTAATGGCCGCCGGCTGATTGACAGCATCCATTGCTAAGGCGGGGCTTAGTGTTAGCCGATGCAGAGGCTAACACTAACCCCCTTTATTACCCCGGTACCCACCGCCACCAGGGGTGCTGGGAAGAGCCGGGTACGATCCAGTACCTGACCATCTGTAGTGATGGTCGGCCACTGGGGTGGCCGCAGGCTGGTATTATCAGGAGGGGAAAGGCCAAAAACAGTGGCCCTTCCTACCCTGGTGATGCTAGGCTGCTGCTGCTTTATTGTATCTGGCTGGTTATGAAAAATGGGGGGGACCCCACGTCATTTAAAAATAAAATAAAAATTGGAAAGAACGATGTGGGGTCCCCCCCAATTTTCATAACCAGCCAGATACAACACAGCAGCAGCAGGCAGCATTACAAGGGTGGGAAGGGCCACTGTTTTTGGCCTTCCCCAGCCTAATACTACCAGCCTGCGGCCACCCCGGTGCCTGCCCGTCACTACAGATGGTCGGGTACTGGTTCGTACCCGGCTCTTCCCAGTACCCCTGGTGGCGGTGGGTACCGGGGTAATAATGGGGGTTAGTGTAGCCTCTGCACCGGCTAACATTAAGCCTCGCCTTAGTAATGGAGGTTGTCAATCAGCCAGCGGCCATTACTAAGGCGGTGATAATAAAGTTTAAAAAGATACAAGCACAATATATTTTATTGAAATAAAAAAACACAACCCTCATTAACCATTTTATTGAGAATAAAAAAAACGCCGTCATTGAAGTCCTCAAATCCGAAGTCCAACAACCGAACCTGTAAAAAACCACAAACACACAAAAATAATCAGCAAGCAAAATTATTATTCTTACCTATCCTGGGTCCAGCGCTGGAGACGCAATGTCAGCGAGCTGGGCCCTGTATCTAATCCTATCATGTGTGATACTGTCTGCTGAGCCCTGTATCTAATCCAATCATGTGTGATACTGTCTGCTGAGCTGTGTATCTAATCCAATCATGTGTGATACTGTCTGCTGGGCCCTGTATCTAATCGTATCTTGTGTGATACTGTCTGCTGGGCCCTATATCTAATCCTATCATGTGTGATACTGTCTGCTGAGCCACTGTATCTAATCCTATCATGTGTGATACTGCCTTTTGAGCCACTGTATCTAATCCTATCATGTGTGGTACTGTCTGCTGAGCCACTGTATCTAATCCTATCATGTGTGATACTGTCTGCTGGGCCACTGTATCTAATCCTATCATGTGTGATACTGCCTTCTGAGCCACTGTATCTAATCCTATCATGTGTGATACTGTCTGCTGAGCCAATGTATCTAATCCTATGAATAGTTTATAGGGTCGTAGTGCTATAGATCATATGCTATGCTGTCTCATATACACACTTTTTTTTTGGGCGGACACATATGTATTGGGGCTATTTCCCTGACATTTTAAGCCCTGAGGGTATGTTCACACGGCAGCGTCTGTTACGGCTGAAATTACGGTGCTGTTTTCAGGAGAAAACAGCACCGTAATTTCAGCCGTAAAGGCATGTGCAGGCGTCTTTCGCTGCGTCCATTACGGACGTAATTGGAGCTGTTTTTCCATGGAAAACGGCTCCATTTACATCTGAAGAAGTGACATGCACTTCTTTGACGCGGGCGTCTTTTTCACGCGCCGCCTTTTGACAGCGGCGCGTAAAAAAAAATGACCGTCGGCACAGAACATCGTAAAACCCATTCAAATGAATGGGCAGATGTTTGTCAACGCTTTTGAGCCGCATTTTCGGACGTAATTCAATGCTAAAACGCCCGAATTACGTCCGTAAATAGGGTGTGCGAACCCAGCCTTAGTGATGCCCCCGGCTGCTAGTGCTGCATTGTTGGGTCACTTAGGAGACCCAGCGATGCAGCTGAAAGCTGCTGACCGTCGGCCATGAGAAGTTTGCGGGGGGGGGGGGCCCAGTAAGAATTTTTGCATCGGGGCCCATGAGCCTTTAGCTACGCCCCTGATTTATACTATTAATTTATGCAAAGTTAGTTGAAGGGTTTGTGAACTTTTAAAGAGGTATTTTGGTGTAAAGCACTGAATAGCTGATAAATGCTAGATAGGTGGAGGTCTAAATGCTGGAACCCCCACCGATCGCCAGAACTGGGGATTCCGTTTCCCTGTTCCCCTCAGTCGCAAGTCAAGCATGTGTCCGGCTGCTCCATTCAAAATTCATGGTACTGACAAAAACAGCAGAACATAACTTCCATTGTAGTTTTTATATTTCTCACCAACTTTCAACTTTATCCACCTCCTCAGGACACCCTGTCACATCACTACTCCCCCTCTTGCCCTGTTACTATTCTGCCAGTGTGAGCACGTCACAATGCACAGCCCGTATTCCCTGCTTATTTTGAGGACATTATGTGAGCACTATTACTGATTGAGTTTAATATCTGTAGAGACAAGTAAAGACTAGAAGAAGCATTCAAGGTGGTCTGGACCGAATGGAGTATATAAGGAAAAACAACGACTACAATCAGAGAATATTTAACAATTACATACCTTACTGATCTGTACTGTATTCTTCTGTATGCCCTGTATCACTGAATGTAATTTAAAAAGTAATATGCATCCAGGGACAGTGTCTATTAAGACACTAGCAAAGCTCCTGATAACTTACACACCATTGCCCCATGGTCCGGTAAGCACGCGGTACCAAGTGGATCTCGAGACCCTCCCAAATTACAACAGTAGATCTCACCTCTGAAAGATTGCTTACTCCTGCTCTAGCCCATGTTGATTTTTAGCCACAAAATTGATATATTTCATAATATATCTATAGGGAGGGCATTTAGTAGCTTACTGCATAGTGTTTTATTATTGAGCTTAATGTATGGACAGTATGCAGTAAGCTCCTAAAGTCCCTCTAGTGGCAGCTGCAGGGAGGTAGAATTTTATCATATTTTGAATCTCTGTATCAGAAAAACAAATCTCCACTATAAAGCTATATTAATATATCAGTGCTGAATGTTGAACCTATTTAGATAAAACAAAACAAAAAAAACCATAATGGTATTCAAGGCTTCACTCACTTTAATGTTTCTGCTGCATGCATTCACTTTTAATATTTTGTTACATCCAGTCATATATGTATATATAGATGTCTGTACCTATGTGGAAAAATAGAATTAAAGTGGTTACATAGTTGACAAGATTGAAAAATGACACGGCCATCAAGTTCAACCTCTAATCCTAACTTGTTGATCCAGAGAAAGGCTAAAACTCCTATGAGGCGCATGCCAATTGCCTCATTAGGGGATAAATTCCTCCCCGACTCCAAATATGGCAATCAGAATAAATCCCTGGATCCGTGGCCTATGTCCGGAATCTAGAATTTATAACTTGTAATATTAAATTTTTTAAGAAAGGCATCCATGTCCTTCTTGAACTTGTTTGATCTGAACAACCTCCTATTATGACATATGGTCATCATAGATGAGTAGAGCTATTGCAAAGAGCTGCTCACATTCTGGCGGACTCAGCATGACCAGGTATTACATAATTGCCTATTTACTTCACAGTAAATGTAACAGCAGCTGATCGTCGCGGGTTGCTGTAGCCAGTTCTCCTGCGATCAGTCAATTACCAGGTGGACTACATTTGAAGAGTCTTTTCCCACAGGACAGTCCTTTGAAAAAATGTTTATTGTAGTTAAGGAAAATATCTGGAAGTGATACTAAAAGTCTCCTGCTGGCCCTATGTTATTTCCATCAACATTTGCACCCAAATTAAAATAAAAATTTCTGCCAGTTCCTTCTTAGAATCTGTACGTGCTTTATTTGCACTCTAATTCACATGATTGTCTGCAAAGAAGTTGTCCGAAGAGGGCAACCCTTTTCCATATACTCTATAAGGGGGCCCCCTCAACTACCCCTTTCTATCAGCTGTTGTACTCAGAGAATTGGCTTGAATGGTACCAAACTGTCATTATAAGAATGTTCCTATTTAGTATCAGCAAAAAGAGATCCTGAAAATGGTCAGGAATTGAAACACCAAATATGGTAGAAATCTGCAAAACTTTTCATTAAGCAATGATTAAAGAAGATTTCTGCCCAAAACCTAAAATTCGCCATACATCTTACTATTTTGTTGAGGTGGGAAGTGCAGCCATATTGGTTGTCATTTATAATTGGCTATTAAGTCCTTTTGTCAGCTGGGGTTCTCATATTATGGACTTTTTGGGAGACCAATTATGGTGTCAGAGGATAAGCCCACCTAAAGATCCTCTGGTACTCCGGTGTGCTATTCCAGCTCTGCTTGCAGCAGGAAATTCTTAGTTATTATTTAGACAGAAATTTTACAGGTATATCTACATTCACCTGTTTAAGTGGTCTGGACAACAGAAATAAGTTGCGCAAAGCGGAGGAATCCACACTTGACAATATAAAAAAAAAAACATTCATACTTTTGCTATAATTTCAGTGTAAAAATGATTCAATTATATTATTTCCTGATATTTAAGGTTTTGTTGAGGTTATTAAACCTTAATTTTGTTTTATGTATTTTTTTTTTTATCTTAAAAGGAAATATTTGACTATGTAGGTAAACACAGGGAATGATAGGGTCTGCACCAAAATTATAGATGGTGTCAGATCAAGAACAGTGTTTATTAAGGTTGCTGGTGTATATGTATGTTTTCCTTATTTACACATTGTACTGCATGCAATAGCAGTTACAGTAGGGTTTCTACAATGTAACACCTTAAAGCTGTTACTTCTTTGCAATACGCATATTTGCCTTGTCAATAGCACGCATGTATTGGAAAATATTCACTAATCTCCAGCATTTTATGCCAGTTCCTCCCAACGTGAGATATCAGTTAGCAAGGGCGCACACTCACCCTCCAGCTAATCTCACTTGTAGAAATTTGGCAATTGTAATAGATGAATCATGTGACCTTAGAGAAAATAATGTGGATGCATTCTATATTTTCAATCCATTTAATGTCACATTATGTCATGACTGGAATATACCTTTTATTGCCTTTTCAGCAGACTGTTATCTGTAGATAAAATAATATGATCTGAGAGATCTAATGATGTTTTTGCCTTCATGTGTGCTACTGAACTATACTTACATTTTAATATACCTGAAAGAGTATAACAATTTATATTATAAGTAAGATATATAATCAATTCATAGGTCACTTAAGGATAAAAAAAAAAGCTATGGTCATGGCCGCAGGAGCCTAACTGGGAATAGCTGGATAAGATGCTTTATGATTTTGATAAAGCATCTGATAGAAGAAACATAGAGTATTATCAATCAACAACATTCTTCATTGACATGTTCTGTTGAGTTCCAATATTACAACAGCAAATCATAATCTCAGCAAACTAAACAGGCTCCAGGGAGGGAAGACTATAAATCGAGGCTGCCTATATCAAATAAACTCTATCAGGAAGGTCTCTGAAGTGCTAAATGAATGCTTGCAATTCATATTAGTTCTCTGCTGAGGAGCGGCTCAGGAACACCAACATTTAGAGATGGATGGACAATTATTTAGAGATGATATCTTGATGGCACAAGTCACTTGTACAAGATGATTGGTTAGCTAAACTAAGGTCATGTTAGATGGCACTAGGGTATTGTAATATCATGTAGTTCCAAGCTTTAAATCAGAATTAATTGGACCAACTGTAGAACTAGTTTATCCAAAAAGAATACAAAATATAACAATAGATAGATCAGGGTTATTTAGTTTATAAAAAAAGATGGCTGAGGGGTGACCTAATAACTATGATAAATATATCAAAGACCAATTCAGAGATCTTATCTTCGTTACTTATACCCAGGACTGTAACTATGACAAGGGGACATACTCTACGTATAGAGGAAAGAAGGTTTCTACACTAACATAGAAGGGTATTCCTCAACATTGCATGATAATAGGCTGAACTGGATGGAGTTTTTTCCACTCCCTCTCATTCTCTCTCTCTCTTTCCCTCTCACTCTCTATCTTTCTCTCTCTTTTTTTTTAAAATCTCAGGTGTGTTCTCCTCAGATACATGACAATACTAACCATCTCCTGTACTGTTTTCTGCAGTACAATTTACTATCATCTAGGTGGTAGGTGCCCATTTATCCTTGCTTTGGGGCACTATAAATCCTAGTTATGCCGATAGATAGATAGATAGAAAGATAGATAGATAGATAGATAGATGGATAGATAGATAGATAGATGGATGGATGGATGGATGGATGGATGGATGGATGGATGGATGGATGGATGGATGGATGGATAGATAGATAGATAGATAGATAGATAGATAGATAGATAGATAGATAGATAGATAGATAGATAGATAGATAGATAGATAGATAGATAGATAGATAGATAGATTTTTCTATCTGGTGGACGATCTGCTAATTTCTTTAGTATTTAATATCTAAAATTATAGCATACTTTGTTTCCATGTGTTACACACAGAATGTTTTCACTCATAGAAGTCCTTGTCCCCTAGGGAGCCAATTCATTTAGTATATTTTTTGGAAACATAAGATGCCCTGCATGAGTTTGTGATCATGTTCTTTTCAACAAGAAATACAATTTTAGATCATTAACTAGAGATAAAGAAAATACATTCTTGCCTGTAAGAGAATGTGAGTGTGTAAGGAATCAGTAACATTTACAATAAACGAAATAAAATATTTTGTTTTAAAGAAGAATTTAATAAAACACGTGAAGGGAAACTGCAAAGAGCTTAGTTTATATTATACATATGCAGTATTAGGAGGTGATCATTGTACTTTTTGAGAATACTGCTCTAGTGTATCATCCAGGTCATTTAACTCCCAAACCAAATTATATATCCTAAATGCAGAATCCCAAAAATCTCAGTTAAATATATATATATATATATATATATATATATATATATATATATATTTTTTTTTAGGTTTTATGTTAAGTACAAAGGTTTTGTACATTTATGCAAAATGCAAGTATGAAGCTAGTAGTTACAAAACCAAAACAAGTGCAGAAAAACGTAACAAAAGAGGAATGTGAAGAATCACAGGATTAGTGGGGGAAATGAACTCGCGAACAGTCAAGCTAGTCAGAAGATATTAAAATAACAATTATTTTTGCTTGTTTTATAGTCTTAGGGCTCAGATGATGATCCTTGAGGATACTTACCAACATTTTCATTTTTGGCAGATATATCCATACCTGTGGTCTAAAAGTTGATGACCAGTGTTCCCGCTACGGGTCTGTTCACATCTGCACTACGAGTTTCGTTATTCTGTTCCATCAGAGGAAATGAATAATGGGAAGAATGAAAGCACCAGATCCATTCCATTACAGAAACCAACGACGCCCGACAGAACTCCTTGACTTTAATGGGCTTCTTTGAATTTCCGTCGTGATTTTTGTCATATTTCCGGACAAAACACAGATGCATTCTGCTCTATTTTGTCCAGCAAAAATGACTGAATCTGCAACAGAGAGCCTCCAATGTAGATGTGAACAGAGTCTAAGCTGTGCCTATCTACAGGTTGTTAACTTTTTAACCCCAAAGCACATGTTGCCGTTTTTACCGAAAAGCTGGTCCATCCTGCTCTCAGGAATCTGAACAGTGACACTAGAATTAAAACAATGTAGATGTTAGGGTAGGTGTACAATATATCCAGCGATTATATCTCTACATAATGTGTATGCCAGTATAGTTGCATACGTCTATCATAAAAAAAAAAATGTTTACTGCATGTTTTTTGTATTGAAAAGCATAGTAAACAGAAGTCTTCCACTTTCCAAAGTTATGCCAAAAAGGCAAATTTGTGAATTCATCCTTATTATGTAAGCTGTTATGACCACGGATTGTGGACCTACTGGGCTACTCCACCGGTTTGGCTTGTGGCCAACTTTAAGGGCATTATCTAAGTAGCCTCCCCGGTCTACACCCTTTAACTTCCCTATGGGGATTTGGACTTCGCTGCGGATAGGCTACCAGGTTGCTACCTTTTTAAGGTGGTCCCAGTGACTGTAGCAGCTGACCCAGCAGACCAGGATACAGGCACTGGAAGGTGGTACCTTGGCAGATAGATGCAGACCAGAATCATAATAGACAGAACAGTTCGTAATAAACAATACGCTTCAGGCACATCACAGACAGTTGGACGCTGGACACTGGCGGATAGCTGGACACAGGCTGATAACAGATTACTGGATACGAGCTGTTAGCGGGTAACTGGATACAGGCTGATAACATAGCAATAGAGGACTACAGGGGTTGGATTTAAATTTTTAACAACCGGTTCTCTGTTTTTCCTGACAAAGACATACGGGCTGGAGGGGCGCTGTGTTTTTCATGGTGTATTGCGCTATGGAAATTGATTGTAATAATCAAATAGAACAATTCCAAATACACCGTGTTCCAAATTATTATGCACATTGGATTTAAGTGTCATAAACATTTAATTATTAGTTTTTCAATTAAACTCATTGATGGTATTGTGTCTTAGAGCTCTTTGGATCATTGTAATCAATCTCAGACACCTGTGATAATTAATTTGCCAGGTGTGCCCAATCAAAGGAAAACTACTTAAGAAGGACGTTCCACATTATTAAGCAGGCCACAGGTTTCAAGCAATATGGGAAAGAAAAAGGATCTCTCTGCTGCCGAAAAGCGTGAAATAGTGCAATACCTTGGACAAGGTATGAAAACATTGGATATTTCAAGAAAACTTAAGCGTGATCATCATACTGTGAAAAGATTTGTGGCTGATTCAGAGCACAGACGGGTTCGTTCAGATAAAGGCATAATGAGGAAAGTTTCTGCCAGACAAATTAATAGGATTAGGAGAGCAGCTGCTAAAATGCCATTGCAAAGCAGCAAACAGGTATTTGAAGCCGCTGGTGCCTCTGGAGTCCCGCGAACCTCAAGGTGTAGGATCCTCCAGAGGTTTGCAAGTGTGCATAAAGCTATTATTCGGCCACCCCTAAACAATGCTCACAAGCAGAAACGGTTGCAGTGGGCTCAGAAATACATGAAGATTAATTTTCAAACCGTTTGTTTGCTGATGAGTGCGGTGCAACCCTGGATGGTCCAGATGGATGGAGTAGTGGATGGTTGGTGAATGGCCACCATGTCCCAACAAGGCTGCGACGTCAGCAAGGGGGTGGCGGAGTCATGTTTTGGGCCGGAATCATGGGGAGAGAGCTGGTAGGCCCCTTTAGGGTGTGAAAATTACCTCTGCAAAGTACGTAGAGTTTATGACTGACCACTTTCCTCCGTGGTACAAAAAGAAGAACCGTGCCTTCCATAGCAAAATTATCTTCATGCATGACAATGCACCATCTCATGCTGCAAAGTATACCTCTGTGTCATTGGCTGCTATGGGTATAAAAGGAGAGAAACTCATGGTGTGCCCCCATGTTACCCTGACCTCAACCCTATTGAGAACCTTTGGAGCATCCTCAAGCAAAATATCTATTAGGGTGGGAGGCAGTTCACATCAAAACAGAAGCTCTAAGAGGCTATTCTGACATCCTGCAAAGATATTCAAGCAGAAACTGTCCAAATACTCACAAATTCAATGGATGCAAGAATTGTGAAGGTGATATCAAAGAAGGGGTCCTATGTTAACATGTAACTTGGCCTGATAAGTTTTTTTTTATTGAAAGAGCTTTTGATTTCTGTAAATATGACCTCCTGATGCTGCAAATTCAACAAATTACCATTTTAGTTCTCTTTACAACCTTTAAAATGTTTTGATCTCTGTTGTGCATAATAATTTGAAACAGTGCATTTTGAGTTTTTTACTTCTAAAAAAAAATCTGTTATCATTAGGAGATTTGTTCAATAAAATTTGCATTATACTCCAATGGTTGATGGCTTGAAGATTATACTGACTGTCATTTGCATCGACTATTTAGGAAAATCAGCGAAAAATAACATTTGCATAATAATTTGGAACGCGATGTATACCCTATATTAAAGTTGACGCTAAATAAATACATTCCTTGTCCAGAATGGTTAACTGGATTGCCACACTATGTATCTAATTAAATAAGCTTACATAACTACCCACCCACACATTATATAAAACTCATTCATTACATTAGACATATATGCACACATTCAAAATGCTAGGCGTGTGCACTGTCAGAAGGGTGGAGGACAGTGTGGCGTTCGCAGCAAGCGGCGACAAATCTTCCGGCTATTGCACAGATATGAAGTTAGTACCTAGCTCAGTACATATATACAGCACCAGAACCAAACTCAGTACATATATACAGCACCAGAACAAAACAGTACATATACACAATACCAGAACCAAGCTCAGTACATAAATATAGCACCAGAACCAAGCTCTGTATAAATATATCTATACAGCACAAAAACCAAGCTAAGCACATATATACAGCACCAGAGCAAAGCTCAGTATATATATGCAGCACAAGTACAAAGCTCAGTACATAAATATAGCACCAGAATCAAGCTCAGTATTTATATATATATATATATATATATATATATATATATATACAGCACCACAACAGAGCTCAGTTTATAAATACAGCACCAAAACCAAGCTCAGTACATAAATGCAATACCAGAACTAAGCTCAGTACATAAATACAGCACCAGAACAAGCTCAGTGCATAAATACAGCACCAGACCCAAACTCAGTATATATATAAAGCACCAGAATCAGGCTCAGTACTTATATAAAGCACAAGCACAAAAACAGCTCAGTACAGAGATTATTTGAAAATTTTGTTTAACCCCTGGCATATAACTTTGTGCGACATAAAACTACAGCTTCCAGTATGGCCTGAACAATGGTAAGGATATGCTGGGAATTGCTGTTTCACAAAAAAGAACGATACACCCATCATCTCGTTGCAGATCATACAGTGATTACAGTACTGATCAGTCACATGGAAAATAAACATTTACATTTAGTCATCACAGGTGACATCTTCTCAGATTAGAGTCGTTCTTTTTCTCTTTCCTTTTCCATCCTGGCCAGGGCCCATTTCTACAGAGTTTGCTGCTCAGATGTCTTTGGCGCCTCACTTTTCTAACATTTCTGCTCCCATACACTGTGCCCCTTAATATAATAGCACATACACCTTGCCCCTGAATATAAAACTACATGCTCACCTGTCCCCATTCCCGCCCCGTCCTCCAGCGACGCCAGGCCTCATCCAGCAGAACAACGCAGTGGCGCGATGACTTAATCACGCCAACTGCATCATTTCTAAAACACTCAATGGCTTGACTTCCCGGGCTTTGCCAGGCAGCACGAGACAAATAAATAAATTGTATACGCGTCCCAAGGACGCATATAAAATTGAGTGCAGGAGTCAAGTTCCGGGTTCCTGATTCACCCCACTTCTCGGCACCGGCTGTAGTTTTAACAATTGTTTTGGGCGAACAGGGGGCGAATTGGCTGGGTCCCACCCCTGGCAGCCTGGAATAAGATGCAAACAGGAACCCTTGCAGGACACAACTAGGTTGCTCCAATGCTGCTCAGGCACTAGGTGGACTGTGGAGGTGCCTTAAATGCAGGAGCAAACAGGGATTGGCAGAAGAGTTTTTGAATTGCACACGCTGGTCAATTAAGAGGTGGCCAGAGAGCATGCGCACTAGGAAATATGTGGCCGTAAGCAGGAGAACACAGCAGATTCCGGCGGCCTATACGGGGAGAGGATGAGCGGGGACCACTAGCAGGAGCGGGACCCGCTGCCGGCGTTACATTTGCACTGGTAAATGAAAGGCTTGTTAAACAGTGGATGTGACAAATAGCTGTTATCTTTCTCTATGTGTAACTTACTGACTGATCTTCTGATATGCCATAAATACAGTACATATGGGAAGTGATCTTATACCACCATTAGTAGATCATTTGATTGGATTTCCCGTTTAAAGATATTTTTCAGCAACAGGTATAGCGATTGTTATTTGACACAACTCAATATGATATCATATTGTGTTATCTTTAATTTTTCATAGGACTATGATCCTGTTAGTTTGGGTTATTAGACCCACGGATGTACCGGGACTTGTGATTGTAATATGAACGTTAAAAGGGGCCACATTGTGACTGTCTTAATGAGGCCTCAGTCAGTAAGTCATCATGGTCCCTAAACAAAGCAATTTAAAGAGGCTCTGTCACCAGATTTTGCAACCCCTATCTGCTATTGCAGCAGATCGGCGCTGCAATGTAGATTACAGTAACGTTTTTATTTTTAAAAAACGAGCATTTTTGGCCAAGTTATGACCATTTTTGTAGTTATGCAAATGAGGCTTGCAAAAGTCCAAGTGGGCGTGTTTAAAGTAAAAGTCCAAGTGGGCGTGTATTATGTGTGTACATCGGGGCGTGTTTACTACTTTTACTAGATGGGCGCTCTGATGAGAAGTATCATCCACTTCTCTTCAGAACGCCCAGCTTCTGGCAGTGCAGATCTGTGACGTCACTCACAGGTCCTGCATCGTGTCAGACGAGCGAGGACACATCGGCACCAGAGGCTTCAGTTGATTCTGCAGCAGCCTCGGCGTTAGCAGCTAAGTCAATGTAGCTACTTACCTGCAAACGCTGATGCTGCTGCAGAATCAACTGTAGCCTCAGGTGCCGATGTGTCCTCGCTCGTCTGACACGATGCAGGACCTGTGAGTGACGTCACAGCAGTGATCAGGCAGAAGCTGGGCGTTCTGAAGAGAAGTGGATGATACTTCTCGTCAGAGCGCCCAGCTAGTAAAAGTATTAAAAACGCCCCGATGTACGCACATAATACACGCCCACTTGGACTTTTACTTTTAAACACACCCACTTGGACTTTTGAAAGCCTCATTTGCATAATTACAAAAATGGTCATAACTTGGCCAAAAATGCTCGTTTTTTAAAAATAAAAACGTTACTGTAATCTACATTGCAGCGCCTATCTGCTGCAATAGGAGATAGGAGCTGCAAAATCTGGTGACAGAGCCTCTTTAAGGACAAATTAAGCTCTGCTATATCTGTAAAATAAGTTTTAAAATAAAGAGGATTCTGATAAATCATAACTGCTTGCATGGGGATATGAATGGTGAGAAATTATAACACAGTATATCAGAAAGATGCATAGCTTTTCATTACACAATGGTTATACTTTTTTTTTTGTATAGAACCGTTTTAATGCAATTAAATAATATAATTGTTTTCTTACATACTCTTAGTAGTAGTGGTTAAATTGTCGCTGGTAGAACATAATATACAACCCTTTAGTCATTTTCTCGATATATCATTTTGATAAATTGCTCATATTAAATTCCAATGTATTTAATTAATGACAGTGTCACATGAGTTTTTCAGCTAGCATATTGATAGCAGGCAGTTGGCTACAATCATAAAATCTACTGCTTAAAATTTAGAAATGTCACCTCAAGGCTGCACTTTTCCTCCAAGTAACATATGTTTTGAAACCATGTTACTGGGAATTCTTTCTTCGTGTGGCTGGGTTATTTTACGTTCATGGAAGTAATAAAAAAAAAATAATTATAGAAACACAGGCAGGATAAAAAGAATATTTTAAAGAGAAAGGGATCCTTAAAAAATGCCATCTTCCTTATATCTCACTGGTAATGCCTTTGTGAAATATGGAGAGTTATATTTGCCTATTACATGTTATTTACAGTATATAGCATCAGCATACTCTCTCATTTGTCCCTGAAACAGGGGCGTAACCGGGGGGGGGGGGGCAGATGGGGCATGCCCCGGGCACAACTGGGATTGACAGCATCCATTGCTAAGGTGGGGTTTAGTGTTAGCTGGTGAAAAGGCTAACACTAACCCCCATTATTACCCCGTACCCACCACCACTATGGGTACCGGGAAGAGCCGGGTACAATCCAGAACCCGACCATCTGAAGTGACGGTCGGCCACTGGGGCAGCCGAATGCTGGTATTATTAGGTTGAGAAAGCCCAAAAACAGAGGATCCCATGTTGTTTTTTTGAAATTATTTATATATAAAAAAAAAATGATGTGGGGTCCCCCCCATTTTTCATAACCAGCCGGTATAGCGGCAGCAGGCTAGCATCACCGGGTTGGGAAGCGCCACTGTTTTTGGGCTTTCCCAGCCTAATAATATCAACCCCACGGCCGCCCCCGTGCCCGCCCATCGCTGCAGATGGTTTGGTACTGGATCATACCCGTCTCTTCCCAGTACCCCTGGTGGCGGTGGGTACCAGTATAATAATGGTGGCAAACTGCTAGTCTTTTCACCAACTAACACCAAGCCCCGCTTTAATAATGGATTCCGTCTATCAGACAGCGGCCATTACTAAGGCAGTAGTAATAATTAAAAAAAATCATCAACACATTAAAAATATTTTATTAAAATAAAACCCCACACACAACCCTCATTATTTTATTAAAAATAAAAATGCCGTCATCTAAGTAGTCCTCGAATCTGTAGTCCAACAACCGAACCTGTAATAAAACACAGAAAATAACCACAAAAAAAAAAAACATTAGTAACACGAATAAATAAAAAAGCAAAACAATTATTATACTTACCTTCCTGGGTCCATGACAGTTAACTAACAGTGACAGCTCTAAGCTGTCATTGGTTAGTTTATATCACCAGGTGCCAGGTAATCTCCGGGTCATTCGTCTTCTTTTAAAAGTAGTTAACTGGCCACCACATGAGGTAAACTAACCAATGACAGTTTAGAGTTGTCACTGCTTAGTTTACTGAGCTTTGTAAGTGGCGCAAGATCACCCGAGATGCGCAAGAATTTTGGCGCATCTTGGGTGCGGGATGACCATTTACGTTTTCTGTTGATGCAAGCCTGGTCTTTTCTGATCGGGCCTGCTCCAGTGGAACAATGCCAGATGGTGCAATTACGTAATTACGCTGCCTGGACCAGAAAAAAAGCACCTAATGGCGAGGAAAGAAACTGATGTTTAAATTGTCTCACCTGCGCTTTCAATTGAATTAGCGTCCAATTGAAGCGACCCTCTGGTCCCAAGGACTGTGAGATACAACATTGTAAAATAATACATACCTTACCCTCCAGTTGTGATGTGGATCCGCTGTTTTCCCTCAGCACTGTCCAGAAATGGCTGCAGCGTGATATCTGGCTGGTAACTTGCTGCAGCGTGATATCACGCAACAAAAGCCATTGAAAATCTATTTAAAAAGTCAAGATAAAGTTGCTTGACACTGTGTATTTAATGCGTTTAAAGTAAAGATATAGATGGCTACATCTGTACATACATAAAGGCACATATTTAGACATGGCAGGCAAAAACACACACACACACACACACACACACACACACACACACACACACACACACACACACACACACATAAATATACACATACTGCAACATATACAAATACATAAAGGCACATATATAAACTCACAGGCCCATGTATACACGCACAGAAACACATGTACACACGCAGACCCATATATACCGACATAGGCACACTTATACATAGTACATATAATGTAGTAGACATTACCTGCAGTCCTATGTAACACCACAGATAACACACAGTGATAACTCTCTGAGTACATATAATGTAGTAGATGTTAACTACAGTCCTATGTAACACCACATATAACACAGTGATAGCTCTCTGAGTACAGGTAGTGTTACCTGCAGTCCTATGTAACACCACCGATGACACACAGTGATAACTGATTGTAGAAAATATAGCAGAGTTACTTGCAGTCCCGTGTAACGCCATCCTACACACAGTGATAACTCTCTGAGTACAGATAATGCAGTAGATGTCACCTTAAGTCCTATGTAATACCACATATAACACACAGGGATAATTCTCTGGGTACAGATAATGTAGTAGATGTTACCTGCAGTCCTATGTAACACCACAGATAACACAGTGATACAGGTAATGTAGTAAATGCACATACAGACACATATATAGGCACTTAAACCCAAAAATACACACACAGACGCATATACACACATACTGGAACTTATACACATACAAACACAGAGACATATACACACACACATAGGCAAATAGACACACACACAGAGACATATAGAGGCACAAACAGCAGACAGATTAAGCACCCACCATCTCCTTCCTCACAGGCTTCTTGTAGCGCAAGCTGTGGACGGAGCTTCCTCCTCTCCTCTTGCTTCCTCTGCTGATGTCTCATCCGCGCAGGCCCTTAGTCTAAGATACTCCAACTGTTCTTGGATTGGCTACAGCTGCTCTTGTGAGCAGTTCTGTCCAATCCATGATCAGAGGGCGTGTCTTAGAAGCGCTGGGGTAGCCACCCCCTGCCCTGTGAGTGACCTGACCGGTGGTCAGTCAGGTCACAAACGTATTATTTTAGAGAAAAAAAAAACGATCCTGCAGCCGAACCCCTCACTGGACGCCCTAGGCACTGCACACCCAGTGCCTAGTGGTAAATACGGGCCTGGGCGCTGCTGGTACAGCTGCCGCTACTACAGCTGATCACTTCTGCAGCCGCCTGGCATGCAGGGCGCCTATCAGCAGTGATCAGCTGTTTTGATGCAACGGGTCCCCTTTTGCTACTGTGCCCATGCCGCCCTGCCCATTACATTGATGGGCCGGATGGCATGGGCACCTTCATGCCCCATGGTGTTGCTAGTACCGGGGTGTGCCACGATGCTAACGACCGCTACATTTAATTGTATCTGCGTCCTCAGGACGCAGACACAATTGAATACTATGGCAAAGCAGCTCCATGCTCCACCATTACTAGGCTAGAGCCCACGTTAGGCCTGCAGCCTATAAGAGTCCCAGCACATGCCGGCGTGATGATGTTACTGGATAGGTAATTACATTTTTTTTTACTTGTTTCTACAAGGGGTGGGTCTATGTGGCACCATCTACAGGGGGGCTGTGTGGCACCATCTACAGGGGGGTCTGTATGGCACCATCTACAGGGGGGTCTTTGTTGCACCATCTACATGGGGGCTGTGTGGTACCATCTGCAGGTGGGGCTATGTGGCACCATCTGCAAGGGGGGCTGTGTGGCATCATCTGTAAGAGGGGCTGGGTGGCACCATCGACAAGGGGGCTGTGTGGCACCATCTAGACTGGGGGCTGTGTGTGGCGCTATCTATATGGGGGGCTGTGTGCGGCGCTATCTACAAGAGGGAGGCTGTGTGCGGCGCTATCTACAAGAGGGAGGCTATGTGGCGCTAACTACAAGAGGGGGGCTGTATGGCATTATCTACAAGAGGGGGGCTGTGTGTGGCATTATCTACAAGAGGGGCTGTGTGTGGGGTTACTACAAGAGGGGGCTGTGTGGCGCTATCTGCAAGAGGGGGCTGTGTAGCATTATCTTCAAGAGAGGGCTATGTGGCACTATCTACAAGAGGGGGGCTGTGTGGCACTATCTACCAGAGGGGGGCTGTGTGGCGTTATATACAAGAGGTGCTGGATGTGGCGTTATCTACAAAAGGGGGGCTGTGTGGCGCTATCTACAAGAGGGGGGCTGTGTGGCGTTGTCTTAAAGATGGGGACTGTGTGTGACCTCTTTAATTTATATTCTTTTAATTTATTGTTGTTAACTACTTTATATAACTTTATTGCTTGTAAAATGTACAAATGGTTTTATGCTCGAGTTACATAAAAAAATTGAAAAAAATGACATCTCATCGATTGGTAGAGAAAGCAAACATAGCGAGGGGGACGGAGATATTGGGAAAGAAGTTGGGGAGGGGGGCGCCAAACTGAATCTTTGCCCCAGTTGCAGGAGAGAACCTAGCTACGCCTCTGCCTGTACCCAATGACACTCGCGATCTTATTTTCATATCTGTACAAACATACACACTCTCAGGACAGATTAAAGCGGTTGTCTGGCCACGGAACCGTTTTTCTTTCTGATGACCTATCCACAGAATAGGTCAACAGTTTATGATCGGTGGGGGTCCGACACCTGCATCCTGCATCGATCGGCTGCTCTGGCTGCCTCTGGGCACCGGATGTCTGTGCCAGAAGCAGATGGCTCCGGTCACAGTATAGCGGCCGAGATGCAGTACTGCAGCTTTGATCTTATTCAAGTGAATAGGAGATGAGTTGCAGTTCTGCACCACGGCCACTATGCAGTAGTCAGAGCTTTCTGCTTCCGGCAACGAACACTGCATACCGTGCATAACATCCGGTGCCTGGAGGCAGCCGAAGCAGCTGATCAGTGCAGGGTGTGGGTGTCAGACCCCCAACGATCATATACTGATGACCTATCCTGTGGATACGTCATCAGTATGAAAAATGGCCTCGTGGCCAAACAACCCCTTTAAGTTAAAAGGTTGTCCCATCAGGCTATCCCTTGTTCATATGCCCCATGAGGCAGCAGTTTTTGCCCTGGTGGACTTGGGCCATCCAGACCTATGTAAATGATCAGCCAATGCCGATCCCTGGCAATATAAGCTGTTTGCTGATTGTCTAGAGAAGCGGCTCTCATATGAAAGGATTTGTCTTTGATGAGACGACCCTTTTAAGGATTCAAATGGAGAACATACAATTTCCATGCAGTTGTTCACTTTCTTGTATTGGAATCCAGGACCTAAAATAAAAAAATAAAAAAAAAAAAATTAAAATTGATTTTACATCTAATAATCAAAGCTTAACAAAAAAATATTATGAAAGACATTTCATCAGTTATTTGAGACACTAGTCCTGTAGAAGAGGGCCAAAGGACCCTGGTCTAAATTGCACACGTGATCCTGCCACCTTGCTTCTCTGACCTTTTCTGTAGTCCATCACATTAAAGGGAAAGCAAAAATAATAAACTGAGTTTTGCCTAGACGGGTGGACCTCTCCCAAGCATTATACACGCCTCATTCCGAACCACGTTTAAGAGACTTTTTGTGGGGAATTTATTAACTTTTCTACGACAATTTACTGGCATAAAAAAAAGTCACAAACGGTACAAACATTGCCATTTGCAGGAAAAGTTGCCACTTCTATGCCATTTTCTCCACTCACAGCACTTTTCGAATGAGTGGCGGAGCATAGTGGAATGGGGCCTGACAAATGTACTATACACTAGATACACTAATGGACCAAGACTCTGAAACCAGTAGCACGGGGGTTTATGCCTTTTTGTGGGGCTAATGCACAAATAACTTATTAGGGCTCATTTAGACGAACGGAATACTCGTCTGTGTGCTGTCCGTTGAAATAACTAAATTTCAATGGGGCTATTCAGACATGCATGAGTTTTCATGCAGTGAGTGTTCGTTCAATAAAACTTACTGCATGTCCTATATTGGTGCGTTTTTTCGCACCTTGTTGCCCATTAAAGTCTATGGGTGCGTGAAAAACACGGACAGTACACGGATGACATCTGTGTGCTGTCCGTATTTTACACATCAGTTACAAAGAAATGCAGAGAAATTAAAAAACAATAGTGCTTGCACAGACTTGAAAAACGCATGCCACACGCAAAGCACACTGATGCCAAACACAACGCACACTGATGGCACACGAACATGAACTGCTGGAAATACGCTGCGTTTTTTATGCGCGCAAATCAGACACACTCGTGTGAATGTAACCTTAATCCTTATTGCTTATATAGTCTGCGTGCAGAGTCTGTCTGCAGAGTGTGCAGGAAGTTTTAGCTAGACCATTTTATATATATATATATATATACACACACATATATATATGGCAAACATATAGCTTGCTGCACAATAGCTATTAATTCTCTAAGACATGGGGGTGCCAGACAGCAATATAACTTTGAGAACATCTCAATATCCCAATTTTGCTACAGTGCCAGGACAGTTTGTCAATGTTTTGGATAGTCATGGACAGGACTGATAGATGGGGACACTGCATAATTCTCCATCAAACAGTTAGGTTGCTTTGGGTTTTGGCCCACTTGATACACTATAATGCTAATCTTTCTAACTTCTTAAAAAAAAAATTGTAAAGGTCGGACTACTACCATACCTGTGGACATGCAGGGAGTTAATGGACAGGTAGATATTTCAATGGCAGTCAGTCTATGTGAGACATTCAGTTGTCTATGGCCATCTTAAGTCCTTGTGATGTTCATCTTTCATTTGTTTTTACTGATATCTGGGATAGCTAATTCACAAACAATATGCCTGCCTTTACAAATCTTGCAGGGGCTGTCACAAAGCGTTACCTGGCTCTTCAATTGAGCTAATGTTATTAACCTGGCAGAATAGGAAGCATGAAGGGGCAAATGTTCTTTATTGCCCATTGTGTAGCCCTTGCTTTTGTGTCTAGTGCATGATATAAAATAAAGCAAATATGTAATTGGTTCCTCTAGTTTAGAGCAAATTGTATATTTAATAAAGTGTTAGTAAATGAGCCCTGTAAAATTCAGCTGTAATGAAGTTCAGAAGATATTAAGTCATTATTACCATACAAAAGAGGATTTCTAACAAGAGGGACTAATGACTGAAATTAAACCAGAATTAAGCATGTATAATAAAGAAAGGACTTTCAGACGCAGGAAACGAGAGGTCAATGAGATGTGAGGTCAATGAGAAAATACCGGGCAGCAGTTACTCAGGTCTTTTGAGGTCACTTTACTAATTTATTTATTTTTCTCCAGTTCCCTTAGCATTATTATCTATTATCTGTAGATACAGAATGAGTAGACATTTTAGATTGCAACCTTCTCAATTGATACAATCCTTATTTTACAATTCTTTTAGAGGACATACAGGACTGTACTTGCAACGCCAATACCTTCCCCATGCTAGTAAATTGGGGGTGTTCCTCCTCTTAAAAAGCACATTGAAGTTTTGTAGAGAGATAATTTTCCAAGAATGTGAGATGTAGGAAAATGGAAAATATCACAAATATATACAATTTTCATTGGTACTATACTACTTCTGTCAACACAATATTTTTTAACATGTAAAAAAGTATTTTATTATCACTATACAAATTGCAATTCAAAGCTTCACCTTTGCAAAATGTGTGGAGAACATTTTCATGCAAAATAATATAAATGTTTCTATTATCAAGTATTATTATGAATGGTAATAATTTAATAACATAGCAGGGGAAACAGCGGATAACTCAACATTTTATTGGCCTTTAAAGTGTACCTTACTTTTCAGGTGATTTTTCGGACTAAGCTGTCATATATGTGTACATGAGGAATAACACTATTTCTGGCCATTATATGACTTGTATTCTGCATTATTTATCAGTTTTCACCTCTGCAGGCTCTATCTCTATTTCTCAGTTGTCTCAGAGCTAGTAAGTGGAGCCTAACTGCTCTCATGTCTCCTATACAGTGCACACATAGAAGAGGAGTATCCTGCTCTCCTACCTCTATCACATATATAGAAGCTGCAGCAGCATAGGGGACATTATACAGCAGTAATGAGCAGTGTAGCTGAGAATCCAGCACTGGGGTGACATAGAAGTCTTAACAGCACATCTGTGTTTTTCTTACTCTGCTCCTGCTCCCTCCTCCTGCTCCCCCCTCTACATAGACTTGTATGCAGCATCTCTTGCTGACTCACTCCCTCTCGCTCTGCTCCCACCTCCAGCTCTCCCTCCCCTCTCCTTAGACTTCTATTGGCAGCCAGTTAAGTGACCCCCCCCCTCTTCTTCAGTCGGTCAATTCTGATCTGTAACTATTAACAGACTTTGCTTGACAACAGGGGATGGACAGCAGATGTTATTTTTATTTCATCTGTTTTGGGAGGTAAGGTGGCCAAAAAAACTGCAATTCTGTCTTTTTTTTTTTTTACAACATTCACTGTGCAGCATAAATAGCGTTATATTGTAATAGTAAGAGACTTTTATGAATGCAGCAATACCAATTATGTTTAGTTTCTATTGTTTACATTACTTTGAGGATAAATAGGGAAAAGGTTTTTATTACTTTTAATTTTTTTTTCTATATTCCTAAAATGTTATTTCACAATTTTTTTTCTAGTCACACTAAGGGACTTGAACATGCAATATTGCAGTGTATTCTGCTTTTTGCCTCTAAGAAGACTTAATAGGAGGACCGAGATGGCAGACTAGGGGGCCTTTCTTAGGCCCCCAGGCATCCATGGCAACTAATGGGGGGCCGATGGGGTGACAGCGGGGGACCTCTCCTCTGTCTAACAGCTTAGATGCCGCAGTCGCTATTGACTGTGGCATTTACGCAGTCAAATGGTGGGGGTTAGAGTTATTGCTGATCTCGGCCGTTAGAGTGAGGTGTCAGCTGTAACATATGACACATGCGGCGTGTGGAGTGGGTTCAACCCATGATCCTGCTCTCTACTCCTCTTCTCCCGACTTTGATGTCAAATGTCAGGAAGGGATTCATTTAAAAAATATGCAAAATGGTTAGTAAAAATGGAAATGCGCTTATTGAAATAAGTGCATGTGATGCATCTATTGTGATAGTAAAATAATAGTATAAGTAGTAGTATGCTGCTAAAGGAAAGGTCAACTTCCTCCATCTGCTACATCACTCATACTCATAGTACCGTGTATTCTAAGTAATGCTGATGCTCCTAAGAGCACTATATTATATCTCTACCTATGCTTTTATAGTAAAATCCTGCACAGTGTTCTATAGCATATTAAAAAAATATATAAAGTAGGGGTTAATCAGACATGCAGCAGAATTATTCATGCTTATCTACAGTAGAACAATACAAATTCACTTTTAATTTTCATGTTACATCCGAGATAGACCATCTAGTCTAAAGCATTTCCTGCCGAGAAGTAGATTTTATTTGATTGATTAAAGGCAGGTTTTGCATTTATGTAGTTATTCCCGGTTTGCAGAATTTCACAGTTGCCCATTCTGTGAACCTTCCACTATAAGATGTGAGACAGCGGTCGCAGTGTTTGGTTCATTTCACCCTGTCATAAAATAGACTTGTCATTCCACTAAGAATGAGGAAGCCAATGGCAGCTCAATGTGCTGCACACTTGTCCTAAGAGGCCTTGTAGAGTATGATGGCAGAACAGGAGCCTGTGACTTAATCCAAAAAGCTGTTTCTGAGTGCACATAAAGAATTACATAAGCTCCAGGGTGTAAATCTTTTCTTCTAATCAACAGCTAATTAAATCTGCCACATTCATTTGCATTTTGTGAGCAGTCAACGTATGACGTGTTCAGATGTCAAATTTTCATGACTTTTTTCTAAAATCAATACCCCATGGAACATTTATCAGTGTGTTGCAGTTCTAAACCTGGCATAATAGGGTAAGGATATCTGTGCAGAAATTAAGCGCATATTAAAATGACAATTGTTCCTGGGCAGGTACCATCCCTGCATGTCTCTGCAGAGGTGGCAGCATATTAACCCTTTCCTGCCACAGCCATTTTTTTTATTTTCGTTTTAATTTTTTCCTCTCCACCTTCCACAAGCCATAACTTTTTTATTTTTTCAGCAGTAAAGTCATATGAGGGCTTGTTTTTTTTGTACTGCATAATGGATTGGGAAACTGGAAAAAAAATCTTTGTGGGGTGGATTAGGAAAAAAAAACAGTGATTCCTCAATCTTTTGAGGGGTTTCATGAACGGTAAAAATTGCATGTTAACCTTATTCTACCGGTCAATACGATCACGGCGATATAAAATTTATATTGTTTTTTAATGTTTTACTACTTTTACAAGGAAAAAACTAAATTTTAAAAATAAAATTTGTGTTTTGTCGCCACATTCTGAGAACCATAACTTTTTTATTTTTCCATTGATTGAGCGGTATGAGAGCTTATTTTTTTGCCGGGGCAAGCTGTAGTTTCTATTGGTACTATTTAGACTACATTAGACTTTTTTATCACTGTTTATTTCATTTTTTTGTAGGATATGAAGTGAACAAAAACAGAGATTCTGGGCACATCGGCACCAGGCGACAGAGGCTACATCGACTTACCTACAAACGCCAATGCTGCTGCAGAATCAACTGTAGCCTCTGTCGCCTGGTGCCGATGTGTCCTCGCTCGTCCGACACGATGCAGGACCTGGGGCAGGAAGTGACGTCACAGCGTGATCTCTCGAGAACACGCTGTGTGTCTGTGCACTGCCAGAAGCTGGGTGTTAATGAAGAGAAGTGGATGATGCTGATTCGTCAGCATCATAAACTTCTATTCATCCACGCCCAGCTAGTAAAAGAAGTAAAAACGCCCAGATGTACACACACAATACACACCCACTTGTACTCAACTTTAAACACGCCCAGTTGTACTTAAGAAAGGCTCATTTGCATAAATATAAAAATGCTCATAACTTGGCCAAAAATGCTTGTTTTTGAAAAAAACAAACGTTACTGTAATCTACATTGCAGCGCCGATCTGCTGCAATACGAGATAGGGGTTTGAAAATCTGGTGACAGCCTCTTTAACTTTTAATATATATATATTTTTTGTCAATGTCAGGATCTGTGAAGCAGCGCCTATTACATGGTGCCCTCAGCTGCACATGTATGGGGTAGTGAAAGATTCTCTTTTTTGGAGTATGTAATATGGCAACCAAATGGTCATCCTTTGGAGTTTGCGACCTGTGCGGTCGAACAGCGCGCAACAGCCACCGTAAGGCCGGCCCTGGGTAACCATATTACTCAACCTACTGTCTCCTTGGAAGTATTACTCTTTCTAATATAGGTCTAATATAGGACTCATTTCAATAATACTCTGATGCCTTTTTTAATAGCCTCTTTATTAATAAATCTAGACTATTATAATAGCTAAAGCTACATTTTGTCTCTGTAGAATACACTGTAAGTGGGTTGATCTTTTTATTCTGTTTCTAGATGTGAAAATTATCTTCATAATGTGCGGAGGACAAGAGTGATTCACACGTCGAGGGAATTTTCTCAGCACACTCTTGATCTGCTTAAATTCCCAGTGCTATTTAAATCAATTGAATTAGTCGCGGATCCACAGATTCATGTATGTGTTGATCCCAGAGTGTGCTTCAGTAAAGTTGCATTGCGGAATTTACATGCTTATAAATATGACTGAACGCAAATAGGATGTTACTTTTAATTAGGAAGATGAGAATGTTTTATCATAGTTCTCCAAACAAAGTACAGACTGCGTACAAATATTTACAGTCATAGAAGGGAAAGGCAATTTTTCATTATTGCTGTATCATATGAGCTTAGATCTACAGAACATAATTCTATGTTTTCACATATAGTATCAAAGTCATGTAAATGCACTTAAATGAAGGTCAAATTACATCCTGTGTTTTTTCCTAATTTTCATCTGTACATTGAATCCTCTGCTAAAGCAAATCAATTCAGGGTTAATGGTTCTCCTTGAATATTTTTCTTGCTCTTAAGGCATATTGATGGCAATGTGTACAACTCCAGTAGGGCTGGTTGATCTACACTTCCCTTAGTGTACATGTCCATTGTAATTCCTATGGAGAAATAAAAAAAATTCTCATGGGTACATGGGGACAAGATAACTTAACTTTTAGGTCGCACCCATCAATAAATAGAGCCCCAGCCAAAATCAGACCCATTCTAAAAATAAACATGCAAAGCAGTAGTTATACAGAAATAGTGACAGTAAGGCTGGAGAAAATTTAATAGTGACAAATTATAGTTATAAAAAACAAACAATACAGACACATATCTCCAAACATTTAAATTTCAATTTGCAGAACATTTTAAGCCCCGCCCCAATGTACCCAGGAACACCCACAAAACCTGCCAGGAACCTCCCATTTTGATACTCATTTGCTAAGTTCATTTTGAAGTCATTTTGATGTCCGTTTCGCTGGGCAATCCTGCAAAAAAACAAAACGGGACAGTTGGAAGGTATGCAAACTGATACGAGACAGCTTGATACTCAAATCAATGTCTACACACAAGATCACTTCCCCTGACCTGAAGAAGTTAATTCTAGGCCAAACTGTGTTACCTAGGATTTTTTAATATCTCCATTCTGCTGCTGTGAGTAGCTCTTACAAATCCATTATATTATGCTGGCATGTTTTTTTTTCATACTCATAGCTATCGCTGCTTGTCTAGAGCTGGAGCCCTCTGAGCAGGCCTGCCTTTAGACATGAACCTGCTGTGCTTATTAAAAAATGTCAACATTGCTTATGGTTATGAGGCAAATAATCAGTATAATGCTAGGTGTTAAATCTAACAACATCGAAAGGTAAGAGTGGTCAATGTCGAATTGTTTATGTTCAAAAGCACAAAACAGCCCTGCAAAAATGGCAACCACTCAATTACTGGCTTCTGCTGTATGTGCACTTACAGATGTAGTACAGCTGCATTTTCCTTATAATCTATAGGGCTGCATTAGCGATATCCCTAAAGATAATGCTTTAGGTTTTCCTGCAGTGCTATGTAAAACCAGACAACACAACAGTAACGTCCGTGGTCGCTGACCAAGAACTGCTTCCATCCGGTCGACGCCCTTCTCTCCAGAGATGTCTGGACATGCGGCCGTCCTGTTCCACAGTGATCACCAGGGTGCGCTCGCTACTCAGTCCAGCCTTAAGGAGCCAGGTGTGAGATTGAGCAGATTGCTCCCAGAGCACCCTGGACTATAAGAACAGCTCTGCCCCTCCCTGTATTGCCTGAGCCTTGTTGTCATTACCCTAGTTTATTTCTGCAAATGGTCTCCTAGTGTCTTCCAATTCCCAGTGTTTCCCGTTCCTGCTACCTGTAACCTGTATCCCATGCTATCCTGGTAATGTACCGTATTGAGTTGGAGTCGTTCTGTGCTGTGTTCCACGCCTTGTCCTGTTACACCACGCCTGGTGTCTGCATGCTGCCAAAGTCCCTTCCGAGCCTGCCTCGCTACTCTCTGAAGCAACCACAGGTACACCTATATGAACTATAGACTTTTACCTGTGTCCTGTTGGCCAGCTGCCATACCGTTAATGTGGTACAGTCCAGTGGGTCCACGTACCCAACGTGACAACATCATGCTATAACAGTCCTGTGCTAAATTATAAACTCAACTCTGCTCCATTTGACATACTCATGTTTTACTGCACCTGTAGCACTAGAACACACAGTAGGTATGCAACATCTTGGTTTATGTCAAATACTACTTTAGTGCTTTGAGGATTGTCTTCATACGACTAGTTTTTATGGTCCAGAGCAATGGCACACAAAATACCTGAACAGAAGAAAGAAGAAATACATAAGTGCTAATTTGTATCTCTTAACAACATTGCTTAATAATACTTTATAACCAATTAAACAGTATACGTCTAAATATAATAATATTCTAGTAATACCTAGTAATCACTAGACAAGAGATACACTGAACTCAAATAGGATTTTTGTTAAGAACCCAATCAATATCTTAGCATCAGATGGGTAACATGTAGGATAATTCCTTGACCCTGATAACTCTAAGCTCAGCATAATCAATATCTCAGCATCTGCTGCTCTTGTCCATGAAAAGCCATTTCCTAATGTTGTAAGATTGATGGATGAAGACTGCGTTTCTGATCTTAGCCTAAATCTCAAACATCTGTATCTCACCTTATTGGTAATCTATTTGTACAAGATTTGCATTTCACAGCAACATATCTAAACATATGTATGTCTATAGTAAGAGATACATGGAAACCTACTGCTTGCTCCCAGAGTGAATGTGGGGTATCATGTTGGTAACCCTATCGCCACATAGAAGAGCATAAGAATCTTTCAATGCTTGTATGTAGAGGGTTAATATGTTGACTAGAAGATTTTGTTTTCTAACTCTAATATGGCTGAATACAGTTGGAATCTCCTTTCCTTATATTCTGCAAACCAAAGAGGTAGCTAGGCTTTCTTTTACTTGGGGCAATGATTCAGTTTGCCTTAGCCTTGTATGTAAATACCCTGGACAGAATGTCTTGTTGGTGTACCCCTTGACAAAGAGCACCTGGAGCACATGCCCGCCAGGCCACCCTAACTCCGCCCCTGAGGAAAACTAAGATACAGGGACATTAATAAGCACATAGACGTTTTATTATTTGGGTCAAAAACACTGTACATTTTCTCTGATATCTTTTTTTTTTTAAGATAAAATAACTAGACTTAAAGCTGTGTTGAATGTCAGTCATTTGGAATTGAAATTGTCTATTTGCTCAATAGAAAGGTTTAGATCAGCAGCAACTATATTCCCCAAGTGCATGCTTGTATTTAATGATAAAATACCTCTGACACATTTATAAAGCAATAAATGGAGAGAATTATAAATTACATTCCAGGTAAGTTTCTTTTGTAAAATTAATGTGCACTATAGATATTAGAAGAAAATCTCCATAAAAAAAAAAGCTTATAATGATACATTTACTGCTCCATTTGGACCCGACCTTTAACAGAGACAATTTAGAGCAAGGAAGGGAAACTGGTCTCTCCTGAGGCTTTTTCTTAATGCCAGCGGCAACATTCATATAATCATTATTATTACAACTAGAGATCTTTAGGACAAGGCCACCCAGTGTACACAAAGCAAAAATATACAATAGTACTTTTAACCCTTGGCTTTTGTGCACTGTTGAAAATTTGAATAGTAATGTTATTGCTGTCGTCTAAGTACAAAGCAAGTGTATGTAATGGGAAGAGCCTGAGTTAAAATAAATGTTATTTGAAATTGCAGTATAGTCTATTAATTCACCATAAAAAGAAATCTACTTTAGCACATGTTAAGGCTTTTTTTCTTCTATTGCTACATACATACACACACACACACACACACACACACACACACACGCACACACACGCACACACACGGACACACACGCAGTGGTAAACAGCGGTAAAACAGCGGAGAGCCCGTCTGACAGTGTTAAAAGAGAGCTAGGAGTGACCTGAAATACGTATTGTGTAGAGAAGAGTGTGGTGACTTTTAAAAGAGTGAGGGTATGTGCACACGATAGCAGGCTTTTACGTCTGAAAAGACAGACTGCTTTCAGGAGAAAACAGCTGCCTCGTTTCAGACGTAAATGCTGCTCCTCGCATTTTGCGAGGCTTCTCTGACAGCCGTAAATTTTGAGCTGTGCTTCATTGAGTTCAATGAAGAACGGCTCAAATTTCGTCTGAAAGTAGTGCCCTGCACTTCTTTTGACGCGTAAATGACAGGTTGTCTGCACAGTACGTCGGCAAACCCATTCAAATGAATGGGCAGATGTTTGCCGACGTATTGTAGCCCTATTTTCAGACGTAAAACGAGGCATAATACGCCTCGTTTACGCCTGAAAATAGGTCGTGTGAACCCAGCCTAAGCATCTTGCCATTTTCGTTGCTGCTGTGGACCGGGCTAGAGAAGTGCTGAGTCTGAGGAAAGGACTGGCACTGAGGCGTCATACGAGGACTGGTGAGAACCGGGCTAGGCTGTATTTGTGATAGGGCCTGAGTTGCAACAGGGTCCTGAAGAATGAGCAGTGGTTGGGGAGGTAGCCCACATTGTGAAGTAAGCTAGCTAGGTGGTTAGAGGAGGAAAGTAAAAGGAGATGCTCAGGATAGTCAAAGTGAAGAGTGCGTCTACAGTGTCCAGCCATAAGAAAACTACTTAGAAAACAGCTCTCATGCAATAACTCAGTTAGTTAGCAGCCAGTTACAACCAACTACGAAAGGGGCAATAGGCCCGAATCATGCAGACACAGCCACCATCTTAAGGCCTACAAGGCCTAAGCAGACTTCCCCTTGCATCAAAAGAGAGGTGCCCTTGGCCCTAACTCTGCTGGTCATACAGAGCCAGTCATCGTGCCAGCCTGCCCTACCTGTATATAGTTGTAAATATGTGCTGTACCTCCAAACTGGAAAAAATGTATATAATATTTGTGGCCGAGTACACCATCAGCAACAGCAAACAAACTGTACAGAGAAAGTAAAAGTTGACACACTTCAAGCTTCGTTTCATCTTCCTTCGCAGCATTCCTGCGGGGCTCTAACATCACACCTCAACCAGCCCCACCTTGCCAGATCTTTAGGATGATAGCACAAAATAACTATGTTTAGATTGTGGGTGACTTATTACTTGCTACTGTCTTTTCAGCATAAAAGGACTATCATAAAATGAGAGAAATATAAAATAAACTCCCAACAACACATATGATATGAGACTCCTATGAAAAAAAATATAACAAGTATTTAAGTAAACTGAGAAAGGAGCGCTTCACGTTTTGAGTCACTGATGTTTGGTTGTTTGCCATTGATAGATTTATCAAGTTGGGTGAACAGTACTTCATAGCTATGGGTAATATAAATTCTTACTTGTCTTATTGATTAAAAGCAGCTCACAAGTTTATTCACTGTACATATAATTTGGAAAACAGGTTTATTTAGAATCAAATTAATTCATTAAAATAACCCCTCTAAAAAGAGAAAATGTTTAATAATTGAAATTGATAAGTCTCTCAACTGCAGATCTGTCTTCCAAAGGAAGATATGAGTATTAAGGAGTTGTCAAAACAAACATATTTGATTGGAGAGCACTGGCAAGAAATATATACAGTTAGCATATATATATACATTTTCAGACAAAGAAACTGGAATCACACTGTGTAGGATACTTGTTTATTGTATGTTCCTTTTATTTAAACTTTTTGGAGGTCCAAGTTTTGTTATTGCCTGTAAAGTAGAAAAGTACAAGGTCAGCAGTGGCAGAAAGTGTCCCAAACAAGTTAGTACCCTATTCAAAAATATTCCTTGCATCAGAATAGCTGACAATCTAAGATGAAAGGAGATCAGGTCATTAATAATTTTTCTATCTATCTATCTATCTATCTATCTATCTATCTATCTATCTATCTATCTATATATAGCAATTCAAAAAAAGGCAGCACACCGTAGTTCAAAGTGACAAAGAGGGTACTTTATTGCCCCATGTGCGACGTTTCAGCTCCCAACACTAGAGCCTTTCTCAAGTGTTTGAGAAAGGCTCTAGTGTTTGGAGCTGAAATGTCGCACATGGGTCAATAAAGTACCCTCTTTGTCAATTTGAACTACGGTGTGCTGCCTTTTTTTGAATTGCTGTATTACTGGGAACCCGGTCTGCTCCCATAGGCTTGCACCCATATCGCTTATCCGGTGCTGCTGGATCTTCTGTTTTGCTATATATATAAAAAACTATATATATATATATCTATATATCTACATATATACATATATATATATATATTTATATACATATATATGTGTGTATATATATATATATATATATATATATATATATATATATATATATGTCCTTGTAACTATTACCAATAGTATTGTCAGCTGTTATACTAGTTACTTCCATACTAGCTTGGCTATTGAGAGAACTAGTTAATTAGCCAATAACTTCACCAGGGTGAGGGCAATGGATCTCAATTTAAGTAGTGTGTATGATTAGTATGTATACCTGTAAATTCCAAGAAAGAAAGGAATCGAGAGAGAATTATAGTGTAATAACTTCTAACTGGTAGATAATAGCAAAGACTTTTTGTGAAGTTTCAAATGCAGATCTCGAACACCAAGGTCAATGTCGTCCTTTCTCTACATTTCCCCATTCAACGCCTAGATCAGTTGTATGGGGAAAAAGTTCTCCTATCATATTCCCCCATGAATGCCAAATATTCCCGTGTCCTGCTCAAATATTTGACATACATGGGTATAATGTGGGAGAACCGACCAACCGACTAACCTGAACGTTGAAGTGGGGACTCTGGTATAAATTAACCTTGATGTTCGTGATGTGCATTTCACACCTTGCAACTTGTAGTCTGTATTAATATCTACCTTTTTGATGTTACTGCACTATTAAGCATGGGTCTCTCTCTATTTATTTTTTGTATTCTTAAGCATTCACAGACTGTTCCGACCAACTTCACAGCCTATACAATTATCATTACCCATGGGACATTGATTTTGGTAGCCTAGAGACACATTGTGTGCTGTCAATAAGATATTTTTTCAATACCAAGGAAGGACTGAGCTGTAGAGCAATTTGGCAGTGACTGATGGTTAGACAGTTTAATTAATCCACGATCCACACCTGTACTCTATGCAGATAATGGGCCAGAGAGGGGGACCACACTTGAAGTTGTCAGTGAAGAAGATCGCTTTCAGCTTCACCAACAGTTTTTAACACTCAACTGGTATTTTGGCTTAGCGTCACGTATTAAAGTGATAAACACACTGTGTTTTACTTATTGCAGGGTCTGAGGGGGAGGTGCATGGCGCAGGGAATACAAGAACACTAAACAGAGAATACTGTGTCATGCATCTCCCCCTCAGTTCCTGTACTAGGCATGCCACAGTATCGGCCTGAGGCATCCTTCACACAATTTTTTATTTTCATTTTAAAGAGGCTCTGTCACCACATTATAAGTGCCCTATCTCCTACATAATGAGATGGGCGCTGTAATTTAGGGGACAGCAGTGTTTTTTGTTTAGAAAAACAATCTATTTTTACCACGTTACTAGCAATTTTAGCTTTGTGCTAATTAGTTTCTTAATGCCCAACTGGGCGTGTTTATACTTTAGACCAATTGGGCGTTGTACAGAGGAGTGTATGACGCTGACCAATCAGTGACCAATCAGTGTCATACACTTCTCTCCATTCATTTACTGAGCGCATAGTGACACTGCGTTGTTCACTATGTGCTGTCTAATACTGACACATTAACGTTACTGAAGTGTCTTGACAGTGAATAGACATTCCTTCCAGCCAGGACGGGATGTCTATTCACAATCCCGACACTTCGGTAACGTTTGTGTGGGATGACAGGTTTGCAGCGAGATTACGCTTTGCTGTGCTGGAAGTCCCACACAAACGTCACCGAAGTGTCAGGATTGTGAATAGACATCGCGTCCTGGCTGGAAGGAATGTTTATTCACTGTCAAGACACTTCAGTAACGTTAATGTGTCAGTATAAGACAGCACATATTAAACAACGCAGTGTCACTATGCGCTGAGTAAATGAATGGAGAGAAGTATATGATGCTGATTGGTCACTGATTGGTCAGCGTCATACACTCCTCTGTACAACGCCCACTTGGTCTAAAGTATAAACACGTCCAGTTGGGCATTAAGAAACTAATTAGCATAAAGCTAAAATCGCTAATAACTTGGTAAAAATAGGTCGTTTTTCTAAATAAAAAAAACCACTGCTGTCACCTACATTACAGCGCCCATCTCATTATTTAGGAGATAGGGCACTTATAATGTGGTGACAGAGCCTCTTTAAACTGCATGAAAAACGAATGTTAAAATGCCAGCATTCGGAAAATGTAAAAGTGTTTTTTATTGTGTTTTTAGTGGTGTTTATAGAGGCTTTTTTTTATTTTATGTAATTTTAAAGTCCTATAGAGAAGCTGCACCAGTTACATCTGGCGGCACAAAAAAAGCACTTAGAAAAACGCTAGTAAAAATGCCACCAAAAATGCATAGAACTGCAGAAAAACTTTGTGTATGAGTCCAGCCTAACCCTGTTTTATCCTTTGAATGACATGACCACTCCGGACACTCTTAGTCCAACGTCTTTATTACAATAATATTATTTGTTTCAATCTATGACTTTTAGAGGAAAAATTGTGTTACTCATTTCTACGAATTTGATTTTATGTGTCAAACAATCTTATGAATAAGTACTTATTCACCCAGCATTCCTTACAAAATATCTTCAAAACTTAAAGTTCTCTTTAATTTTTCAAGTCAAATAAATACCTTTTCTTCTAAAAATAAGCAAATAAAAACCAGAAACAAAGAGAGCGAGAAAAAAATGAAATCGGCTTCTGGCGACAGTTCGGGAAATATTGATTAAACACAGCACACTTAATAGACTTTTGTTTGGTTTGCAGTGTTTCCTCCAAGAAATTGTCACATTTATTCCCTAGTGAGTAATAAAAAAAAAAGTTTTTATAATTATTAGCATTGAAACCTTTTGAATTCTAATGTCAAACAGGTGAGAGAGACCCCTGCAGTGCAAACACAGTCTGGCAATTAACATTAGGACGAGCAAGCACTTTCAAGAAAAGCAGCCCGGCGTATAGACCATGTGGCACATTAATAAAACTTATGTACAATAATCCTAAGTATTTAGCTGTCAAAGATTCCAAAATGAGACATCCTTACACATTACCCTTCAAAATATATAATTGACCTTAATCAGCGTAGACAACTGTCAAATAAAACTCCAGGATGCATTATAGACTACTTCAACATAGAACCATCTTTTCTATGCCTTAGTCATCCGAGATTTAGAATTTACACATAAAAGTGGAAAAAGCTTGGTTTAGAAAAAAAAATGGACTATATCCTTTGAAACATTAAAACCAGTTAATTTATGAAACTCCAATGGTATTGCCTGTTAGCTCTCATATGCAACGCATTGCATGTCATTTAGCAGAGAGAGGTTAATGGCTTTCCAAGCACTTTGTGAAATTCTTGCGGTACGTTAAGCCATTTTTTTATTACTAAAAGAAATTTCAGCAAGATTATGTCTTTTTGTCAGCATGGATTTTAATGGCGGGGATGTTAAGTTTAAAGGGTAACCATATAAAAGAATGGAGTATAAAATGAATGACATACTATGAATACAACTTAAAAACAAAAATATTTTTCATGTGTTGCATTATAAATTATAAATGAAAGAGAACCTTTCACCACTTTTTTTCTCTATGAAAAAAGCTTGCTTTTTTTTAAGGTAGGATGAAATAAATGTATAGCTGCTGAGGACCTTTATTTTGGTATTAGGTGAGCAAAACTGCCTGGACTCATAGTTGACACTTTCAAGGTTGTACGTTCAATAGAGACTGCCCATGTGACTTCTATCGGCCCATTGGAGTGAGGGGCCTATGTTTGGTTCCATTACTTTTGCTATTGGCTGGCATAAACCTGTGCAAGTCAACCTCCTCCAGAGAAACTGCATAGATTTCAAACAAAGGGACAGAGAATTGGCCCAAGGGTCATGGAAAGGGCCCTTCTGTCTTGAGTGGAAAACCCAGCAACATAATGGGGGCCCATTTTGATTTTTACTGTGAAGCCCACTCTCTTCTATGTCGGTCATTGTACACATTTTATATACTAATTAAGTATCACAAACTATCAGAGTGGGAGAGAGATTAGTTCTATGTGCGAAACGCATAGCCATAATATACATTTTCTTCCATCAAACAAACAAAATGTCAGTTCTGTGTATTTCTAAAGTTTCTTTATATGAATGATTAAGGTGAATATACTGTAGCAGCCAGTGGTTGTCCACTGAGGACCATCCCTGTCCAATGTCCTATTAGGGCATAAGGATGTAATAGGGGAGATTCCCCGCTAGGAGCACACCTCTATCAGGAGTGGAGAACTGTTACAAAGAGTGTCTCTCGTTGTCGAGGACTAGGTGCAACCATGTATGACATGAGTGCGGTGTAAAACTACATTTCTCTTCCCTTTAGTACACAAGCTGGACCACCTATGAACAGCAGACTGTCAGGGTAGATCCCTCATAAAGCTGAATTGTCCTAGGGGACAACCCCTTTAAGCTCAGTTAAAGCTTTTTAACAATGTGATGATGGGGATGCATGGGATGGTCTAAGATATTAGCACCTGTACACATATTGAGTGACACATTTTCTTATACATTGGCATGTGTCATTCCGACGACTTAATTATAATAAATGTTACATGTTTATTTAAATTGTTAATAGAAAGCCACTTCACAGACTGTCACTTACACATTGCCTGCTGCTTGTGAATTGTGGCTGAAACATACTGTTTGTTATGCATTGGAAGATTATGCCTCTGGTTGAAAAGTGGATACTGAGTCTTTATTGTGAATAGATCCCCGCAGCGATTTTCAGAAATCAGGCATGAATATGTCTTCTTTATTAATAGTTTTTATTCAGTCGAATGCTAGTGTTTTGTTAATTGTCATATTCTTATTCATGACATACTGTAGAACACTGAGACAGCAGAACAAAGGATGGAGAGTGAAGATTAGAAAGGCATAAAGAAAAGGAATCTGTGGTATAGTGAAATGATAGATGTTTAAGAAAATGACACAAAAATTCACCAGCATTTGTCAAAATAAAAGAATTGTATGTGTGAGAAATATAGATATTGTTTTCTGACATTGTTAAACAAATTGTATGACATTTCACTTACTCTAGTACATACTGGTTGATAAGGCATTGATTGAGCCAGAATATGGCTGCATTCATCGCACCTGTATTCTGTGAAAGAACAGATGGGCTGTTGCCATACCCATTAGCACATGGTGACTAGTCTACTGATGGAGCAGGGAGGGCAGCTTCAGAGAATACAAATTCCCCATGGCCTCCTTGATCTATTATCTGAATGGCTCCTACTTGTAAAAGGAGCAATTCAAATAATATATATTAGGAAATTTCTAATAACAGGGTTTCCATTACTAAAGTAACTTCATAGTGATTTACTCTACACAACATTATATTACTATTCTCATGTTGATTAGCAATATGACACGCTCCCATTCACATGAATAAATCAAATATTTGTCACTTTAATATAATTGTTGGGTGACCAAGGTGAATCTCATGAACTCCTCAATAATATCTTTTGATTGTTTATATTGTGGCAAAGAGATTAATATTGTGTTATTTGCACCAGGTGCTTAGCTCAAATGTATTGCCTAACATATATTTCTAAAAAAAAGTGTGAATGTCTGTGTTTTTATTTAAAAGTAAGCATTTTTAAAGAGTCAACCATTTTGTATTGTTCAAATGCATGTAAAATGGAAAAATAAATACTTTAACTTTGCAAATAGTCTTAATTGAAAATCTCTTATAGTTATGTGTCTACTGCTCCTATACACACCAATAAGTCCCTATGGTAACAGACTACAAGCGCTCTCTGTGTAGTCAGATCCTACAGTCATATTGCAGTCATATTGTCACCTATTTCTTGATAACCTACCAAATGTGAGTTAATGAGAATTACTGCAGGGGACAGATGCAAGGGAGTATGATTACAGGATCAGTCCACAGTATATTTACAAAAAGGCTTCTATTTGACCCCACAAAACTGACCCAACACTAACAGTTCCTATAACTAGGTACAGTATTTCTTTATTTGAACATTAGAAAGTGGTAATCTTTAGGTCTTATTAAATAAAACGTCAAAAACACGTGTTGTGTCTCAGATTGTTATTTGCTACCTATTCTTCTTTATTAAAGGAGTTGTCCACTACTGAACAACTGATGACCTATCCACCGGATGCTGTAGGCTTTGGGTGGTCAGAGTGAGAGTCATTTTAAAATAGAGTGTCCAGTAAGAGGATTACTATCTATACCTTTTACCCCAAAAACTTTTAGAAATGGAGGGAGGGGGGATTTTGCCGAGTGCTTCTTTAAGTAAAACTTTAAAAACATCTTTGATAAAGCTATAAATGATAGCGAAACATTTCGGGAGATCGATGTGTAAAGGCTTTTAAAGAGCATGCTAAATCTTAGTATATACTTCTGATCCCCATTCAGAGGTGAAAGGGATACAATTGAATGCAGCTATTGAAGTAAATGTAATAAGGTGTATATGTGTTGCAAATGGCAACAAATACTCAATACACAAAGTGGTCAGAGTGCAGGTCACATAACCGAATGACGGCCCGGAACGGCTTACTTTAAAATAAAGTGCCCAGTAAAAGAATTACTATCAATTCCTTTCACCTAATCAAATTTCTAAACGGAGCGGGGGGGGAGTGAAATTTGCCAGAGTGTCCCTTAATAAAAACCAAAGAAAATGACCACTTTATTACGAATTACTGTAAATAGTGGTTTGCACCATTAGTCTTGGGTTAGTTTTGTAGACTCAATATGGAGTCTTTTAGAAAATATATTAAAATAGGAAATCCCACCCAGTGTATATGTGGATTTATTGGGTCCTTAGATTGAGTTTATTAAACAGGATCAGACTACACAGAGTTTGTTTAAGGTTACCCTAAATTTCTTTGTCATGTAGCAGTAATGTTATAAAAGAAAAAATAGTGTATTTGGAAGAAATAAAAATGTTACATGCTTCATTAGAATTGCTTCAAAGGGAGAATAACCCCATAATACGGCATCTTATAGAGGACCATATTGGGATACATGGAGTCCAGGTGGCTCCCTAGTATAGACCCGCTGGGAAGTTTGGTGGCCTCCGTACAATCTCCTACACATGTCCTGAGATTGTACATAGATAACAAATTGTCAAAGGCATGTGCTAAATTCAGAGAAAACAGAGTAACAAATAATATTAATTCTAATGCACTCTAAATATTTCCCTAAGCCAAGAAATACAAAAAGAATTTCAACAATAGCTTCATCATTTAAAGCCTTTGACTGTGATAAATTATAGAACATCTTCATAAAAATGTGTCTACCTGAGCATCTCATTTTTCTAATTAGTAAAACTCCCCACAGATAAATACTCACAATCATGAAAGAAAATAATACAGACTAAAACCAAATTGGTAAATAAATTAGACAAGGACACATATTAATTGAACCCACAGAATAAACATATACTGAGAGAAGAAGGACTGGAGGAAGAAGGTGGAAGATTTAAGTTTACTAGAAGAAACAAAAAGCATGCTGATCGCTTGAAGTTAAAAATTAAGAAAAACTAAAGACATATTTAGATTGAAGAAATCAAAGCCTACAACAACTGTAAGGGTATGTGCACACGATGAGAGGCTTTTACGTCTGAAAAGACAGACTGTTTTCAGGAGAAAACAGCTGCCTCGTTTCAGACGTAAAAGCTCCTCCTCGCATTATGCGAGGCGTCTGTGACGCTCGTAAATCTTGAGCTGCTCTTCATTGACTTCAATGAAGAACGGCTCAAATTACGTTGCAAAGAAGTGCCCTGCACTTCTTTGCCGAGGCAGTCAATTTATGCGTCGTCGTTTGACAGCTGTCAAACGACGACGCGTAAATTACAGGTCGTCTGCACAGTACGTCGGCAAACCCATTCAAATGAATGGGCAGATGTTTGCCGACGTATTGTAGCCGTATTTTCAGGCGTAAATCGAGGCATAATACGCCTCGTTTACGCCTGAAAATAGGTTGTGTGAACCCAGCCTAAAGATGGCTGGCTCATAGAAGCAGAGAACAGTCCTTGCCTACTTGGTTCTGGTATAAACAACAAAGAATCTTGCAGGCAAAAAGTAATGCAGACTTGTACTTGGTAGAGCAATCATGGTAAACCTAAAAATTATATTAAAATGAAATTACCATATTTTTTGGACTATTAGACACACTACCAATTTGCTGTAATTTTCTGGTGCATCTAATAGTCTGAATGCATTCAGCTGCCAGTGTATGAAGAAGCAGGAGACTGAGCTCCATAATTCAAAAGGTCCTTGTAGTGCAGTGTTATAGAAGCAGCATGTCCGGTGCCGTGTGAAGAGAATTTCTGTTAGCTGCTCACTAAACAGTCACATCTTACACACAGACTTCTGTCAAATATGACTTTTCAGTGAGCAAATAACACAGATATATGTACACACAGCACAGTAAATCTGTGCAGGTACTGATCTGCAAAAATCTTCTAGCCATGCACCCTCCTATGAACCATAGCAGCAAGAACAGAACCTTTGCGTCTCCACACCTCAGTTGTCTGGTGAGTTCAGGGGAGGGTGAGGACACTACAACTGCCTATATGTTGTATCACTGAGGCTGTCATTGTATTGGGACCCTGTGCCTGGTATTGGGGAATTGTATGAGGGCTTTTTTTTGCGGGACGACATTTAGTTTTTATTGGTACCATTTTGCAATAGATGCAGCTTTTTGATCAATTTTATCACTTTTTTTAAGGCTGGATTCAAAGAAAACAGCAAATTTTGCATTTTTTTAATTTGCTTTTTTACGACGTTCACTGTACGGGTTAAATGATGTAATAAGTTGATCGTTGGGGTCGTTACGGATGCGGCGATACCAAATATGTGTGTTTTTACTTTATTTTGTTTTTTAATAATAAAGAAGTTTGTAAGGGGGAAAAGTGGGTTTTTTATTTTAATTTTTTTTATTTTTTCACTTTTTTTTCACTTTTTTACTAGTCCCACTAGGGGACTTCACTATGCGCGATTATCGGATCACATTTATAATACACTGCAATACTTCTGTATTGTAGTATATTATACCTGTCCGTGTAAAACGGACATGCATCCGCTAGGTCTTGCCTCTGGCATGACTTAGCAGGCATTCACTACAGGCAGACCTGGGGGCCTTTATTAGGCCCCCTGCTGCCATCGGAGACACAGACACTCGGTGATCTTTTCGCCGGGTGTCGGTGGGATGAGAGGGAGCTCCCTCCCTCTCTCCAAAACCACTCAGATGCGGTGCTCACAATTGAGCACCGCATCTGATGGGTTAAATGGGTGAGATCGATACTAATATCGATCTCACCCGGTCGAGCAGGGATGCCCCCAGCCCTCAGCTACCTCTGGCAGCTGAGAGCAGGGAGAGTTAATGGCTCCCTGCTCTGTTTATTTATTCTGATGCAGCGCCGTAAAAAGGCTATTGCATTGGAATGAAGCCCGTTAGTGGCCGCCGTAAAAACACTATGGGGTGGTCACTAACGGGTTAAAGAGAAATTTTGCCTATAAACATTTTTACGGACAAAACACAAGATGTTATAGGTGAGGGTAGGTGCCCTGTGACCCCCACTGATCACTGGAACAAAAGATCTTTGCCACAGTTCTGACCAACGTGCTCCTTCAGCTCTTCAAATCTGTAGCTGGATATCTCCCTGTAGCGCCGGCGGCCGTTTGTCTCACTTGTCTCCCTGCTCTGGGACGCCGGTGCACTCTGCTCTCTCCACCACTCTGTGCCCTTAGGGTGCGCGCGCTGCACCCGCTCTTAAAGGGCCAGCGCGTGCACTAGGAATATGGACCCCAACCTATCCCAGCACACCCTGGACTTTAAAAGGAACTCTGCCAACTCCCTCATTGCCTGAGCAATGCTGTGTCTTAACCAGTGTTCGTCTGCAAAGGTTCCCGTATCCTGTATCTCATATCCCATATCCAGTATCCATATCCGGCATCCAAGACAAGTCAAGTGTCCGAGACTACTTCACTGTTCAAGTCTGGTGTCCATGTCAAGTCAAGTGTCTGAGAAGACAGGATCTTCCAACCTACAGCTATTCCTGGAAAATTTTCGCACAGTGTTTGTAGAAATGGGCCGAACGTCTTCGGTAGCTGCTTCGCTTCGAACTCTCCGCTAATAGGAGTCGACGGTAGGAGAGTACGCTATACAGTTCCGTACTTTTGCAACTGAGCTTGCCTGGAATAATGAGGCCTTGGTGGAAACCTTCTGGCAAGAATTATCTCCTCAAATAAAAGATGAGTTGGCAGCTCGAGATCTTCCATCTTCCTTGGATGCCCTAATTCTTCTGGCTACACAGATTGACATGAGGTTCCAAGAATGTGCCCAGGAGCTTCGTAGGGAAAGAAGCTCCTACAGAGTGGCAGGCACCTAAGTTCCTAAGACCTTTGCTACATCCTTCGGTTGGTGTCCCTGTGCAGCCAATGCAGATGCACAGACTCAGACTGTCTGAACAGGAGCGGCAGCGCAGATGTTCTCTTGGATTATATTTGTACTGTGCTCATAAGGGTCATTTTGTGCGTCAATGCCCCCAGAAGCCGGGAAACTCCAGCACCTATGGTTGGTAGGGGAGACTAACCTCGGTGGGTTGACGCCTGCTGCAAAATTCTCTCCCAAATTATCAATTCCTGTGACAATCTCCCCTGGTGAAGAATCACACTATGTTTCCGCTTATCTGGATTCTGGACTAGCTGCGAATTTCATCCAACAGGCTTTAGTAGACCATCTCCGCTTGCCCACGACTCCTCTGGAGAAACCTCTAGCACGCACTGTCGTGGATGGTCAACCTCTGCCAGACCCAATTCTTTCCATTAGTAAACCTCTCAGAACTAACAGCTTTTTATGTCCTGCCAAAAGCTTTTAACCCTATCCTGCTGGGCCCACCATGGCTTCGTCAACACGCTCCTGTCCTCAACTGAAAGTCCGGATAAGTACTCCAGTGGGGATCCTGATGTCTTCAACGCTGCCTCAGGTTCGTCCTGTCCAATCCCTTATATCTCAGTCACTCGCTGGTCTGCCTCTACACTATGCCTGTTTTTCAGATGTCTTCTGTAAGAAAGAGGCTGAGGTTTATCCTCTCTCCTTGCCTAAGACCCAGGCTATGTCGGCATACATCAAGGAGAACCTCAAGAGGGGGTTTATCAGGAAGTCTACTTCTCCAGCCGGAGCTGGATTCTTCATAGAAAAGAAAGATGGATCTCTCCGGCCATGTATCGACTACCGTGGTTTAAACCAAATCACTGTCAAGAACAAATACTCCTTGCCCCTAATCTCTGAACTCTTCGACAGAATTCGTGGGTCAAGGATTTTCAGAAAGCTGGATCTATGCGGGGCTTATAACTTGATCCATATCCCCGAAGGTGACAAATGGAAAACCGCATTCAACACCCGAGACGGTCACTACGAATATCTCGTGATGCCCTTTGGATTGTGTAATGCTCCAGCTGTGTTCCAGGAATTCTGAAACTACATCTTCCAGGATCTACTGTATGTCTATGTTGTGGTATATCTGGACGACATCTTAATTAATTCACAAGATCTAGCGACTCACCGGAAACATGTTCGCCAAGGCTAAAAGGAGAATAATCTCTACGCTATACTTGAAAAGTGCGTATTTGAAAATAAATCCTTGCCCTTTCTGGTCGTGGACTCCAGATGGATCCGGAAAAAGTGAAGTCTGTCTTCGAGTGGCCACGTCTTCAAGATCTCCATGCCATACAAAGATTTCTTGGTTTTGCAAATTTATACCACCAGTTAATCCCAAAATTCTCTTCACTTACCGCTCCTATCTCTGCTATTACCAAGAAAGGAGTGAACGCTAAGGTTTGCATTCTCCGACCTCAAGAGAGCCTTCACTTCATCTTCCATTCTTCACTATCCTGATGTATCTCAGCAATTCTCATTGGAAGTTCGCTCATCTTCTATTGGCGCTGGAGTAATTCTCTTTCAAAGGAACTCCAAGGGTAACACGTTATCCTGTGGCTTCTTCTCAAAGTTCTTCTTTCCTGCAGAACGAATCTACTTCATTGGAGACCGTGAGTTACTAGCCCTCAAATTAGCCTTAGAAGAGTGGAGGCATTTGTGCTCGTAAGATGTGCACACGCTCTCGCCCCCGTTCTTAAAGGACCAGCACGCGTACCAGGAATGTTGACCCCAACTTATCCCAGCACACCCTGTACTTTAAAAAGAACTCTGCCCACTCCCTCACTGAGCAATGTTGTGTCTTACCCAGTGTTTGTCTGCAAAGGTTCCCTAGCTGTATCCTGTATACTGTATAATGTAACCTGTATCCGTGTCCGAGCCAAGTCAAGTGCCCAAGACGACTACAGTGTTCAAGTCCAGTGTCTGTGTCAAGTCAAGTGTCTGAGAGGACTTCAGTGTTCAAGTCTGGTTACCCAGCACAAGCCTGCTTCCAATAGTCCGGTACAAGCCAGCTTCAAATAGTCCAACACAAGCCTGCTTCCTATAGTCCGGCACAAGCCTGCTTCCGATAGTCCGGTACAATTCAGCTATCCAGGTACTCTCGCCCTAGTGTCTGTCATAGACTTTCTGTTTGACCAGCTGCTACTCCGCTACAGCAGAGTGGCCCAGTGGTTCCACATACCCCACAGTCGTGACACTCCCATTCTCTGCAATGAGCCTCCATGCGCAGTATACTATTTTTCTGTGTTTGTCTTAGTTCTAGTTATGCAGACTTCAATCAAGCAATTTTTTTCTAGGCTTTCAAGCAGAATTTCCCTGTGGATAGGTTCAAGAGAGCAACCTTGCCAGTTTATCTGCTAGGCAAAAATCCCACAAATGGTCCACAATATCTGTTATCTAATAACACATGATCGTGACCAAAGTCTGCAGTAGAATTAGGGCTTTTAATCGTTGATTTTTATTTCACTTTTGTCTAACACAAGTTTTAATTTAAAATTACATTTTTTTTTAGAAAAAGGACTATGGGAATATATTCTCCAGTAGGTCAATAAAAAGTTCTACTATCATGAAACTTTTGCCATAGAAAACAACACAATGAAGAGTTAACACACACACACACACATACATACACATACGTATATTTATATTAGTAAAATGTCTATGTGTATATGTGCAATCCTGGCCAAATTGCTGAAATTCTTCTGTTATAACATGAGCTACATCAAAACTTATTTAATTTAACTTTGTAAAGCTAGATTATTCTTATATTAGAACTAATATATATTCTGCTTGTAAGTTGTTGTTTTTTTGTTGTTCTATTGTGTGGATAACATTATTCTAAACATTCTAATTTTTTTTTGGTATATTAATATCTTTAAAAAATTTACTGTTACATGTCCCTTTAATGATTTGCATGAATAAAGTGTGAGTTGTTTGTGAAGTTTGAGTTTTCCCTACAGGTGATCTTGCTTCAAGTACCCTGTGGTTATTAAAATCCAACCATAAGACAACATGCAGTGCCATGATGCAAGACTTGGAAAATGCCCGGCCTGTCTACAAAAATGAACATGACCAGCACAACAGTAGCATTCACACATCTCCGCGCTATATTAATGTCTGGTTACCAAACAGGTTTGTACTGTCGTATTGAGGTTTTTTTTCATACTTATATTTCCAGTATTTGTGGCTTTATTTTACAAGCATCAAAACCTGGATCTTAGCAACAGCAAACACCTGGGAAAATTAAATATAAACCCATGTATATACTGCAGTCACTGGAAAATATAATTGATGTCTCACCTTGGTTTTGCAGTTTGCAGACGTAAAGAACTCTTACAGCATACTGTCTGGCCATTTTAGTTGCTGAACACGAAGATTGCAAAGTTCAGCATATAGAGAAATTTATATTTCTACCTTTTTTATTACAATTTCAAAAGAGGTGAGCAAAGAAATGTCAAATCAATATTTTATATCTGAAACCATATGTTTAGTAAACAGAATTTTATCCACTGGAAGTAAACAATTAATGTTCCTACTGAATAACAACAAGCAGAGATCTTGAAAATTATGAGGAATTAATACAGAAATTATATTGTAAAATTGTATAACTTTTAATTATACAAAAAATAACATTAATTTGCTGGAGAACTCTTTTTTGTACATTTTTAATTCTTAATTCTAAAAAAATTATTGTAATGTAATGCACATTTAAAGTGATCAGTGCAAAGAACATTTTGTGCATTTTTCATAGGTTCTAAAACAGAAATACTATGGTTTTTTAAAATTGTTTATATGAAGTTCTACTGCATTAGACTGCGCTAAAGTGGCGCAACCTAAATCCTCTGCAATGCAGTTATTTCTTTCCTTGAAGATGTCATCACTGAACTACCTTAAGGTCATGTCCAGACATGGCAGAATTTTTCCGCTGCAAATGTTGGTGCAGATTCGGGGCAATTACGCAACGAATCTGGGCCAACATTTGCATATTTGACAGGTAATTCAGAGATTGTAGATATCACAGCGGACTTGCCACAGATTTCAGTTTTTGCATTTCAAAGGCTGAAATCCGCAGTGAAATTCCACTTCTTCTCCGCAATATAATGAGCATTTCGTAAAAATGTATAGAAACAAATGTAAAAAACGGCTGCTGCAGAATTCCACTGTGGACTGTCCGCAGCGGAATTCAACAGCAATTCCGCCACGTGTGAATGTGTGAAAGAGGTCGGGTCACTTCAACTTTGATACCACAGGTCCCAACATGCAGTAATAGTTTGAAGGTTTCATGTCATAAAAACTTGAAAGTCAGGTGATATAAATGTATAAGACAAGTGCATCCCCATTCATGTCATCATGTATTGACATACAGTTTGGGTTTGTTCAAACTTTCTTCTGTGATGATTAGCTAGCCCTAATTTAGAACAAAACAGCTCCAGGTAGAGATTAAAGGATTTTCCCATGATGGACATTTATGACAAATCCACAGGATAAAAAAAAAAAAAATGGGATGGTTGATAGGTATGCTGTACTGATGCAGTAATATTTCCCAACTTATCACAGAACCCTCACCATGTGTGGCTCTTGGCATGATGATCTCACTGTGGACTGCTGTGTTCGCTGAATGCCAGTCATATTAGGTTTTACGCTATCAAGAGTTATATTCTGTTGTATGCAGATTTTTTTTTTTGCAAATGATTTATAGAGTTATAAATAAGGAATGCCAACGAATACCACCCAAACATATGCAAAAAGGACACACTTTTGGCAATTGTTGGGCCCATAGGGGTCAATGGATAAGTTCTGCTTACAGAGCCAAACATTGATGGTACTCTTAGATCAAACAGGTTTACACCTTGCTGCTCTTACATGAGGTTTTTAATTTAATAGAACTTGTTGTTCAGAGACTTTATAGTTAGTATCTCTATAATTCAATGTCTGAAATGTATAAAAAACATTATGAAAAAGTCATTGAAAAGCAGTAAGTAGTGCAGGATCAGACTACACAGGGTTTGTTTATTGTCTGTTACCAAGGAAACACGTGGCAGCTGTAGACACAAAATAGTAGGACATTTTTTTAAATGTATTTGCAAAGATGCTTCTTTTTGTTTTGTTTTTTTCTTTTTAGATGCATTGGAACAATAAAAAAAAAAATGGTTACATAACCTTTAAGAAACCTTGGCAAAAGGATTGTACTTCCCATGCACCTCAGATGATAATGCCAGCTCGTGTCAGTTCCAACAGAACATTACTTTCTTTCTTAAAAATAACACACATAATAGCTTTATGATACCTATCAGACATTATAATAGAGAATGCTTTTAAAACTTCTCTTCACATTTGTAAGAAATGTTTGCAGTGCTGTCAGGTAGATTAGCAGTCATGTGCGTGAGCTGTCAAACAGCAGGTAGTAGATTAATGTCTATGGCCAGCTTTACAAGTGCACTCCTTCTTTAACACGGAACTACCCATGCCCTATGCATACATATACATTACAAATATAACGGGATGCCAGGCGATTGCACATACCTGTACAACCATGCGCCTATTTACTTATTCTGGCACCTTGATGCCACCTGCATTGAAGACTTATTTATTTCTGTTATTTATATAGCGCCAACATATTCTGCAGTTCAGTACAGGGGTTGTCCTCACTCAACTCAATCAGTATGTTTTTTGGAGTGTGGGAGAAAAACCAGGACACCTAGTGGAAACCCAGCATGCAGATGTTGTCCTTGATTGGATTTGAACCCAGGACCCCAGCACTGCAAGGCAACAGTTCTAACCACTGAGGCAGACGTTAAACTTCTTCCCTCCGAACGTCACGTCCCTATTCACTGTGCTGAGGAAGTGGTTTTATGACTGATTTATCCAAATACAGATCACCAGCACCAGCTTGTAGCACAGCACTGCCACTTCAATGTCCTACTCTATCCTTAAAAACACAACGACATTACTTTCACAGCTGTGTTTTTAGTTCCGCATATGATATAATTATTAAAAACCTGTGTAGTAGAATCTTATATATTCCAGGGCTGGGATTTATGTTCCCCTGTGAATTGTACATCTCGGGCAGTGTTATAAAATAAAATGAGTTAAGTGAGTGAAGAATATAAAATGAAGACTATAAAATGCAATATAAAGCTGTAAGTACGCAAACAATCCATTTCTCTTCCTTAGATTAATTCAGAACAGAAAAGAAAATTTAACAAGAAGAGAAAGAAAGCATGGAATACTCAAGGAGCACATTCATCTTTCTATTTTACTTAACAAGGATTAGAAAGGTTCCATTTATTTAAGTCGGGGGCCCTGACCTTCTCAAGAGCTGAATATGATTTTGAAGGAAATGCTAATGTGTCAGTCTAAAGTGTTTCCTTATTATCAACAGCACGCCTTGATTATGTAAATTGGCAATACATGATTGGCACTCTCAAATGTGCCTGGTAGCAGCTTATAGATAATTAGAAAGGAATGTAGACACACATTCATGAAAACCCATTGTGATGGGTGCACATTATAATGACTCCCTATTAATAGTTAATGATGCATGTCAAGAAGGACGTTGTTAGAAATGGCGTGTCCCTTTGCTTTAAAACGACATTTAAGTCTAGTTTTTCTCTTTCTACTTTAGCTTGGTCAAGCTTAGCTTTTCATACGAGAGTTGGTCTATCTTGAATCTCAGCCAAGAGTAAGTAATTGAAATCTACCAGGCTGAATGCCATCAAGTAGTCAGTCATGAAACAAGAGTCCCTGTTCTCCTCTCAGTTTCTCAGCATGCAGGAATATTATCACAAGCCTTGCTCAAATGTCAGACTATGTTGTACATATGATATTCAGAGTATTGTCTCTTACAGCAAGCAACTTGTGCCTCTCCAACTGTTGCTGAACTAAACTGAATGTACACTAGAAGTTTCTTGACTATGGAATTTCCATCCTTTTTTTTTGTAAAGCTGAGGAAATCTCCTATAATAAATAATTTATACATTGTAATGGATGACTCATCTACTTAATTATTTTTTTTTTTTAAAGTGAGTTTGCCATAACCCCTTAAGTGGTTAATGGCAGTAGATTTGTGTCCCTGAGATGGTAATGTGTTAACAGTATGACTATCGTTGAATGCCATTTTAAAGTATATACTGTATATATTATCAACATGAAATGTTGGGTAAGTTTGTGAATTCATTACTGTACAATACAAATCTTATTATGATTCTGAGTCACAGCCTGTATATATTCCAGAGCTGCATTCACAATTCTGCTGGTTGTCAAGAGAAACAGAGAACAAGCTGATTGTCAGAAACATTCCCAACAGCTTAAATGCAATGGAACAATTCGTTTTCCTATGCTAGATTGCTGAACAGAGTCTGGTGTACAGAATACAAATCACCAAGCCTCAGTAGAACTCTATATGTAAACTGTGAACTAATATCCGACGGTTGACATACGCATAAGGGCACATTTAGATGTGGCGGAATTGCTGTGGAATTCCGCTGCGGACAGTCCGCAGCGGAATTCTACAGCAGCCGTTTTTTACATTTGTTTCTATACATTTTTAGGAAACTTAGTTCAGACATTGCAGAAAATAACTGTGTGGAAATTAGGCTGCGGTGCAGAATTTTCCCTCCGTAGCATGCTCATTACATTGCGGAGAAGAAGCGGAATTTCACTGCGGATTTCCGCCTTTGAAATGCAAAAACTGAACTCTGTGGCAAGTCCGCTGTGATATCTGCAACGTCTGAATTACCTGTCAAATATGCAAATGTTGGTGCAGATTCGTTGCGTAATTGCCCCAAATCTGCACCAACATTTGCAGCGGAAAAATTCCGCCATGGCTGAACATGGGCTAAGTCTTGCCATAACAGATTCCAGCCAACTACATTAGGACAAAACTGGAGGCAAATATTATTTTAATTTTGCATTTATATTTATAGCATCAGAACAATCGAAATTGTGATGTGTGACCTGATGTCAATAAGTCAAACAGCAGGGCAAGTCAGCTAAACTCCAGCTTCCTCACACACTCTAAAACCATCAAGAACTCAACTGGCTTCCTATAAGGGTATGTTCACACGCTAAACAAAAAACGTCTGTAAAACACAGAGCTGTTTTGAAGGGAAAACAGCCTCTAATTTTCAGCCATTTTTTTAAGCATCACGCGTTTTTTGATGCGTTTTTTACGGAGGTTTTTGGAGCTGTTTTTCTATTGAGACAATGGAAAAACAACTCCAAAAACGGCTCAAGAAGTGACATGCACTTCTTTTTACGGAGCGTTTTTTTTACGCGTCGTTTTTTCGAACAATTGCGTAAAAAATGCCTCGTCGGAACGAAACGCCGTTTTTACCATTGAAATCAATAGGCAGGTGTTTGGAGGAGTTCAGCCGCCGCCGTATTTTTAGCAGTTTTTCGGGGAATTTACGGCTCGAAAAATGGCTGAAAATAGGTCGTATGAACATACCCTAAGGGTATGTTCACACGTTGAGAGGCATTTACGTGTGAAAAGACAGACTGTTTACAGCTGCCTCGTTTCACACGTAAATGCTCCTCCTCGTAATTTACGAGGCGTCTGAGACGCTCTGAGACGCTCGTAAATCTTGAGCTGTGCTTTATTGAGTTCAATGAAGAACAGCTCAAATTACGTGGCAAAGAAGTGTTCTGCACTTCTTTGCTGAGGCAGTCCATTTACGCGTCGTCGTTTGACAGCTGTCAAACGACGACGCGTAAATTACAGGTTGTCTGAACAGTACGTCGGCAAACCCATTCAAATGAATGGGCAGATGTTTGCCGACGTATTGCAGCCCTATTTTCAGACGTAAAACGAGGCATTATACGCCTCGTTTACGTCTGAAAATAGGTTGTGTGAACCCAGCCTAAACATCCCCCTAGCACGTATATGGGAGTGCCTGAAATAGGCCAATTTGGTTGTTAATAAAGGTGCCACATTCATGCCGTATCTCTTGGTTATATTGGTAAAGCTTCCTTTTGTCAGTTTAGCCCACATTCCATGTGTTGTCAATGTCATGTTTGTTATGTCATCATAATGACCACACTTAAGAAGACAACTGTCTCCTACAGCTGTTGTATTAAAAGTAGGGCCTGAAGTTGCTACTGAGGCTTGCAGAAGTCAGTGAACCTTAATAAGTTCATTATTACTCTTAGGTAGATAAATGCTTCAGTTAAAATGCAATGCCAGTCTAGGATTGCTCATAAGTGTACGTGCGGTTTACATGTAATACAACTTATTTTTATTTATAGACAACTTGAGCAGTAAATAGAGTGTTGTGTTAATTTTCCTCTTCTCTAATGTTGTCTCATCTGTTTGCTGGGCTTACAATTGATTCTGCCTTTTAAGCTGAAGACATGGTATGATTCACTATTGTCTCTTCAGATTCTTTACACCTGAGTGCCTGTGAGTAGTGATGTTTTTGTGATATACAATACATTTTGACAAGCAAGTTGAACTTAAAGGGCTACAATATATTTTTTTCTAGTGGATTAATCAAAGAAAAGATGTTCCATTATAGCAACGAAAAAAAATTTTTAGTAGACAGCTCCATAATATACATATACATGTCTCTATGTATTCCTGGTTAAAAGCTACACCTTTGAAACCGTGTTTTTTGTGTGTGTTCTTTTTTTTAAATAAAAATGTATATCGGTGTGTTTTGTTCAACTCTCTAAATACTTTTTCTTAAAAAATATTTTTACTTTTTGAGATACAGCTGCTTTGTATACAGAGCAGCTGTATCTAGCGCTGAAACCTGTATCTGCCATGTCAGCGGCACTTACGGGGTCTGTGACATTTAAGATCACATCTAAGTTATGAACAGAGACAAGCAGGTCCCGCTGATACTGAACCCGTTAATACTGCAGGCCTGACGGATGCAGGTTTCAGCGCTAGATACAGCTGCCCTGTATACAAAGCAGCTGTATCTAGAAAAAGGTAAAAATAATCTTTAATAAAAAGTATTTCGAAAGTTGCAAAAAACAAACTGATTTCACGATTTCAAAGGTATACATAGCCTTTAAAATAGCATTTCTCTAGTTATGTATTGTATTAAGAACTCTAGGATAGCCAAACTTCTAAGGATAAAAACCATTTGGGGACCAGGAAAAACAAGACTGAATGTAAAACTGTTCATAGGGGGAGCTCTGGAGCATCTGTACAAAGAAGGGAGTCTCTGCACCTGCTCTTGGACTTGTGACGAATTTGCGCTTCAGCTCAAGTCGGCCATATATCTCTTTCCAATGGATGGTTAAAATTTGTGCAGGGCTTCCGTTCTTTTAAACCACTCCAACATTATCAAACAAAAGAGGGTGCAAGCAGCCCAAGACACCTTTCTCATCAATAGGGTATTGAGAGGACTAAAAGGGTTAATCCCATGAAAAGTATTGTTTATAAACTAACTGAATGTTTAAAAATAAGTAGTTTAGCTAAATAAATCCATTAAAAATGATTTTTCTGTGCTGAAATATCTTACATTGGTGTCTGTGGTATCGCTCGCTAGAGCTTCGGCTTTTCCTGAAATGTGTGTCTACCTTCTCCATCTTGATGCAGCGGACATGCATGTGCAGTAGCTGACCTTCTCTCAGCCCCGTTTTAGCGCTGCACATTGCTCTATCACTGATCTGGCCCGTTCATTCTGCCTATGGTTATTCTTTACTTCTCAGAGGAGAATCATAGCATACACAGTTCCATCCTCCTTCCCTGACAACCTGGAAAGAGCCTTCATCAGCGCTGTCGCTGTCTGGGGTTCTAGCATAGGGGAGGGAGACAGCAGAACTAAGCTCGGGCTTCTGGGAGGCAACATTATAATGAGCCTAACTAGAAAGTACACCTGGGCGAAGCAGCGCCTCACGTGGTGCAGCGCTGTTGACTGCCCACAGGACAGGAATGTAGCTGAGGTACATAGGGTTGTCACTTTCTTAAATGGCAGAAAAATTAAGTTTTTGTGCAGCATTTTTGGTGTCTTTAGCCTAGAATTATGATTTATGTTAATGCTTACAGTTTTGTTTTTTTACTTGTTTCAAGGTAATAACCCCTTTAAGGCAAACAAAAACAAGCTTTGTGCCTTTTTGTATAAGATCGGTGGTGGGGCCATGAATTGCCATGTGCCAGTTTGGAACCAAAATAAATCTGGTGCCAAGAAAATATGTAGCTATCTTTTGTCTCTTACTTGTGCAAACCTGATATAAAATTATAAACATGTGTACATTTTTTTTGAAGTGGAAAGAGCTGGAAAAGATAGCACAGCATGGTATTCTGTATGACTCTACACATCATATGTTTTTCCTTATGTGTATACACAAATGAAACCTAAGCCATGGTCTAAAAATTAAATCTGTAACCTTAATATCAATGACCTATGCATAAAATAGCAAATAATGCTAATTTCCTTTTTAATCATTATTTGCTGGAAATGGCTCCCAGGCACTAAGTTATAGCCTGCTGTGTCTCATATCATGCTCTGCAACTCGTTTTCCTGTTCCTCTTTCATATTAGATCTAATTAATCAATGTGCAAGGAATACTTCTCTCCTTAATTATGTGTGCTTGTATATCAAGTAGGAAGAAATATCTCATTTGTTCTAGTTCGCAGGATCAATGATCAATGCTTATGACTTCACTGGTCTATTCTAGAAACTTAAGAGGGAGTAAGATTTATCAAAACCTTCTTGTCTGCAGAAAATAAGTGTGCATCATAATTTTGTGTGAGTTGATAGCATACTAATAAAGTAAATCCCTTCTGATTACTCATATCTCAAAGCAGCTCACTTTGGAAAAATGTAACCAGCGGATTTAACATAATATTTTCTTAGAATCTAAATAAAAAGCCCAGTTAAAAAATAAAGGGGATCCTGGAACATTTCGTTGAAAGGTCCTACAATTGGGGTGGTGAAAAGATGCATTACAGAAAACTGCAATCATTTTGTTTTGACAACCAGTAGAAGACACCAGTTTCTGCGTTTCTTAAGTAGGTTGCCTTTTGAGACCCGAGGGTGTGGGGGCCCCCATGATCAACTCTCCATGCACACTTCCGACGGCCGTAGTTCGGCCTCTAATAACGGTTCCATGAAACACGGACCGCACATGGATGGCTTGCGTGTGCAGTCCGTTGTTTCACGGACCAAATCAATGAAAAGGCCGAGACTATTCAGTCAAAAACGGACAGGAGTAGGACCTGTTCTATTTTTGACGGAAAGGCCGCATGGTTCCGTTAAAATAACGGAAGTATGCATGGCCCCATTGAAATGAATATATCAGGCTGCTATTAGTTAAAACAATGGATAGCACCCTGACGAAAAAAACTGAAGTGGGCATGAGGCCTTATATGTACAATAATGCAGAAACATACAGTTAAATTCATACAATAGTTGAATGATACTGTAGTGTGCCATTATTACTACTTCTGAGAAAATAAGTGAATGTGTATCAGACATGCAAATCCTATATACTCATGACTCATAAACCATGAGCGCAACCTTAGCAGAGTTTAATTATCTATTAATATATGATAAAATAATGGGGACTTACAGTAGCTTATCTTTTGCAAATATCATACAATGGAAATGTCTGTCAAATCCGCCTTTTGAAAGCCTTAGTGAATAGTCTTAACTATGCAGCCTGGTGAGCTGTAATGACAACCTTTTTCTCCCCCTGTCTCCTATCGTGCTTGGTGAGTGACAGTCCTGTGTCTCACGGTCAGGTCATATAATCGTCACTTTCGCTCAATCTGCCTGAAGCAATGGACCTCGGTGATTGAGCTCCAAGAGTGAGCAGAGTAGTATATATCAGCTTTATACCCGACATCACTTTCAGACAATACACATCCATCTTTCTACCATTTTATGAGGTTCAAGGGCCCTTATGTTTGCGACATTCTGTAGATGTGTTTTTCCTCTGTGTCAGCCCGTATACGGACCGGTTTCAGGGGGAAAGCAAGCTGTCAGACACATCAATTACAACCACACTGAACATTTACCTTCTCTGTACAAACAAGTCCAGCACATTGAGCAGTTTAAAACTGTCACATATCACAAGCGCCTATTCAACACTGAAGAGCATCGATGACCAAACAACAGTGACCTCAGAAATGACCTCATGTGGAATCAAGAATCTTTAGGAGGAATAATATTTAAACAAGAAGTGATTTGCAACCATCCCAGACATTTTCTTTCTCAAAGGTGTAGCTCTTTTCCTCTATTTAATGGTTCTTTTTTTGCTACTTCCTTTTCCCAGCACTAGTACATTTTCTAATCAATACTTACTGTAAAGAATAGTCATTAATATATATATATATATATATATATATATATATATATATATATATATATATACATAGATATATATTTTTCATTTTTTTATTTATCTCATATCTGTAAATACATTGCTTATCTTACAGCATGCAATATGGAAAAATGCATTACTAGTTTATGACCTTCATGGAACCTTGTTGGGCTAAATTTTGAAGACAATTATAAAGACAGCATGCAAAACATTAAATAGGTCATCCGGTTTAGGAAACCTATTTTGAAATACCCTATTAGAAAATTCTGAGTCAATAGAGGGAGGTCCCAAGTTCATGAGACTCGTCTTTTAGCAGAAGCAGAGAATGGCTACAAAGAGCGTCTCTCCCTCTGGAGGACCCAGCATGTCCATGGACTACATAAAAGGCCCATTGTTTCCAATAGGAATGATGTAATGCTTCATTTCTCCACCAGTAGAACTGCACCCTGTGCTTAGTGTTTTGTCAGGGGACCCTTTAAACAAAAAGGCATTATTTAAAGAGGACAAGCCCTTTAAGAAAAATGTCAGGACCACATGTGAAGCATGAAGTCATATCCAGGTGTATAATTAAAATCTAGCATGATAGTATATCCTCTGCCCTTCAAATCCTTATCCCCACTTATCTGTGGATGAATTTCCATTTGAATGCATAGAGTACATTATTATGATGGTGCTACTATTTGTAATATTTTATAGTGACGTTCTAGTTATAACAAACTTCTGACATGTCATTCAAACACATCATAAATAGTGGTCCATGTGTAACATGTGGGGAATGTGGGGATTGCATCCCCAAATAAAATAGGGACAGTTGTGTTGATCTAATCATGATCTAGTCTTCCTAGGGCCAAGATATGCTCCGTGGTTGTTTGAGACTATGTTCTTGTTGCACAGGAGACTATAACACAAGATTATGACCAATTTGTACTTCTCCCAAAAGTTGCTTATTATTCATTTTTAATCTACTCCAATTTCCTTTATTTCTATTTTGTATAAATATTGGTATCTCATCAATTGCTGCTATATAATTTTTAATTGCTAGC